>NC_055969.1:13331872-13686872 GCF_018492685.1 Alosa sapidissima
CCCTAGGCTGCAGCACACAGTCTGCCTTGTTTCTCTCTCTTTCTCTGTGTGTGTGTGTGTACGTGTGTGCTGCATTCATAAAGAGAGAGAGAGAGAGAGCATAAAGAAAGAGAGAGAGTAAATGCTCACAGTTTGTTTCCAGGAATGAATGTAATATGAATTCCTGATTGTGTGTGCATATCTGAGCACACATGTGTATGTATGCGTGTGTGTGTGTATGGCAATTTATGTTCACTTACATCTGTGCCTCATGTGCATATGTGTTATGGTGTGTGTGCTTACACTTGTATGGTTCTATGTGTTCCTAGGTGGTGGTGGTGTGTGTTTCTGCATATTCAGATGTGTACATGTGCTGTATATGTCTATGCATGTGTGAATGCAGTTCTGTGTGTGTGTGTGTGTGTGTGTGCGCGCATGCATGTGTGTGTGTGTGTGCATGCATGTGTGTGTGTGTGGTGAGTGTGCGTGTGTGTGTGTTTGTGTGTATGCCTTTGTGTGCATGCATATGTGTGTGTGTGTGTGTGTGTGTGTGTGTGTGCGCGTGTGTGTGAGTGTGCGTGTGCATGTGAGTGTTTTTTGTGTATGCGTGCGTGTGTGTGTGTGTGTGTGTGTGTGTGTGTGTGTGTGTGCGTGACTCATCAGCTCAGGGATACCTTGGCAAACAAACAAGGCCCTTGAGGCAGCCCACTCACTTCTCATCCTGCCTGACCTGCAGCTAACTAGCCAAGAGCTTGCTTGACATACCCTCCATGTTCATACGACACACGCACACACACACACACGCATACACAGAAACACTCACACGCACACTCACACACACATACACACACATGCACGCACATGCACACACACACACACACACACACATGCACACACACACACCCTTTCTCCAGTGATGTCCCATTCGTTTGTAGAGTGCAGGCTTCCAGCTCCAAAATATCCACTTCCTGCAATTTCTATTTAGTAATGATTAGTGGGAAAGCCCATTTTGAAATGTCTTGTGGAAAATATATATATATTTCTTCTCAGTCATGAATAAATGTTTTGGCAGTTGTCTCTATTGCCTTCCCTACACCAGTGGACAATTACTCACATTAAAGCGTGCTGTGCTCACCGAAATTGCTTCGTTGAAGTCTGCCACTTTTACCCTCGTTTTAAAGGTAATGACCTCTCCGATGCAAAGCTGGCTGACTCCTTCCAGCAGTCTGAACAACTCTATGAACTTATGTCCATATATTGAAAAGCTATGGGTAAGGGCTGGGGGGTGACACTTCTAAAGTTGTGATGTAGGTTAAGAATGTGTTTCATTTAGGGATAAATGACATTGAGTTTAAAATATGATTGAGCCATGTAGAGTAGGGTTATTTGTACGTGTGTGTGTGTGTGTGTGTGTGTGTGTGTGTGTGCGCATGAGCATGTGTGTGGACATGCGTGTGTATGTTCATGTGTATGTGTATGTGTATGTGTGTGTATGTGTGTGTATGTATGTATGTATGTATGTATTTGTGCATATGTGTGTCTGTGTTCCCTGGAAATGACTGAATATACATTTGCTTAGACTAAGTAAGCTGGCTGTTACAAGCACACAGCATGTTTGGATTTACTCCACCCTGGAGTGCTTCCTTTGAAAAACACCATAAATTGTGCGCAAAAAAAAAGTTCCACAGTTAAGCCCAAACAATGGGCCCAGTATTGAAATCTTTAGAAAAGGGAGCAACAACAACAAAAACACAAGTAAACAACTCACAGATTTGAGCGCAGTGCAACTTGCATCAAGGGATTTCGAAGGCAACTGAGTTCTTTTTTTAAAACGCCCCCCACCGCCCCTCTCTCTCTCTTTCTCTCTCCAGCATCAGTAGTCAGAAGTCCTGTGAAGTTTTGACTAGGCAGCAGCGCACGCTGTGCCTGAATTGGGCTCTCAAACCTCAGCATCATTACCACATTGCTTACTTCTCCCTAATTCACTTCTCATTGCCCCCACACATGCATTTGATCTGAAAGTCTCCATCCCCTTTGCATTGTCACATTACCGTCTGCAGATGCTATCACCTAAGTGCGGCTCCACTCATTTCAGCGTATGTATGCCGTGCCGTATATGCGCAGACCCCCAGGTCATATGGAACTGGTTTTAAAGGGTCGGGATAAATGGGGGGCTTGGGCAAGGAATGCAGATCTGTGCGGCTATAAATAGCGCCGGCCGACAAAACCTCTGACTGTCACACATGACCATAGGCCCATTTTAATGTGTTGCGTGGTGCGCAGGGCTCTATAAGCTGATAAACCCTTAACACAACTCTTGCCCTCGGCTTGATCCTAAGCCGTCACTCTTGTGGCCCCTGCACTGACAAGCATCGACGTGCACAAACGGTTTCGGGGCTTTGTTTTGTTTTGCCATTGGGGGATTAAAAGAGAGCAAAAGGGGAGGAGGAAAACAATCTGGCATTCAGAAGTGTTTGTGTAAAACAAAACACAGTATTGTGGAGTTGTGCACTGAGTTGAGTCCAAATGTTTCGACTGCTGTAAAATGTCTTATAGACACGTTGAAGATGTACAAGAAAAAAATAATACTCTGCATGTGTTATGTCCTAACTTAACCAAACACAGTTCCACTTCTGTACTTCCACTATGGTGACTGTGCTGTCATTTAGCAGTCCGTAAGAAAACACATGACCCCCCCCCCCATTCATGAACCACCTCTCCAGCTCAGGAGCTAAGACCTAAATTCTTGATTCTTCTGGTCACCATCTGCTATAGGATCCCCCACCTGAGACTGGAGGGCTGTATTTCACCAGGATATCCACAGGCCTCTTTTTATGCCGTTCGTTTTGATATCTTACTCCTCCACCGTATGCATTGTCTGCACACAGGACCGATTGTTAGCGCATATGCAATCTATCAGGGCCCTACCTGTTTGTATTTCAATCTACCGAGATCGTTTTTCTTGTTTATGCGCCGCGGGGCAATGGCTGCAGTGCTGCTCCGGTCCTGTGGAGATTTTTCCTACTCGTTAAATGAACTTTGCTAATTATTCTACCTTATAAAGAATCCAGACCTCGGTCCAGCTGTCGAGTCCTTCAGGACGTGCGGAGGTTGCCAGAAATGGCGGCAAGAGACTGGGGATGAGGAATTAAGCAAACACAGCGTTTTTTGCGTCATTATTTATGGCCATCCAGGTGGATTTGCTAAAGAAAATAAATATGTACCACACTTAGCATGGACTCGGGAAAACATCAGAGGCCGGACTGCCGTGGAAAAGCAGGGGGATTATGTCATGGTCACGGCCGAGGAAAATTTCACCACAAATATTAATGATACGCCCAGTTAAATCATAGACACTTGGGGGCAAACCCATCATATAGCCTAGTCTACACCAGAGGTGAAGAGCCGAGAACATCCATGTTGGAGGTTCTCTACACAATGCTCATTTTCATTTGCAGTGCCATTGCCAACTGTCAGGCAATTTCCCACGCATAGAAGGCAGCTGAGTAACGATGTGCTGGTAATTGACGTGGAAACATGTGCTATCTCATCTTAGCTGGTGTAACAGCATAAATCCAAGCACTCAACACCAGTGACAAGCTCTTAATCTTGGCACCTGTGGCATAGGGGGTGTTGATAGAGGGCATTCATGCTGGGAAACAAATGTAAAAATGAATTGAGCTTGCATTTCCGATCCTCTCCCAATGATTCCACTTCATACCGTATGCGACTTTCTTGAGTAGCCTACACAGCAGAGTTCAACAAGACATTAAGATAACAATAAACACGTTATTACACTTGTATTACACTTTCCGTATAATTACATAGGCTATTAATGCAGTATAAAAGCGGATCGTGTCACAAGACTTCTATACAAGCCTCAGCAGAAAGTGTGCAGCATGTTTCACCCTTCGACAAAAGTGCAATCCAGAGAAATCCGCAGTCCAAGAGGAAAACCAAAATGTTCAGTGATAACACTTGATATAACTCGTTTACTTATTCCCCACTGCACCACTATTTGAGGCTCTCAAAAGTCATGACCTGCCTTCATAGACATGGCCTCAGTGTTCCTCTAGATAAAAAAAACTCCACTGAATGCCCCCTGACGCTGAACTGAGGAGAAGTGGCCTTTAGTATATGGTCAGACACGAAACCAGAGAGAGCTCCTGTCTTGTTATGTAGGGGTGGGGGATAGGGGTATATCTGGGCATATCTGGACCAACACATGCCTGGTGAGCAGATGTTAAACAAAGGCGGTGTGCTGGCATCGCCACATGGCATAACCGTGAGATTTAATCATAGCTTTTAAACAATGTAAGAGCAAAATGATCGAAATCAGTGCTGATCTGAAGGATCACTTCTGCCAGCCGCATGTGTACATTCATGCCTTGTTTACGATGACAGGGTGAGATGCGGAGAGCGGCCTCAAAGCAGATTACACTGCTGTGGAAACGGCTTCCCTACAAGCGAGTGCCAACGCGGGCCGATTTGATTAGCTCAGGGGCACGTCTTGTTAAGGAGAGCCTTTCATGTGTGCAAGTTAACAAATGAAGCTGAGGGGGTCTGTGAATTAGACTTCATTGAATGAGAAACCTGCCACAAGAGAGGCCGTGGAGTACAAAATCTGAAATACTAAATGAGTATCAGAGGAGCTCAAGACATCTCTGGGCCCCTCCAGAGGCTTCAGGGATGCTTATACAGTGGTAGTACCGTAATTGTGGTAGCAGATTCAGTGTTTGAGCAGTTGCTGTTGACTTTCTGCAACTACCATGCATGTGTGACATGTATCTAGCTCAGAGAGAAGACATCTGAGTGTAACACAATACACTGTACGTGGTGTGTAATGGACATCTGCTGTTTTAGTGGCCGATTTTTGTCAAACTTATGCTATCGGCTGGACAACAGGGAACAGATGGTGTGTTGAGCCAGGGTAAAAGCTGGACCGCTGGTGCCCTCACCAGGCCAGTTGAAAACATCACCACCAGATCTCTGCCAGCAGCTTTGTTAGGAAAGCTTTGCGAATGCAGGCGCTTTTGGCCGTTTGACTAAGAGCCGTGGCAGGGAGGTGATATAATGTGTGGACGTTGAATGTGAGCTGTGTATCATTTTCTAGCCCAACTCTCCTGTGAGTCCTCAGTTCTGCTCGCACCAAATTGAGTAAAACAGCCATTTCGGCAAGATTAGGTCCCATTCTGGAAGTGTCATAAATTACCCATTCAGGGCTAGACGTTTAACTTTTTATGTGACAATCGAATCCAAGAAAAATATTTGACTTGGGGAGTGTGTACATTACACTGGATAGATATCAACTAAAACAAGTTCATAAATTAAAGCCTTTTCACACTGGGACACTTGCCACGGTTTTCACTTGAAAAAGCCCTCTGCACGCTACGCTACATATCTGGAAGAATTATGCTGACATGGAACAAAGATTATTATTCCATTAATTTTCAATTAAGCCCAAAATAGATTTTGCACAGGCATATTTACAGTGTATAAACATTTATTCATCTCTTGTTCATACAAAAGGATTTGTTTTTTCCCCCCTACCCAACACAGTTGATTAAATAGTGCACAAGTTGATATTGTCACGACGTGAAGTACCTTCGAGAAGAGTGAGTACAATCAGTTCAGACAGGTCATAAATAGGCACCGAAGTTTTCTGACTTTTTTTTCTCGATTAAAATGTAACGCCCAAGGGGCTGTTTTATAGATCAGTACGGACACACACATATGCGCACACACATGCACACACACACACACACCAACACAGGGGCATCTGCAAAGGATATCATACACATACAACGGTTTGTTCCTCTCTCTCCCCCCACCTCTCTCTCACTCTCTTTCACTCAGTTTTCCCCTACTTGATTTACAAGGGAGGACCTGTATCAGTTCTAAGTTATTAGGTTAGCGAGCTAGTGCATTTTTGGAAAAGTGCTACAATAAACATCTTACCGCAAGTACAAACAGCACTTTTTTTTCCCCAATGTAACATTTTCTGTTTTCAAGTTAGGGAAATGTGCAGGATAAGATAACTTTAATGAGATATGTTCAATGTTATTCGATTATGGTATCTCAACCTCAACAATACAGTTTCACACTATCCTAATCTTACAAATTGATAGAGGCTAGAAATATCACATGCCTTATACAGCCTATTACAAGAAATATTACATTCTACAACCAAGGTATACAAAGTCAAACAACAAAATTCCTTTATAAGAACATTTTACACTCAGGTCCAATGGTTTAATTTCTATTTCAGTGACTTAAAATTACCGCAAAACATAAGAGGTAGGCTATGTGTTGCAGAAAGTGTGAAGGCCAGAGCTATTCAGTGGGATTTTAAATTCCATAACTCACCAAAACCAAGCAAAACAGAAAACACTTATATTGTATATCAAAACAAACAAACACAGTGGACGCACAACACGCAACTAATGTCTAACAAGAGGCTGACATTAAAGGGACACACCAACCTTTTGGGAAACATTTTAGCTGTCTACCCCAGAGGAGGATAGAGGATACATACCTTTCTCTTCTCTGTGCGAGTACCAGTTAGCCTATAGCTAGTCTATAGCTAAAAGGGAGCTATAGGCTAACTGGTCTAACCCATTTCCAGTTAATTATGCTAAGCTAAGCTAACAGTGTCTGACTGGATTATTGCACATACAGAGAAGAGAAAGGCATGTATCCTCTTATCTTATGGTCCAGTATGTAGGAAATAATGGAAAATAAATGGTAACCATTCCAAAAATGATCACCATATGTTGTCAGAGAGTAAGGAAACACGATGAATTGAAGTAATGGCTTATTTGACGACAGGGTGAGATGCGGAGAGCGGCCTCAAAGCAGATTACACTGCTGTGGAAACGGCTTCCCTACAAGCGAGTGCCAACGCGGGCCGATTTGATTAGCTCAGGGGCACGTCTTGTTAAGGAGAGCCTTTCATGTGTTAAAATTATTGCACATACAGAGAAGAGAAAGGCATGTATCCTCTTATCTTATAGGTCCAGTATGTAGGAAATAATGGAAAATAAATGGTAACCATTCCAAAAATGATCACCATATGTTGTCAGAGAGTAAGGAAACACGATGAATTGAAGTAATGGCTTATTTGACAACATTACTATAACCTGTAAAACCCTGTAAAATCCATGAAAAAAAATTAGTTACGGGGCGGAATCTCTTGGAATTTTCGTTTATGTTTTTGAACGATTAATTCTAGAATAGCGTATTAATAATGGGCTGGCGAGTCCTCCTATTTGTGTTTGCCAAATTTGCAAAGGCCAACTGTCAACTTGCTGTCAGTTGTAGGCTAGTCATGAATGCCTACGGGAGGCAGGCAAATTTCCAAAATTAAATCGGAGGAGCTTACTGATATGGCGACGTCTTCGTCAAACGAAGAATATCAAGTCTGACGCAGAGCTGGCCATATTCTTCACGACAGGTAGGCCTAGGCTAAACTTCATCTGCATCGCTAACTTCAGCTAAATATGTTGGTTAGAGAGGTATTTTTTGTTTTAATTGTTTCCGTAATGTGTAGCTGGGTCATGGTTGGAGAAACGTTAAAGCAGCTGCAGGTCAACTAACGTTATTAGCTAAGTCTTAATTACATCTGGCAACCCAGAAGAGGCTTGCGTCTGGTAGTCTTGAGAATGTTCATCAGTGTTTTGATTTTGGCCTACAGAACGTTCGGTAACAATCCAACAAATCGCTCCTTTAACTCTGGGGTAGACGCTAAATAAGCTCTTATCCCAAAACCTTGGCGTGTTCCTTTAAATAAGTAACAATTACCAAAATGCGAGAACAAATATTCAGATAATTTCATGTCATGTTCAAATAACAATACCTTAGCAGGATAGGATATTTTAAGTGTGTGGTTTAATAACAACCCTGGGTAGGTTACCTCAGAGTACGTGGTAAACCTCCTAATAGCAGAGCTAGTATGTGGCTTTGTTTGGCCTAACCATTTAACCTACCCAGCTTTGTTCCTAAATCACACAGCTGGGATACCCCTCAGAACAGAACAAAACAAACCAAACATAAACAAAACAAGAGAATACAACAATAAAGTACAGCTCTACTGATCAAATGTGAAAGATTCATCCTGCTCTCCCAAAACCTCCACTCCCTTAAATCCTCCTCCTCCTTCAGTAGTTCTCTGTCCCAACCTTGGCAGCATCCCTCCGAGTCTGATTCATCGTTCTCTGCCCCATCACCCCCGAATGAACACATCGATCACCATCCTGCGCTAAACTAACTTGTGTTCAAGAGACTGCAGACACTTCTTAATGAAGCGAACACATCTGGTTTACATCGAATTGACCTCGGATCAAAACACAAACAATGACTTCTCTCGGGTGTGGGAGAGAGCCTGCAGTGGGGTGGAGTCTGAGGCCTCTGAGACTGACAAAGCTGACATTTTCCATTTATCCATTCTATTCTTAACTCTCCCACTAACAGGATCCTCATGTGGCATTTACCCCTCACCCTCCCCGCTACCTCACCACCGCCCTCCACCTCCTACCACCCCTGGAGCCCTCACACCTTGGAGAGGAGGCCAGACTCAGGGGCACTGGCTTTGATGAGGTTCTGGATCTCCTTAAACTTGGGGTGCTCCTTATCTGCCACCAACTGCAACAGCACTGACTCACTGGTGGTGACGATGATACCAGTGCGAGCCATTCGCTGAGGGAGAGAGAGCGTGCCAGAGAGAGAGAGAGAGAGAGAGAGAGAGAGAGAGAGAGAGAGAGAGAGAGAGAGAGAGAGAGAGAGAGAGAGAGAGAGAGAGAGAGAGAGAGAGAGAGAGAGAGAGAGAGAGAGAGAGAGAGAGAGAGAGTGTAATAGAAAGAGGGGGAGAGTGACAGAGGGGAGAATTACTATATAGTTTTGTGATTAATTACACAGATAAGGAGAAGGTAAGGAAGAGAGGTTGTCTAAATCTCTGTAGACATTTGCAATCAGATGGGTGGCAAAAAGTAAAGTATCTTTACAATTACATGAGCAAAAAAGAATAATGATGGTGCAGAGTGCATTTCCACTGCAAGTTTCCCATGGAATTTCTTGTTGTGTCTGGAGGAGAGGTTGAGGGAGGTGAACCTTACCTCCAGAGCAAACATCCTGTCCATCATGCTCCTGGATGAAGTGGCATCAGCAACAATATGGACTTCAAAGCCTCGGCCAGTCAAGTCAAGTGCAGTCTGCTGTATACACACATGGGTCTAGGCAACAGATACAAAAGAGGCCAATTATACTACACTCAATTGTGCTACATCATTAGCATACATTTTCTATCTATGATGAAAGAACTGGCAGTAACCCATTTGACACCTGGCACTGTTGTCCATATAAAATACAAATGACTATACTATGCCATGGTAATCGTTATAACACATGTTTTGGTTCTTGCTATACATTTTTGCAGTACATAGAAAATATAAATATCACACTATATAAATTCACAGGAGAGGGAACAGGAAAATACTGATCCTACTCGAGTAGACCATATTAACCTGACAAAACACCTGGCTTTCTCAGATGACACAGCATCACTGTCCATAAAGCCATATTATGGCTTATAGGGTACAGTTGCCATAAGAAAAGGTGAATATGCTACCACTACTGCTATAGACATAACTTCTTATAACATTTGAACTGGCTACCATATCATATATAACTCATTGCTGTGAATAGGGGAAGAGCTCCGTTTGATCACAGGCCAGCTGGTTAGTACCTCCACTCCAAACAGCACGATGCTGCGCACGCTAGGGACCTCCGCCAGTGCAGCCTCCACCTCCGGCAGCAACATGGAGAACTTGGTCTTGGGGAAGACCAACTTGGCACCGGTGAGGTCCATCTCCTGGACGGTGGCGCCAAGCCCTTTAGGGTACTGCTCCGACACGATGACTGGGATGCCAAGGATACGAGCCCCTTGGAGCTGTAGGAGACAGACATGAGCGCTTAATTTAACATGACAAGTGCCTAAACACATTAATTTTCACAACCATCTAATTGGTGGCTGCTCTTGAATTGTATGATGGCATGTCATATTGCATGGCAATACATGGCAACATATTGCATATATGGGAATACAAAATACACAAACGCATTCTCTAGTATTAATTAAATGATACATTTCATTTAAGTGCGTCAAATGCTTATTGTAGGCTGATAATATTGCTGCATGGAAGAATATATCTGAATGTGAGAAGACCCGTTGCTGCTGGCTGTGGGCACATTGTAATGCATGGCAATATAGACATACAACATTACATAAATGCATTTTGTAGTTCTCTGTAAATTACTTGACTGTACCTCTAGTACAATGTTAACGACTTGTATGTCCAATACTTATTAAGTAACTGCAGGTTGATATTATTACTACAGTATGTGGTGAAATATATCTGAATGTGAGTAGGCCTTCTATCGCTGATGGCTGGGGGCCCAGGAGGCACCAGAAGGGGAAGAGGAAACTGGACGCGCGCACAGGAAACAGGAGACAAGAGATGGTCCCCGCAGACAGATGACCAAAGCTGTAAAACTATCGCTTGGCTGTCACCCCAACAAAAACCCCCAAAAAAAGAAGAGAGGAGAGAAGAAGAGACAATCAGTTCTGGCACTGACTGCTGAAGCCTCCAAGCGCTGAGCCCCCCCAACCCCCCCCGCCGCCGCACCGCCCCTCCCTGACCAGACAGCGGAAAATTCTTTCCCAGATAAACCCATCCGCACCCGATTGGAGCGACAAACTCCAGCCGCCTGAAGATGTTACTTCTAATGCAGACCTGCGTTGAGGGGATACTGTCGCAGGAAATGAGGGAACGGACATGATCCCACCAGAGGAGGAATTCATATTCGGGTGTGTACTGCATGAGAAGGCTTTACAGAAATCTCTCACGGATGCGCCGAAGCCGAGTTTATAATTGAACGGAGTGTAGTTCCTTGATCCGCAGTTTGACATCTCACTCTGATTAAGTGGCGATACCCACATCAGGCCTTCCGCTTTCCTACCCGGAGATAGTTCCACGTATAAACACGGGACAGACAGTGTCTGAGTCTGGACAGTTTTACGGGGAGAACTGGACAAGGTCAATGCGGGTTTTCACACAGCGCGCGTGAGAGACCTTCAAATCAACCATGTGTATAATAAACAGCCAAGTGATGGATTGGTTTGGCTCATTTCATCTCCAAGTGTGGGAGGGAGCTCTTTGTAATCTCAAGCACTCTATTTTAGGACTCTACTTCTAGATCATACACAATCACACTCACACACACACACACACACACACACACTCTCTCTCTGTTTTTTTGATACAGCAGACGGAGAGCTTCAAAGGCCCAGTTCTAAATGGAACCCACTAAACACTAGTTCTCCCAAGCAAAGTGTGCACTTTCATACTGGCTTCTTGGAGAGCGACACATGGAGGATCAAAAGGGATCAGTGAGCTGGTGAGCATCCTTTCCTGTGACTTCTGACCACAGGCAGCACCAACCGAAACATGTAGGCGTTTCATGCTAAATGAAAAGGGGGGGGGGGGGGTACAGCGGTGTGCGAAGCGGTCTATCCTCAATGCTTTCACTGTCAGGCTAAAAGTCATACTTATAACAAAGACAATTCGTCCTCAGAAACAATGTGCATTTAAGGAAAGATGGGTGCAACCTACCAGCCTTTGTCCCACACTGATGATGTCACCAAAGTACTTGATGGCTGGCCTGAACCTCTCCTGCATGTCACAGCAAAAGAACATGGTAGTGGAAGGAGCAAGGTTCCCCAGAGTAGTGATCTAAAGGAAATAAAAAAAAATAATAAAAAAAACATCAACAATACTACATGTTAGGAAATGGCAGACACATATCGCTGTTTAAACAAAGACTCAGAAGGAGATCCAATTCAGAAGGAGGATTAATGTTCAGATGAGGAAACTGCGGATGACCAAATGTCTCGGCACGATGCCCACATGGCAGCAAGTTGTCTACCTGTCCACACACAGTACAGCTGATGCCAGGGATGCAATCAACCGATCCTGGTTGGCAACAGTGATGGATTACCTGAACACGGGCCCACAGTAGAGAAGATAGCATCTCAGAAATAAACAACAGCCTACAAAAGCCTGATAGTCTGGAAAGGACTGCTGTGCACAATACTTGTTCCTTGGGTTTGTTTCCTATGGGATTTTTTTCTTCTTAAAAATCCCATCCATTTTGTATTAAACTCCAAACAAGTATTCCTTTTGCATGTGTCCAGTCAGCTGAATCACACTGCTTCTAATGCACAAATGCTGACTCTGAATGATATGTAAGGCTTTAATTATTCATTAGATTTGTATACTGTATTACTAGTATATCCATTCATTACTGCATGACCTCTGTGTTACCAGTCTAAATGCGATACATATTCGCCCTCATACCTGAGCGTATGGTGAAGACTGTGGCTTGGCTAACTACTGTACTTCATCAACTCTCATAGAGATTGTCCCCCTCTCCACCAAAAACATCAGAGCTTCACATTTAACGTGACATTAACTGAAATATTCCACCGCACTGTGGTTAAGAGTGGAAAAATGGACGGAAATGGCTTTATCATGTATTCAGGACAACGGTATATCTTTTCCCCACGTGACCGCAGTACGTGTCCCATCCCAGGTCATGGCCCTGTTGGATTGACCCCTGGGGATCAATTTCACCGAGAGTTCAGCCATATGTTCCTGGTCTTTATGGACAGTTCTGATTTCCACCAGGCAACAATATGATGTGTGATAAGATGACAATCTCATGGAAAATGATGAGGGATGAGGGATGGAGCTAGCAGACCTAAGGCACTGATTTCCCCACCGTGCCCTAGAGCGCAAATCCTGTTTGGAGTGGCGGTGACGGGGGTTGGGGGGTAGATTTGACATTACAATAGAGTGCCACTGCATCAGGCAGAAAAAAAAAGAACAAAAAAAAAAAACCTGAGCCTGTATTAAGTCTTATTCTGTTTAATCTAATGCATTCATGACCACAACTGATTTATTCACTCCAGTGGCACTGTCTTATGCCTTTAATAACAATTCTCCAGAAACATGTTCCAAAACATAGCAACACACACCACACACACACACACACACACACACACACACACACACACACACGACGACGGCACTCACTCACACACACATACACACACACAACGACGGCACTGGTGGTGAAGCTGTTTGGGTCCACATCAGTGCTGCCACTGTAAGACAGATGTCCAGTAAGCTTTACAGGATTAAATATTCCAATTTGTTAGATGACTCAAACCAGTAACTGACGTTGATGGTTATGTGCACATCAGTACGCCATTTTAAGATTGCAATGTTTTTGTATTTACTTCTGTGCCATGGACTTCTTCTATCTAATTTGAGCCATCATAAAATGACATATTTTCATTAAATGGAATACATTATACATTATAGACTTCCTCAGTTCAGAGAACCACATGTAATAGCCTATTTATATTAAAAAATCTGTGATATTAACACTAAATTAAATTTACACTACACACAGTATCAAACTAACCATACTACTGAAAACTGACATTAGTATGTTATTATATTAAGTATAGGTCATGAAGCATTCAGTTCAGGTTGTTAATCTCGTAGAATCTGATTTCTACACCCATGCATTATAACAACTACGTGTGGGCTATTTTATAGCCTATTCTTAGACAACGGACCAAAATGCGCAATAGCATAACGTCACACGAATATTAAGACCAGAAACACGCAACAGTTGTCTGTATTTCAGTCTTGCCGTGCCACACTGCCAAAGTTACACAGGCACCTTTCGGTTTCACGGACATGCGAATAGCATAACAAGGCTATTGATATGAATTGCTCTTCAGAATAATTAAGTACGACAACATAAAAAATCTGTCCAGTAATGAAAATAATATTGTCTTACATCCATTTGTAGAGGAACTAATCGAAGCTTGCATTTCTCAGATACGGAGAATCCCTTCGGCAAATCAATGTACTGTCCCCATTCCTCGGAGAACGACTGGATAACAAATTTACGATGGACGTCAATTTGGTGACCATATAGTGACAGAAATTTCTGGATCAAGACTTCGTGCCCAGACCCCACGGGCACGGATGAAGGACGCGAGAAGACGGAATATGAAAACAAAACCGGTAAATGGTTATTGTTGCAATGTCCGTCCGCCATGATGCTACGAGGAAATGACTATAGGAGATTGTGGGCGGGTAATATGAGTGAATCCGACCTATCAACCTTCACCTAGAATTAGAAACACGATCTTGTGACGTTGAAGTTCTCCGTATAAGTTGCCCTCAGAAAATTGTAATAATAATCAAACTGAAAGTCACGATAGACGAAGTGTATAGGCTATTTGCAAAGTTTTTTTTTTGCTTTTTTTTTTCAAAGCAAGAGAAACTCAGTGTCTGAACTATGTTAACTCCGCCCATTATCATAGTTAGTGCCTTCTAATGTTAGATGCACTGATAGCCTATTAATTATTGAATTCAAAATTAACATCAACAAAATTAATGTTGTACAATGGTGAATAAATAGGCTAACCGTGTAGACCTGATGTGAAACATGAGTAGATCAGTTTTGTTACTTCTGTAGCCTTCACACCACCAACTGTCCAATGAAGAAATACATATTGACATTGCACAGGCCTATATAATTTACTGCGGTGTTTACCATGCATTTTACTGACTGAAGACTATAAGAGCGAGTAGGCCTATTTGCCTTTTTAATGTGATGATCAATATTATATCTGTAATTGCTGGGGATCTTCTTATGTTATGCAAGCACACGACTTCAGCAACTTGCATTTTATCAACATGGATTACTAATATCACATATCCAGAAAAGATTACATGGAATAGTGGAAATTTGAATCAAAGTGCATGAAATGTTGGCTTACATTTTGAAGGACAAAGCAACCTTTTCAATACTGATATCCTGTAATCCTTCCCTTTTTTGTGTTTTGGTGTAGCCTAAGCCTTTACTGTAACAGTAAGAACCTGGATAGGCCCAGGTTGTTGTGTAACACAGCTGCTTGTTGCTGGGTTTACAGATGTAGTATTGCATTCTGTTACAGAGAGAACTCACACACTGGAGGACAAAAAGATTTTTCTTTCTTTTAATGACTCAACTTTATACAGTGCATGTTATGATTAGAGTTGCCATTCTGTAATAACAGTAGTTTTTTATCATTGCTGGAAAATTGGACATCTTAAAAAATGAGGATGACACATGAATACAGAATGATCTGTAGCATCCAATCCAACACACTATACACATCATTTGAAATGAGTCGTAAGTAAGACAAGTTTGTTGACATTCTTTTCCCTTTAACACATTCAAGGGTGTCACAAAAAATATTCTCATAAGAAACCAGTGATAATGAAAAACAGAAATGTATTGTTTGAATTCGCATAGACAAATAATATGGAAAGCTGTCGCCCCCAAATTTTAAAATGACAAAACCTGTGATAAATGACGTAACATACTAACAGACTTATTCCAAATAGTGTTTAATGGCATGTATTAAAACATATTTTATGTTTTACAAATAGTCTGATGCTGGACAAAAAATGTGTATAACTGAGAATATATGTGTTTGATGGAATTGGTGAAATCACATTTACACCTAAAAGACAACATGACAAAAGGCTGTCTTTATGACTATAAACTAGGCACAATCACTCCCATATTAAACTTGTAATAAAACATCTATTTAACATAAAAGACATTTAACTCGTTAAAAGAATCCAAATGCCCAGTGCATTTAAAATATTTCACCAATTAAAGATAAAAAAAAAACCCTGCATTAAATTAACAAAATCAGCCATGATTAAAAATACATCACAAAGGTAATGCTGATGAGGGATACCTATCAGCACAAGTTACAGACCCCTTAGAAATGTCAAATCAGCATCTCTGCAAGCTGTAAACAGCAACTTGAATCCAATTGTGCATTCTTTAAAATCTCTCTATCTATTCCCTCCTTCCTGAGACCAAACATATCATAACAAGATCCAGTGAAATACACAAAACAAAAGACAATATTGGCTGACAATATATCTAACAATATGTTCTTAAGTTTAATGAAGTGTAAACAAAAGTCAGGAAATAAGGAGGAAATGTGTTTGTTGTTTTGTGTAGGACTAGATAAATTATATAAGAATGGTCATTCTAGGAAGACACAGGTGCTTTGCAGAACTTGAATCTCGACTCCCAAAGCTTTTAAAGAAACCACTACTTATAATACAGTTGACACTGGAGTGGTGAGGAGGTCATATTCTTGATAAGATTCAAGAGCTATAGTCATTGTGCAAGGACAAAAGCGTTACATTACATATACTGTAAATACTGTAGCTATGATAGCTACAGTATTTATTTTAAAAAAAAAAATCTAAAGGCACTATCTCCAGTAGTATTGCAACATATCTGATTTTCACAGAACAAAATATAACCGAACCATCTCTAGGTCACAAATACAAATACTTTGCTTTATCTGGTAATGTTGTTACTGAAGTTGTATGGCATGTTAACAGTACAGTACCATCATGTGCATTACTTCCAAAAAAGGCTTTAAACAACTCCTCCATTGTAACATTATGGCGAATTGGGATGACCATCTGGATAACATTTCAGCATTGTGCAATGCTTAATATTTTTGTAGCTCTACTATAAACTATAACTGCATTGTGTTTCCATTTAATTTAATTGTTTGATTAATTACAACAGTCTTCTGAGAAGTTCAACACAAAGCATGTTAAGTTTATCTTGACATAGATGATCAAGCATATTGGAATATTTTCTCCCAGTACAGCAGAATCACAAACTTGTCAAATTTGACCAAACAATTACAAAGCTATACATGTAAACTTTTTTTTTTTTTTTTTTTAAACTTGGTTTTTAATCACTCTTCTTATTATGGTCTGTTTTTTAAAACAGCACTTACAACAGCCAGAAGTGAGAGGGTAGCAGTGACAGACACTCTAAAGGATCGGCCAGGGGACATCAGCCAGACGTGTGGTTATCTTACCTGGACAAAAGAATCTCGACATGGAGGAACCGGACACCTGTCAGTTGCGTTACATTGCTAAGCCCCCCGTGTGGCTCTTGGTTGATTGCCTCGTCACTGACCGCTCGTCTAATCTCTTGACGTTTTTGGCGGAGGTCAGTGAGAGCCACAGTGACCCTCTTAGCGTCTCTAATTCATTATTGAGTGATTCTGGACCAGGGCGAGGCGCAAACACAAAGAAAATGGTGCCATTCATTATTCACAAATGGATTTGATTCAAAAGGTTGCGTTTGACTCCCATGAAATATACAAGAGGACTAAATGAGCCTGGCAACCCACAAAAGGTTTCTCTTCTGTCACACCGCGATTGGTCATCTTATCGTTCGGGATTGCAGCCATTTTGTTTGTTCTTTTGTTTGTTTGTTTGTAGAGTGAGCCAGTGCAGCTATAGCTTACACTGGCCTCCCAGAATGGATTCGTAGGCCGAGGTGGTCAGTGGGCCGTAGCATTTCTGCGAGTAGTCCAGGAAGTACAGAGGGTCTGTTATTGTGGAAGGGTTGAATCCACTTGCCACCAGTTGAAATTTCTGCTGCTTGAAGGTGCCCGTCATCTCCATAGACTCCTACAGACCACAAACACATTCACACAATACTAGTTTAGAGAGGAAAGGAAAACATTCTTGATCTCTTGTAAAATAAAATTAGGATTTAGAAATATGAAATATATAAGATTTTGAGGCATGCCTGCTCCTATATAGTCTTTTACTGTCTTAAGTGGGATACAGTAAATGGGTAAAAAACAATAAATTAAGTATTGTGGAAGGCTTTGAAGTGATACATCTGGAAAGAAAATACCAGAAACAATCTGCACAGCCACTACATACTACAACCAGCAGTGGGCAGTACAATGCTTAGCCAATATCCCTGTGGAGTCTAGATCAGTGAGGGCCTTGTGTTTGCCAAAAGCTTTTTATTTTACACAACATAACTCAATGCATGACTGCATAAAAAGTTATTTTAGACTGACTGACAAATAATGTACATGCAGGCTCCAATGCCCAAAACAGTGCATAGGCCCAGAGGTTAGACTGATGTGTGGGCCTCATGGTCAAATCGGCGAGTGAGCCCAGTCAGCGTTTAGTGTGAGGGACTCATGATCAAATTGGCATATGAGCTCTGCAGTAATTTTGGCATGCAGACCCTGTGTTCTTGTTGGCAAATGAGCTCCACAGATATTTATCATTCACCATCATCAGAATGCCACAACAAACTCCAACAATTGCTGGCTTTCCACACTGATGGCACAAAACCCAAAAATCATTTGAATTTATGAATGCTTTAACAAACTTGGGGCAAGTGCGCTTGGCTAACATGCTGCTGAAATCACAGAGAGAACAGAGGGTGATACCAATATTGATAATTCATCATCACATGGTTCAATAAAGCAGACATGAGAGAGGCTTACTTTAAATGAGACATGAGGGTATCACTTTAAACAAATTCATGTACTGAGAAGTTCCTTGTCTGTGCCACTGGTGCATTTGTGTAGCGAGGTATTCAATTAGCTAAATGTTTTGCCCAGTTAATTAAATTAACATTAGTTTGTGCATGTCACTATTAACAAATTGCGTTGCGCATATCGTGTCATGTGGTGGTAATGAAAGCTTGCTTGTAGTCTGCCATAGTTGAAATAACAAACAGAAACATATTTTTATACTCTGTAAAACTAACCTGTGCCACTACACAAAATGACCAACAGAGGGCACTGTTGTATAAAATACATGATACACGTTTTTTTTTTTTTGCATAACTTGAAGCACACAAGCCAAAGTGATTGTAGATACTTTTAGAAGTTGGGCAAACAGTCAAGTAAATCAAATCAAGAGATTAATAAAATGTGAAAAGTGTGAATGACAACATACATGCCAACATTTATGGCATACAAACTTCTGTTAAGTAAGGGTAAATTGAATGGTGATGGTGATGATACTTCTGTTAAGCAACAGATTAACATATAGCTTGACTTAACTTCACTGACCCCAACTAGATCGGCACGCAACTTGGGCATTGTAATTGATGACCGATGATTACTCTGAGCATGTAGCTTCAATTGCAAAATCATGTAGGTTTATCCTTTACAACTTAAGGAAGATCAGATCTTATCTGACACAAGATTCTACAACTTCTTGTTCAGGCCATGGTCATCACCAAGCTGGACTATGCAGCACGCCTGGTCTTCAATCAGCCAAAGAGGACACATAACTCCTCTCCTAGTTACTATCCATTGGCTCCCTATAGTAGCCAGAATTAAATTTAAATCTCTCATTTTGGCCTATAGGACCTTGACTGGATTTGCTCCTTGTTATTTTAATGCAATGATCAAGACGTACACCCCCCACCCACTGCGATCTTCTGAAGAGCGTCTGTTGTGTCATCCAGTCATAAACACTAAATTCAAATTCAAGACTTTTTTCCTCAGTGGTTCCATGTTGGTGGAATGAGTTGCCCAGTGCTCTCCGTTCCTGTGATAGTTTTGGGTCTTTTAAAAGGGGTCTAAAGACATATCTGTTCAACATGCACTTAGTTCATCATTAGGTACTTATGTGTTATGGTTTGTATGGTATTGTTTTATTTTCATTAGGCTGTTGATTAATTTGACATTGTTGTTTATTATTGATATTCTCCATAATGTAGTCTTACCATGCTATTGTTATTGTTATTATATTATTGATTGAACGCACATTATTGTTTATTATTGCTATTTCTCCTTTTTTCATTGTTTATGTCATTAGGCTATTGATTGAATTGACATGGTTGTTTATTATTGCTATTCTCCTTATTATAGGCTGACCAACATCTTAATTTGTTCCCTGTTAAAATGTAACTATTATATTGTTTTGTATTTGTATGTCGCTTTGGACAAAAGCATAACCATAACCCTAACCATAACTAAGTACTCTTCATTGTATTTTCTATCAATCAGTCACCAGAGAGGTTGGGTGCAACGCAGTTACCGGATCTGCATGTATGCAATATCTACCAGGGCCTTTTAAAAGGCCAATTCCAGCCATATTTACTTATTGATTTAGTTCAAAATATGTTCTTCATAAAAAGAGTCATGTGCTTTTAATATGGACCTACAAAGTTACAGAAGCAAAAGAAAATCTAATAAGGTGTTTACAGAAGGAAGTTACACAATTCAGATTTAGCAGTGTGTATACTGCAAATGTATATGCGTAGCACTACTGTGAAGCTTTGCACATCACTTCACCAACAGAGATTCACCATCACTAAAGTCAACTGCAGAGACACAGGCCCCACTCTGGTATGACTTATACCAGAGACTTTCTAAGGAGACACAGCACTCAAAAAATCCTTCATAGAAAAGCATGGGGTTAGTTTGTAACGCCAATATGGCCGTTGTCTACACATATCCCACCCCTTCCTCGGCAAAACGTCGACATGTGAATATAATGAGCCAATCATGTGATGTGAATACACTGAGCCAATAATATGGTGTGTTGTGAAGACATCGTGCCAATCATGTGTTGTGAACTCGCCGCTGGAGCAAGGTTGGTGTCGTGAAGCCTTGTGCACGTGCATTTCTGCCAAATAGGATGCCCGATGAGTGCCTAAAAAGCGTAGCAATATGGCCGCCGAGTGGAGGGACTTGCCTAAAAGGACTTTGCTTATACTGGGTTATCCGCAGGCTCATTCAAGTGTTGAATGATTTGTTATGTCTCTGTTATGTGTTCTTCCACATATGAGATGCCATTCAGTTTCTCTACTGCCCCTGAGTATAAATACAGGGCAATGGTATTGTTCGAAAGCAGAGTGCGGCACACTCATGTCAGTGCTTATGTGCGACCGGCTTATCACCCCCTCATCGGTGGTTTGAATGAGCGAGACATGACGAGTGTTTTAAAGTAGGACACAACACAAAGTCAGGGACAAGTACTGCCCCATGAGCCTTTAGGCCTTGTGGTTACACCGTTTCTGAGATGTTTCTCTGCACTCATGTTTGCTGTGTCTGGGCATGCTGTTGTGCTTCAAGACACTCAATCTCATGCAACAGTGGAACAACAATGTCCCCAAGAGACAGCATCTTATCCTGCATTCCAGACAAACTCGGAAGTTGAGATTTTCCAACCCCCTAGTAGAAAAAGTACAAAACTCAACATTGGAGTTCCTACTCAAGTATGAGCAAATTCCATTTACCCTGACTTTAAAGTCTAAATTTCAGGTTGGAAATGCCTTCCGAGTTGGGATGCAGCATCCGTCGTGCCCCCTCGTGTTCCCCCTTTGACCGGAATGCTTCCTGTCGGACTCATCAGTGGCACTTTTGAGTTGCTAAGTCTTATGTAGCCAATCAGGAACATTATATTTACAATGACTGAAATCAGGTGGGAAAGGAGAAGACAGACCGATGGTTACGGACATTGAAACAAAATGGAGGATCCACTCTGCTATGCTACCTTGTCTTAATGTTACTTCTAGTACCCACATGGTGAACGCCTTATCAGTCATAAGCAGTGGTCATGCATCTGGACTTTAAGTACAGTAATTTCCTGTGTATTAACCGCATTATAAGCCGCAGGACAGTGTGTTATGGAAGTTAAAAAAACAAAACCATATTAATACCATATTACCGGCATGTGTATTAACCTCATAGCTGAAGAAATGTATGTATACAGTCAATGTATATAATTAATAGTAATAGTTGGGAAATTACGGTAACCACCGGCCTCTGACCAGATCCGATCCAATTGTAATGATTATGGAGAATGGCAACACTTATCAGCAGACAGACATGGTGGATGTTATTTTTTTGGATTTAAACCAAATCTCCCAGTGGCAGATAAGAAAGTGGAATCAGGACAGTAAACTAGCATAGCATGGTTTGTCCCTGAGTTCCCTGATAGGCCCCATGTTGTCTCAGTGGATCTATTATGCTTTTCTTTGAGCAATGGGTAGCTTCAAAGCCATCGCTGTGGCACATACAGAAGAGTTTAAGAAGCAACTACCTGTCTCCAGCAATGACAGCACAGCATAGCTACTGTAAATGTTTCTTACTGCATTTGTTAAATTTAATGTAAGTTAATTTAATTTAGAGACCGACATAATATTTGGCTTTGGGCACATTATTTTTCCTGAAGTTGCCAATATGACAACATCAGGCTGAAGAAGATTTGATGTGTCTTCAGTCGGGATCTCTGTCTGGTTGGAGTATGGAGGCCATAGCCGCATCGTTTCGCTAATTTGTACACTGCAGATGTACAGCTTGAAGAAACAATCCATGCTAACAGACACGCTCCCATTCCATCAACATAGCTAGGCTTACCAGGTATAGTGTTTAGTGCGAAAATAAAATCAAATTAAATTAAATAACTACGGGATAAATGATGTCCCTTCCTCGGCAAGCACAGCTGTATAAAGGTGATAATAGAGTGTGTTAGCCAGAGGTGGAACCGGTAAGAAAGACACAGACAAAGTGATTGACCTCTACATGACCCCTTTACAGGTAAAGGGTAGAGCAAGGTCAAGATAAGGTGAAAAAAACTAAACCCGCAGGGCCGTGACACATCTGTGTGCGTCAGACAACCACAGATATTCCGCGGCCTCATTATTGAGCGTGTCTGTTCCATAATTAATTGAGGTTACCAAGATGGTCACAGCCTACCAACTGGAGTTCAGACACCCAAACATGCCTTCTGACGTTAGCTGAAAGGTCATAACAAAACCACACAATCATGTCAAAAGTTCAGACACTTCCATTCGCCAGTTGAGGTTACGTGAAGTGTCAGCCAAACAACTCAATTTAGTGAAACGTTCAGACACCCAAATATTTTTTCATTCTCTCGGCATGGAGATACTAATTGCCAGCATTTCAAATCAATAAGTGAGGCACGCACACTCCACTGGGGATAGAGGCTCAGCCTTATCTATGCCTCAAGGCGTCACTTTATTCATACGCCGCAATGGATCCGATCCAACCCACATAAGATGCAAAGCACCAGTACCGTTCATCTGTCATCCACCTTGTGAGCGCTAGCCGCCATGATCTGTGGGCAAGACCAGACACGGGAAGAGCTGGTGGGTGCCTTCGTGTAGCCTCTGAGTGGTACACACAAATGTCTCAAAGTCTGCACGCTAGCTTGCCATCAAACATAAAATGCCTTTAGCACCTTTAGGGGTTCATGTGACTTGACGTGGTGTAAGAGTAATGGAAGTTCAAGATGGAGACGTTCATTCAAGGTGTAACTTCAAAACTTCAGCAAACTTCTACAAAACCAGTTCTCAGAAAATGGTGCTTTACTTCTCTGCCTCACTATCATTGTGTTTGCTTGAATACTGTACATTTCAAGGGGAACACCATGACTGCCCTTGTGAAAAATCACTGTAAAATGTAACTTTAAAAACACTATGCAAAGTAAAAAAAAACACCTCATACCTACTATACAGCCAAACCACACTTTCCACACCACTTTCACTTGTGTCATATTGTATAATTAAAGTGTACTAACAGCTCACTTAAAGCTACTAACACCTTACTCAGTAGGTAGAGGGGAGGCTGCAGTGCAAACCTTGATAGATTATACTGCAGGTGCAGCTATTTTGCAAGGACAACTTCAAAATAACAGAAAAAAAGAAAAGTGCAACACTGCTTGCTCCACAGAAAACTAAAGTTTTTTCTATTACTAACAGCTTACTAACATCTCTGACCTAAGATCCAGTTAGGCAGCCTGATTTTTTAATACTTGTCTCGACAATTGTAAATTATTTCTTTTGTAGCAGACTTGGGTCACTGAAGGCTAACTGATTCATCAGACCATGCTGGACAAAGATGAACACAACATTTGATGCCAATATGTGGTAGCCTACATTCACTGGGCATGAAGTAGGATGCCAAAAACAATACTGAAATGCAGGACTGTCCTTGGACAAATGCAGTACTTGTTAACCCTTCCTCCCACGTGCAACAAAGACTGTCACCACAATGTTCTTTATATTAGCAATCTGTTTCTGTTTTATCTGACATGAACTAGGCTGTCAGAAAATCATGATGGTCATGCGATGTGTTTTCATTACAGCACATGACACAGTTAAAGTTAGACTTTTATCTAAAGCGACACAGACACACAACGGAAGAGTTGGGAATCAAACCAAGGCCGAACCCAGGCCAAACCCAGGCCGACATTACCGCTGCTCCACCACGCCTGCATCCTTTAACCACTGATTCAGTGTTTTTTATTGTGTAAATTGGCATTAGGCCTTGTTATTGGCTTGTGTAAATTTCACTGCCATACATGTCTGGCAGTGAAATGTGGTGGCCACCACATACCTGTAGCCTTATGAACAGAGGGCGTGCATAGGTTGGCAGGTCCCTGACTGCATGGTCGAACAGCTTCTTTCCATCAAACTTGAAGTCAGGTCTTACAATGATGGCAGCCATTCCTGCTTTTCCCTCATTTCCTGTGGACAAGAATCAAAGTGCCTTTTAATTTCCTGTTGCGACCATATCACAAAGAGAGAAGTGTCTTTGCCATATAGTGTAACTGGTGACGCATGTGACATTAATGTACATGTATTGAATTTCCCCTTGGGGATCAATAAAGTATCTATCTATCTATCTAATGGCAAGAACTGGGGATTATTCCAAGCACACGGTTTAGTGACAAACCTGGTTAAGATAACTCAGAGTTAGTGGTGAACCTCCTAATAGAAGAGTCCTATTGATTTTCTTTTGCTTGGAGATTAAAACCATACAGTAGGTCTCTTTTATTAGGGGGTATACCTCTTACTCTGAGTTGACTTCACCAGATTTGTCACGTACTTGGAATATCCCGCAGGAGACCTGAAATGTAAATATTAGCAGGCTCTTGAGAGGACATTGACTTTTGACAAATATTTGATGCTGATGCCATCAGAACATACAGTACCTGGAACCTCCACCCCGTACACATTGGCCTCCTGAATAAAGTCCACCAGTCCGAGGATCTCCGTCACCTCTGTTGTGGCCACGTTTTCACCCTTCCACCTGAAAACAAACATCAACTTACCACACATAAAAATAAAATACAAGTTACTGTGCAAACATGCCCTACTAGTCCCGTGAGGAGATGGTGGTCCAAGTGCAGATTACGTTTAATAACGTTACGTGTGCAGGTACTGTAAGTTTAATTATCCTCACAAAAAAACAACAACAAAAGCTCCACAAAAACAATCAACAGCAAATCAAAAACTGTTATCACTAGGGAAGTACTGAGGGAACATTTTGGTTCTTTTACCTGAAGGTGTCCCCAACTCTGTCCTTGAAAGAGATGAAGTCCTCATCGTCCTCAGCCATGAGGTCCCCTGTGTTGAAGTAGGCATCCCCTTTCGCAAACACGTCCCTCAGAATCTTCTTCTCCGTCAGCTGTTTACTGCCAGCGTAGCCGAAAAATGGACTTTGGGGGCTTATCTTGGACAGCAGCAGTCCCGATTCACCTAAATAAACGTCAATGTGGCGGCGTATGAGTCCACGGGATCCACAAACAAACATTTCATCCAGAGTACTGACCTAAGGAACACTATGTGCTAAAGAGCAACACTTTTCAGCCATATGTGTACAATTTAATGTAGTTTCTGAGGAGCAGATTTTGCAATCATAACACTGCCATTCACTAATGTAGACTCAAATAAAAATCATTATGCAGAGTTAACTCTAAAATGAAATCAAGTGCATTGTCAAGAGAAAAGACACAGATAGCCATTATAGCTAATCAAACACTTTGCAACTTGCAGGACAATTTAGATAATTTAATCATTATTTACCATTTATGCATTCAGCTGACACTTTTATCCAAAGCAACTTACAAATGAGAACTTACAAATGAGTTACTATTCAAGCTACATCACAAAAAGAGGTTTTAGGATTACTACTCTGCAAACACCACAAGACAGGATGGGCATTATGTTTTCCCAGTGGGTTCAAAGGAGCGCATCCTCACCTCTCCTGACTGGTTCACAGAAGCCTTGCTTGTTCCTCACTGGTTCGTCTCTCACCATGTCGTATCTCACCAGCACATACTTAAACAGAAGCTAGAGTGGGAGGGAGGACAGCATGTAGACTCATGTCAGTTTGACAGAAGTAAGTCATTCAGAGGTCAACCCCTCAACCCTCAAAGAGCTGCAGCAAGCAACAATGCTATGGGGCTGTAAGTATCTAACTATGTGGGTGCATAGTGAATAGTGAATGTTATTCTGTGGGGACATCGTGGGTATGTTGTTACTATCTCGTCATAAACACCTGAGTCAATTCTGGGTGAGTCTCATGGGTTCAAGCACTTAATCAGGTTACTCATTCCTGCGGCATGAGCAGAGTCACATGAACAAAACAATGACATAACTTATGACCAAAAAACAAACAAACAAACCCAACCAGCAACAAAAATAACCTTTTAAAAAAGCTTTTTAAATTACATTAGCTGGAGGAGCATGTTAACTTGATAGGAAGTGAACAGGGTTTCACTTAAAAGCATGCAAAGAGTATAAATAAACACCAGATGTGAAGGTGTCACTGACCACACTAACGCTACTAAAATTTCACTACAAGCCAACTCCTCCATCTCAAGAAACAAACACTGGCGAACATAGTAGTGGAGTGCAGAAAAAAACATTTGTGGGATGAATGGTATGTGTTGCTTCGGGATTCTCGCCATATTGGTTTTCAGTGTGTTGGGTGCAGGGAGCAACAGATGGTTACAAACAGGAGTCTGATAGCAGCACATGTACATATCCAATTCCAGGAATCATAAATAAGATTTAGCTCTGCTTAGGAGCAAAAAAAAGGAAAGCTGGGCCTGCAAACCTTCAGTCCCTGGATGCCGTTTCTCTGTTTAGGAGTAGAGGCCTACTCTTCGAATAACTAGAATTTCAAAGTGATACTACACACTCACTACAACTATACACACACACACACACACACACACACACACACACACACACACACACACAACCAAGCTTACAGTGTACACTTACAGTACATAACCAAATCAAAGAGACTTTCATTTACTGTAAGCGAGAGTGTCGGCATGCACTCCCTTGTGTCAAAAATGAAAAAACCTGACCTTTCTCCTTGTGACTAAAACCCTTTAGCTCGAAAACAAATCTGAGATTATCTAGCACACAAATCTCCAGGAACTCTTTTCAAGGAGTTAGGAAAGTTAGGAAAAGTTAGGAAATTAGGCACATACGTTTAAGCTTGTGGAGAACTAAAAAAGTACAGATCAGACATAATCTTTCCTTTCTGCCACAGAATGAAGTGTGTAGCTCAACATAATTCCTATGTAGATTTATTGGTAGGTTGTTCAGGCAATGTTCCCAAAATACACTGTAATGCTCATTTTCAGAGCTAACCATTCCTTGCACCGGAGAGGGTGGGTCATTGTAGTCTGACAGTATAAATCTTTTTTCCAGCAGAACTGAGGACATTTTTAGTTTACCTTTTTTCTCATTAGGGGTATATGGTGGAATTATGCCCCTGATTCACCACCCTTCTGTGCCACTATCTGCCCCCACATAGGGTCAGTTATAGGGTCACATACCTGTAGGTCTTACTTTCTTATTTACTTCCACACCAGTGGTCGGAGGCATTCCTCACAAGACTCTAGTGGTAGCACTGGTAATTAAAACATCATTTACTGTAAATGAAAGCTTATTTGGGATGCTTTTTTATATAAATAAGCATATTTGCCAAAAAGTTGGCATGTTCCTTTAATGCAGGTATGTTTAAACATTAGTTTCAAAAACCTGTCCCAAGGTGAAGTTAAAGACATTATATATAGATGAAGTACTAAATAGTTACAAAACACGTTTTGAGCATGACATGAAACTGCATGACATGGAACTACAATGAACTTCTGCCCTGTTGACCAGACGGAGATCCTTAAGTGATTAAGTCTCACTGTCTTAGTGTGTTAATAGCATCTGAGTCATTACACTTAGACTAAACTAAAGCCATTCAAGCTCCCACCAAAAAACATCTCAAGTATAATTGCTTTAATTGTGTAATTGCTCTGCTGCAGGACACTATACTTTCATTAAAATGACAGGTAAAGTCATATCCCATGTCCTGATAATAACATGTATTGCTATAAATAACTTAAGGTAGCATTCTTATCTAAGATAATCCTCCGCAATGCTCTTACAACAGCCTCTTAGGACTGACAGCATGGAGAACAAGAACGCCCTAATCATGTTTTATGTGACCAGACCTTCTCCACAATGGACAGCCGAGTCTAGAGAAATGCTACTGCTGGGCACGCAACCATAGAGGGGAGATAAGGCATCACTGTGACTGGATGTGTACCATAGAAAAAAGCCCTTTATACACTCTGCAAACAACTACTTTACGTACATCTACATATTCTGTACTTTTGTACTGTAGAGAACAGATAAAGTTCATTTAGGTCCACACCTAAATGGACTTACCTTTGACAAGCAAAAATCAGCATGCTAACAGCTATACTAATACATATAATTGACACAAGTGTAGTAGTGTAATGTAAAGTTTGTGAAGCTGCATATGTAAGGTCAGCTGTTAGATCACCAGATTCACTACTATTGACTTTACTGGGCACTTAGGTCTGCCTATACCCACATAAAATATGTTTTACACAGAAATGTATTGAATTCATTCAAACAGCTTTCGGCTAACTGGGACCATTATAGACCTGAGGCGCTCCTTAACAACTTGAACCATTATAAGACAGCCAGATGATGATCTGGGGATGATCCAGGCCACTCACACTGAGTCATCTGTGTCAATTCCACAGGCCACCGTCAAACTCTCTATACTCTCTCTGGGTCCCCCTGAGAGGTCTTCCCTTACACACAAAGGTCTTCCCTTACACACAGTAATGATAACATGGCCTGCTGGGGGATCTGGATCTTTCAGGAACCTGCGGGCTATTTTTGCTGGAACAGAATCACTTGACACACAGGTGTAAGTCTCTCACGCCTTCACGCTCGTACAAAAAGCTTGGGCCAACTTCAACCCGGCTAGTTTTAAAGGACTGTAAAAAAAGTCACCAAAGTGTGATTGAATTTCCAAAACAAATTCCTACAATTTCCAAAACAAATTCGAACTGAAAAAATTATAATAATAAAACTGTTTTTATAGATAAAAAAAGCTTACATTAATTTGCATGCCATCCACTACAATTGAGCTTTAGTCTCAACCCACATGAACTTGTGTCCTTTGCAACAAATTTGCTGAGCTGTGAAGCAATTCGAGTTGAAGTTGATGTTCTCCATTTAATTTTATAATCTGTTTGTTTTACTTTCATGCTTATGTTTACTTTACAAATGCTTTTATCCAAAGCGACTTACAACAATAAACATTACATTAGCATTGAAATTGACAGTATTCTCGCCACTTATTTTCCAAACCAATGGACAACTGAAGCAAACTCTTGTAAAGAGGGGGAATAAAGCTGGATTGTTCTCAAAATATACCAAAATACACGTGAACATTAGGTGTGTGTGTGTATGTGTGTGTGTGTGTGTGTGTGTGTGTGTGTGTGTGTGTGTGTGTGTGTGTGTGTGTGTTTGTGTGTGTGTGTGTGTGTGTGTCTGTGTGTGTCTGTGTGTGTCTGTGTGTGTCTGTGTGTGTGTGTGTGTGTGTGTGGAGTGTGTGTGGAGTGTGTGTGTCCATTTGTTTATGTGTGTTTATGTGTTTGTGTGTGCAGGGAGAGAATGATAAGCAATGACCAAAAATAACTGAACCATTTTCAAGTCTTTCAGGCCTTCATAGCATAACATTTATCTTGTGCAGAACTGACATCGGTAAATATCAGTCAATAAGGCCGATATATCGGTGGATCCTTATAAAACACCCAAACATTGTGGTGAGGGTGAGGATGAGGGCTACAAATGGTATGCAAAGATGGATTAAGGTCAAAGGTCAAAGGAGAATGTGTTTAGACACCAGATTAGTGTTAACATGCCCGTTATACATAATCAAAATCACACATACTGTATGTGAAAAAGCTGGACTCTGACGATGTCAGGCAACAAAATATATGATATTCACAATGAAGCCAAATGTCAGACTATTTAAAAAAAATTGTAAACCAAAAAAAAGCTAACTAAAAGCAAATTGCATGCATTTGTTTTGTAAACAAAGGCCAACAAACAAACTTACTTTACCAGTCTAGCATGTGATGCAATTCCTAGAGGTCATTCAAGGCCAGAAAGCTACAATGCAGTCATTCTTTCTCTCAGCAAATAGTTGCTGTTTGTGGGGGGAAATGAATAGTACATAGCAAACAGCCACAAGAAGGACAGCCTTGCATAAGAAGGGAAGCCTTGTGTGCTAGTTGGGCTTAATATACATGCAGAATGCAACAATATTCACTCAGGTTGAAATTTGCAAAAAAAAGAAAACATGGATTTCGCATCCAAACACTTTGCTTGGCCACTTGGCTGGTGACTGTCTGGACCAACCAAGCAAACAAGTAACTCATAAACAACCAGAAGGGCATTTAGTGACCACAGACCTCTCCAGACAGAGCACAGAGAATAGCGTACTGCTCACTGGACCCCGGGCCCAGGGTACTGACCTTATAGAAGAAGTTGGAGCGTCCAACTGCGCCGATCTTGCCGATGTGGTTCATGAAGCAGAGGTTGCCCTCGGTGGAGCCATAGAGCTCGCACATGCGGATCTCGCCGAAGCGCCGGTGGAACTCGCGCCACACGTCCTGTCGGAGGCCATTCCCAACACCCATGTGCACTTTGTGCTGCTTGTCATTCTCTCCCTGCACACACAAACACATAAACACGCATAAACAAATGGACACACACACTCTCCACACACACTCCACACACACACACATACACCACACACACACACATACACACACACACACACACACACACACACATACACACACACACACACACACACACACACACACACACACACACACACACACACATACATACACACCTAATGTTCACGTGTATTTTGGTATATTTTGAGAATAATCCAGCTTTATTCCCCCTCTCGACCATCGCAGCCCTGTAATGAGCTTCTGTGTGTCGGCCTTCAATTAACACTATGAGGTCACAGTGGAGACCCTTGTTGTCTGTGATTCCTGGCTGGTTGAATGTTGTTCCTGTCATAGTTTTTGGATTTCCAGGAAATGTTTAAAGGCTCTATTTACCTTACCATACCTAATTCTCTTTAAAGGTTGTATCAGCGATTACTGGCCCAAAACATAAGTAATTACATTCATCTAATCTTTCCTCACAATCCGCTAGCTGCCCGCAGCCGCCCCATAAGCAAGCTGTCAAAAAAGTGTGTCTCTGAAAGGCAGCCTATGCTCCAAGATCTGTACACAAAAACAATAGACCGCAACAGTTCTACCAACCACTCAAAACCAAAATAAATAGTGTTCCAACCAATCACCGACGAGATGCGCGTTTAGGAGAGTTTAGGAGAGTTTCAATTGCACGGGAGGGAGGGGGAGGGAGCAGCGAGCTAGCTCTCTGTTTTGTTTGAACGTCAACAGAAGTGACGTTACCCTGCTATCGCTGATACAATCTTTAAAGATTCACAGTTACTTATGGTTATTGTTAAGACTTGCTTTCTATATGATAATTTAGTGTTAATTCATAGTCGCTTTGGACAAAAGTGTCTGTCAAGAAACATTAACATATAACTGTTACAGAAAGTTATAATTCTAAATCCATGTAAAAGATAATGAACAAATATAATCTCGCATTCCAACAATGCACATGTATTGATAAGACTGTAATCAATGTATTGATTTCAAAACAACATAATAACTCACCAAAATCAACTAACCTAATCAAAGCAAACTGCACTTATTTTTAAAGCATGAAGATAACTCGTCAAGAATTTTGCTAATGATAACAGATCGTCACCCTCTCTTAGAACCATTTCACCTCTGCTTAATGCTGATATGAAAATCAAAGTCAAAGGTGTGACCACCACAGTTTAGCAAACCTGCTGACAGACATACCATCATACCGGTTTCACTCATTAATTTCCTAGTTACTCCATAGGCAGGGCTTTGGGTTTGTCATGTCACTACTGTGAAGTGTGTGTGTGTGTGTGTGTGTGTGATGACAAAGGAAGCCTGTCAGTCAGATACAACCTGAGGAATCTACTGGGGAGTGTCCACCGTCTTTACTGGTTGACCCGCATTCTCCACCATTCATCAACACCTTTGTGTTCACATGCAGGAAGTTAGCCACATAATAAAATTAGTCTGAAAGACTGTGCCTGTCTACATGCCATTCTAACGCTACGTTCTGATCTAAAACACTGTGCCTAACATGGCATTCTAACGCTACGTTCTGATCTAAAACACTGTGCCTAACATGGCATTCTAACACTTACGGCCATTAAGGCCCCGTTGCCAAGTACAAGATTGTGTAAGGGCATGGTTGTGAGGCTGTGAGTTTTTGTTTTGGCATCCCTGACTTGACTGTGTGGACCCTGTTTGTATGAAGCTGCATATTTGTTGTTTAGTATGTCTGTTTGGAAGTAACACATGCATTGATGACACATTTGACACACACAACTGTTGTGTGTTTATTGTATTGAGTGTAAGTAGGTGCATACTTGTGCTTGAGTATAAGACCAGCTGTATTAGTATATTAGTGTATTAGTGTATTTGTGTGTGTGTGTGTATGTGTGTGTGTGTGTGTGTGTGTGTGTGTGTGTGTGTGTGTGTGTGTGTGTGTGTGTGTGTGTGTGTCTAGCAGCATGAGTGACCCAGCATGTTTGTCTGACTGGTCAGTGCACCCCTACTGTGGAGCATGTGATTGTCCATCTACAAATACCTGAATGTGTCTGATGACATGGCACCATGCCTGCGTGCGTACATGCCTGTGTGTGTGTGTGCGTGTGCGTGTGTTATGTGGTCATCATGGCAACCCTATGGAGTCAGCCACTGCCATCCTGCCGGCCACTACAGTGCACTGGTGGGCGGTGGGGGAGGATGTCTGTGTGTGTGTGTGTGTGTGTGTGTGTGTGTGTGTGTGTGTGTGTGTGTGTGTGTGTGTGTGGTGGCTGTAGTGACGATAGAGAGAGAGGGACAGGAACAAAGACCGCTTTGAGGCCACTGCACTTGTTCAGTTCCCTGACTGGACAAGGCTCGGTCCCCCGATGCCCAGAGAAAACAAGACACTGAGAAGCCTGGCAAGCACACACACACCCACACACACACACACACACCCACACACAATCCCACTCACTGTCCCTCAACCATGAAAATGCAACACAATCAACCACAATGTTTCCAAAGTCCACTTCCTCCCAGAGAAGACCCTGACCAAAAGCACGGCAGCACAGAATTTACATAATCACCAGAAGGTTCTGTGAGTTCTCTCGGGGTTGGAACACATTCTTTTTTTTTTTCGACCGATACAACGGCGGAACGATGACAAACCCACAAAGCTGCTTTGTGCCGTAAGTTGGTCAGGACTTCATGCGTTTCATCAATTGGGCTTCTGATCTCAGCACAAGAGGCAGGACAGATTGGATTTGTGAACTGCTGCTATTAGACCATTAACTGGCTTCAGATGACATTAGGGTAGTCACTGGAAGCTTTGGGTCTCCTCATCACAAGTCACAACTCATAACACTGCTTCGTCATGACTTTAGGCTCTTGCTCAGTGTAGAAAGCTACAGTGCTACAGTGTCTCTTCTGCCCGCTTTATCCATCATTATGTTACTATCTCATACTAGGTGTATGTATTGTTTATTCATTGTGTCATGGGTCAGTGTGTATGTTTGGTGTACATCATATTGTGAAAGGAGAGATGAACAACTTGGAACAATGACAGCTGACGGAACGTGCTAGTTACCTTGGGCTGGTTGCACAGATATCTACAGAGCTCTCCGATGTACTGGAAGATGGTTACGTTATGTTTCTTGCAGTCATTCCAGAACTGTGAGGCGGAGAACTTCTTCTTCAGGACACATGTAGCACCTGTGGAATGACATGGGTAACAAAGATTCTAGATTAGACTTTCTAATACTTCAGAGTAGTCAAAATGGGATCATACCAGCCATGAACAATGGACTGCTATAATGTCTCGATGAGATATCTTCCTGCAATTATTCGTTGAACCAGACCCCCTAATTTTGGTCAATCGGTACCATTCAAGCAAAATACTGTAAGTCTCATAGTGACTTTTGACAAGGTATACAACCCTAGAATTAGAAAATATGTGATTACATATTTACCTGTAATATATCCCTGCATAAGCATTAAATAGATATAAACAGGGTGATAACATACAAAAAGCTACTACCAATTCAATGCTATCACTTGTTTTCTAACTCTAGGGTGGTATACCTTGCCAAGAATCACCATGAGACTCCCTTCTTATGGTACTGACCAACCCTCAAAGGAGTGGTTAGCCTGTTGAGGAGTACGGTCACAATATGTGATTAGAATGTTTGCAAACGCAGCTCAGCCAATCAGAATTAAAGACTGGAAATACAGTATTTGTTTTATAGCGCCACTTCTAATATAATAAAGACACGTTTGGTGTCTCTCATATCATGCCAAGAAGTTGTCAATGTGTTCTTTTTAGAGGTAAACACTTTTGAGGGCTAACAGAGAAACTCTTTGATTTCTGGAAAAGATGATGTTCCTTGCTATTCAAGTGACTCGTTTTCTGTAACTCTTAGGTGATGAGGTTCCAGATGTGAAGTGCTGAATACTGTTGTCACAGTTCTAACCTTTATACAACTTCCTCTGTAACCTTAACAAATGGCTGCAATCTATTATAGTGATTAGTGGGTCTGCTCTTGAAAAGTTCCAAACATTTTCTTTAAAAAAGTGCAAATGTAAAGTGTGATTTCTGACTGCACAGTATTTCACTTCGCTTCAGCACCTCATCATCTGAATGCAAACATTACATCAGCGTCCATCCGGCCAATGAATCGCGGTCATTCCTATGAAAGAAATACTTCTTTCTTCTCCAGCAGTGCCTGGGTCAAACGCACTGTCGGCTTACTGAGCAGAGTTGGGGACAAAACCCCACAGTTTGGACCCTGAGAGTCCCACAGACTGAACGCTCTCAGCTTAACTAGGACAGAGAGGACTTGAACGCCGCGCCTCTCTCTCTGTATCAACTGCCTCTCAGGTCATGCTCAGCTCTTTTTCCTCCTTCAGACCTGCGGTGAGAAGTTTTTTGAGAATGCAAGGACACTTTGAAAGGATATTATGTAGCCCGAGTCATAGTTCATGTACAGTACTGTACAAATACATCTAGTGGTAGTGTTGATTTTGCGAAGCAATCTGAGTTTGAGTTGGTTTTGATGTTGATCTGGGGAGTTCACTGTAAGGTCGCTTCTCTAGATCAACACTTCATAAGTAAAGAATTCTTGTAACGTTTCACGTATGGTCAATTATCAAGAGGTGCTTTTCAGTACAACTATGCCAAACTGTTTAATTTAGTTAAGACATTTTTGTGTGGCAGGAATCAATCAACAGGAAACATACTTTAAAAAAATGTGTTTTCACTTGCTTTTTTATTATTTTCAATATGTAATTGCATTGGCGTTTCATTCATGTTAACAGCAGTTAACACATCTTAGATGCGGGTACTTCCATCTCTTTCACAAGCACCTGTGGGACTCCCTCGACAGAAGCCTCGCTCGGTTGCCTAGAAACTTGTGCTCTGTGACTGGTGTGAGCAATTATCAGTGAGACACTAATTCAGCAATAATTTCACAACACAAAAGCCCTCCAGTTTAAAAAATAAATGTCTGACATGTCTAAATGAGGTGAAATTGTGATGAGGAATTTGGACCAGTGCATAATCAAGCACTTCTGAATGTACAATGACTGTGAAAATAGAGGGCCCTGGTTTCGATCTATAGCTTATATTCCCAGAATACATTATGTGCATTCAAGGTTCACAGTCACAATGAATACAGCAGCATTTACAGCATTTAGATCATTCAATTTGGCATCAGCTCAGTTTTCAATTTCCTTCTTTTCTGATGGATTCCAATCGAAACTTAACCCATTCATGGCTGTATAAAATTCCTGTACCCACCTTTTGCTCCAATCTTTCTCAGAAATACACAGACTCTAATCTTTTGTTTTTACTTTGTGTGTACTAACATTTACTGCACTGTCGTGCACTGAAGCGTTCATCTAAATTCGGTCTGATTGTGTAGTTGTAGTTAGCGCAGCCATTAAAGAAGCAAATCTCATGAGGGTAAGTTATTGGGTAATTATTAGTTATTGTTAGTTATTATTATAGTTATTATAGTTATTGTAGTGCATACCCATTTCGATAGTCCCTCCGATGCCAACCAGGGAGGCAGCACTGTGGTAGAGGGGCAGGGGCGTGTAGATCACGTCATCGCTGGTGCCACCGTACGCCCAGAAGCCCGCTGCTGCTTTCAGTGACTGCAGGTGTGTGATCACAGCCGCTTTGGGCAGCCCTGAGACAGCAAGGCAAACAAAACACACACAAATGGCAGTGACACATTTAAATGAGAGCAAAACTTAATGGGGCACGCACAGACATGACTCAGAGCAGCTGTAAGTGACATCACTGAAACCAGCACAAAGGCTCCCTCATTTACTAACATTTATTAACATTTATTAACTGTTTATTGTCTATGTTGTATATGGTCTGATACGTTGTTTTGTATATTGAACAATATGCTTCAGCAACATCATCGGCCTGAGACAAATTCCTTGTGCACTGACTCACTTAATAATGCTGAGAGCTAAAACGGCAAATTAAACTGTTTCTGATTCTGACATGACTCATTCAGTGGTGTTATCAGACGTGCATGGGCAAATAAATTAGGGTTAATCCATCACTGTCAAGTGTGTTCTGACAAGTCTTTTCTGGTAAGTTTGCTGGTAAATTATTCAATTATCAATTTGTAATTTTGTGAATTAAAATGTAATTAGGCCACTAAACACCACTACACCATCAACCAACTAACTGAAGTTACTACACATTTATGTAAGACATTCAAATAACAGAATAAAAACAGACTAACAGAAAATATCTCCAATATCTCCATATAAGTCCACTGGTGCAAGAACCTTTTAAATGTGGCCTAAGCCCTCTGGTGCCAACTGCCCTTTCTCACTTGATCCACAATGGACGATATCAGGCCAAATCAATAACAGCATGACGTAAGGTCTGCACAGCATGGCATAAGGCTTAAAAGGCTGCCAGTCAATTGATGACACAGCATCATTCAATTGGGCGAACGGAAGTGGAATGAATTGCAAGATCACAAAGAAGCTGTGCTGTTATTCTTTCATAAATTATGTTGTCACCTCCCCTGAGAATATTAGCAGACGCGTTCTACGTGTACATGCTTACATGCAAATAACTCTCTCTCTAGTCTGTCTCTCTCTCTCTCTCTCTCTCTCTCTCTCTCACACACACACACACACCACAATTTACCACTGTTTGCCCTTTGCAATTCAAGCTCAGTGTACCAAATGATAATGATGATTACATTTACATTTATTCATTTAGCAGGCGCTTTATCCAAAGTGACTTATAAAATGCAGGAATAACAGAGTACGGTACATTGCAAAGGAGACATTAAAGGTAACAGTACATACTACCATACAAACGCCACAAGACTAGAGCATGCGAGTGCAGGAGTTTAAGTACTAGTCCAAGTGTAGTCAAGGAGATGGAGATGAAGTGGTAGAAGTGGAAGGAAGTAGAAGAAGGTAAGAAAGGAAGTGTATGGTAAATGCACGTTAGGTGCAGGGGTTAAAGTGGGGGGGAACAGGGAGGAACGCAGTTCCGCCACCTTAGATAAATAAATAATAAATATATTCATTCATACCAACAATATAGTGCGATGATATTGTTAAAATAAAAGTGAGTTAATTGTTCGCGTGTACAGAGGTGACCAAGAAGCTAGCAATTCTTGTCCAAAAAGTACTGCTACACCACAATACTCAATATGTTGTCCAACGGTGAGTAATTTTTCCTCGTTGCACCGAAACTGGATTTTAGGGTTCCCCCACCTGCCAAATCTCACTTTAACCACTGGTTAGGTGTGTTGGGTTGCTAGATGCGTTCAGAGAGGAGGAAGAGTTGGGTCTTCAAGAGCTTCTTTAAGATAGAGAGGGACAATGCCCCTACTCTGGTAGAGCTTGGTAGGTCATTCCATTGGTAGGTACAAAACAGCTTTGGTTGCTTGGTCCCAATTTCAACTGTTCCTAGAAGCCCTGTTCATTAAGTACATTGTGCAACTTGTAATAATTATTATGGTTGGCAGACCTACTGTACTAGCTATCTAGTGTATGATTTGTGGATTTCTGCACCTGCTGCAGTACACAGAGTACTTTGTTTTGCATTACATTTCATTCTAATGACATATTTAGACTCAGTGATAAGAACCATGGGATCTGTTATGGGAGTGTTAAAGGAGTATTACAGTTGAGATATGAAAACAATCAAGAGTCAATACAAATAGGATTTTTCACACTGGGACAACTTCAAGTGTGATACCTTGTCATACTAAATGAGCTCTAAATGTGTTCAACATATATTGGAAATATTACCTATTTACTCACAGATCAACAGAAAATGTTATAACTGTCTTTGTCTACATTGTGCAGATAAGAAATTAAATAGCTCTGACATCAAGGGGATCCTGGTCTATCTGCCATTTTGCCATCATTCTGGCCTCTAAGATCATACCTCTAAACCAGGACTAGCTGAGAGTTTGAGAAAAGTTTTTAAATCAATCTACACTTTGTCATTTGATATACTTCTATAGCCAGAAATTGGCTATACACTTCCTGAAAACCAGCTCCAATCGTAGATTCGAACAGTTCCAAATTGTAGGAATTTTCCAACCATTATAATCAAAAACCGTATGCTTATATGTAATTATAGAAATACGTTTACTTCCTTCACCAAGGACCAAGTTGAGGACAAATCAAAGGGGCTCGTTGTTTCAGGAATTAGAACTGTTCATGATGTGATCTGTTTAAGTATCTGTTTAATTAAGTATTATGATACATAGATGAAGAATAGGAGCAATTGACATACCGGTTGTCCCTGAAGTGAAGATGTAGAGGTTTGGCGTTTTGAGGCAAGTGATACCCCGAAGCTTAGCTGGGACAGGTTTGTCCGAGGCCTCCTCCATCTTGTCCATGAGGGTGTTGACCCCAGGATAGGCCGTTTTCTTCTTCATGGCCCATACTGAGATGCTGTCCTCTTGGAGGTTGGGCAGAATGTCCTCCAAGGTGTCCAACAAGTCTGAAGTAAAGATTCAGAGAAAGACAAGGAGAGGAGAGGTGTTTTAGGTTTGTAGTTTGGCACCTGCATCAACAAAACATCACTATAATGCGAGAACCTTTCTATTTATCCATATGTCCACATGTCCATATCTATGTAAAGCATGCTCAATTGTCTTTAATTGTGTAATGCCTGCATAAACTTATCTGACACTGGTTGCTTTTAAACATTCTAATGTGTATTAAGACATACACCACTGGAAGAAGTGTGTGCAATATGCATGCTGCCATTTCCAATACATCTACCTGCAGAGAGACACAATAGGTCTAGATCAGACGCACCACACAGCTTTTCTGCCATGCACCACAACCCTTCTGTTATAAATGTGATTCTACTTTGAATAGTTCTTAGGAGCCAACTGGCATGGTTTAACCAAGAGATGTCTAAATAACCCTATTCTGTTGCCATGACATATCATAAACAAATATTAAGGATGAAATCCCAGAGGCAATGGTAGGTAGGCCTACCCAGAGGACACAATCTGATTCAGTGTAGACTTGTATGAATGAAGGAGTCTTCTTCGAAAAACACAATCATGAAAAACCTATAACATCAGTTAGTCATGTTCATGAAGCTGTCAAATTTAACATTTTAATCATTACATGTTTGATAATTACACAAGTCCTCCAGCAATGTATTCTCTCAATTCTCCACATAAAACTGTGAGTTTATGGACTTTTCAGAATGCTCTTCCCCATCACCAAGACAAACGTGATTTGCAACCATGACTACAGGTTCGTTCCCCACGTGAAGTAGGAAATTAGATAATTTCTGGAGGAAAACCCATCTCCTTCTGGGTCAAGAGGGCGTGTGCTCCTCTAAGAAAAGAATGCGGTGTGTATGGCGGTGTTGACTACAGTGGGCTATCCTGATCGTCAGGGATTTTGCTACAGGCAATGTGCTGTGTGAATTTGTTTTGGTGGAACAATACAGTCCCATTAGATGTTAATACAGTTTCAGTGTGAATACCACTCACTGATAATCCGAAAAGACTACAGCTCGCTTTTGTATAACATAGCCAATGGGTCAGAAAGGGAGGTCATATCGAGGTTGCGCAACTGCGCTGGATCGCACCGAGAAAGACATCATACAGGATACACACTAATATTTAGGCTGATTCACAGTCCACCTGCCATAGGCTATTTCAGAGAGTTATGTTCGATTAGCCCTATTGTATGTTCTGGCGCCGACATGATGGGCTGACAGCCGGAGCGCAGGCGCGACTGATAAACAAACATCGGTCATTCTTGGCTCCACGTGCCTTCTTCCCAGACCTGGAAACTGTCCCTACCTCGTACTATGTTAAAACATTACTGTAACAACATGTGCAACCATATATGACAAAGCTGTGATCTGTAAAACTTGGATTCACATGTTTACCTGCACCAACAACCATAAGTTTGGCTCCACAGCAGTTGAAACAATGCAACAGGGATCTTGATTTAATGTTTATGTTGAGGAAAGCCACAGAACATCCCAGTTTGCTCAATCCAAACCAGACACACACGAAATCTGGCTCGTTGCTCATCAGCAGCGCAACAGTGTCTCCTTTCTTCACGGTTCCCCGTTCGGCAAACACCTGTGCCACCTTGTTGCTTCGTTTATCAATCTCTTCATAGGTGTAACTGACTCCTTCATAAATAAGAAAGGTCTTGTTGGGAATTTCTGCAGCCTGTTGAACAAATCTGTCAATGACTGTCACCACTCTTTTAGTCCGTTTGTATATTTCCAAGCGAATGCCATATCTGATTACTTTCAGCAAGTAGAAGAAGTCTTTCCAAAAGTAAGGAAAATGCATTTTTTGTGCAATACGCACCGAAAAGATACCCGCCAACAGTGCTGACACCCATGTCACTGGAGAGATCATCACTGCCGTTTCACTTAAACAACGCTTAGAAAATTGCACAGCAGTTTCAAGTCGAGTGCGCCCGAAGACTAAACAGTGGCATCAAATGTATCGCGATTTTAACATGTTTTGCAGTAACACTCTGCTCCGTTACATGTGGTGTGGAGAATACAGTTCGTGGAGCTTGTCATTCGTATTTATGACACACGTAATATGTCATGTGACTCTTGTTGTACAACCAACCTCCGTAGTGGGCGTGTCCTTCATATGCTTCGGTTTATCTATGGCAAAAACATCTGTGGAACAGTGTAGAAAACAGACCACACCTTTATGTCAGTTACATAGCTATTAAATAGAAAGATAAACTGTCATGTAGGCCTACCTTAGGCTACTTCGCGGGAACTTTCAAGACACAGTTATGAGGCTATGAGGAATTGGTGCAGCGTTGCAAAACAGATTTTTGGTGGCATGTGGGTAATCGAATTATGTACTAGAACAGTCATCTCTCTATCCCTTAAATCTGTAGCCTACCTGAATCCTGTAGGCGTTTCAAGTGAGTCAGTAGGCTACTCTTGTATAAATCGGACTCGTCGTATTATCTAATCTCATATTATCTTATCTACTCAAATTGCAACATTTAGAGAAGAACTTCTCAACTAATATATAATAATACTTACAGTGCGAAATACCACATAAGGCATTTCGTCTAATAAGGCATAAGGCATTATTGCACTTATGATGAAACTGTAATTATTATAAATTGCCTCTCTGTTTCACTCTTTGGCTGATAATATTTCATATAAATTAAGAAGGACATCACCTGTCAACTTTATAGAGCACCACTCTAAATGTAAGAGTGCCATTTATATCTATCCCTGGGAAACTCCTCTCATCTGTATTGTCTGTTCTTACTCAATGCTGTCACCTATTTATCAAGGTCTAGAATTACATGGGTCCTATTTATTTCAAGTCTTCTGTCCTCTGTCGGAGTCCTTTGATTGCTATCAGCTCAGGGCCTCTTCAGTACGCCTTACCCCTGTGTCTGGGCTCCTCTCTCACGCTCCAGGAAGCTCTGAGTTACCTGTGACAATCACTCTGACAACAGGTGACCCTCTCAGTCTGAAAATGGTGAATGATCCCTTTTGAGGCCTCCTCTGTTGTTGTTACTGTTTGATGGAGAGATGCCTGATAAAGTAGAAATTTGACTCATCACTGCAGGAAAGGGCAGTTCCATAGATAGTTCCCCATTCAGTTGTATGTGCGTGTCTGAGAGTCACACTATACTGTAATTGGGCATCACAAAACCACATAGCTACTTAGATAGCCACCACCACCTCCACAAACATCAGTGCAGCTTAGTGATTGGTTTCTTCCACACACGCCGTTGGGAATTGTGGCCATAGTTCAGTCTTTGTTTCATCAGACCAGATGAAACAAAGACTCCCGGCAAAAAATGGCTTCAAAAAACTCCCGGCAAAAAATGGCTTCCATCTGTCCACTCCACCAAAAAGGCCTGAATGGTGGAGTGCTGCACTGATGTCTGTCCTTCTTTACACTTCTCTCATCCTCTCAAAGGAACTCTGGATCTCATTCATAGTGACCATTAGGTCCTTGGTTACCTGTCTGACCAAGGCCCTTTGTGAGCAGCCAGATCTAGGAAGACTGTTGGTTGTTCCAAACTTTTCCATTTGAGAATAATGGAGGGCTCTTGGGCACTTTCAATGCTGCAGAAAGTTTCTTGTATCCTTCCCCAGGTCTGTGTCTTCACTCAACCCTGTCTCGCAGGTCTACAGACAATTCTCTCAACCTTGTGGCTTGGTTTTCACTCTGACATATACCATCAACTTTGAGACCTTATATAAAGAGATGTGTGCCTCTCTTAATAATGTCCAATGAATTCATTTAGGCACAGGTGGACTCCAATCAAGTTGTAGAAGCATCTCAAGGACCATTGATATAAGTATGCACCAGAGCTCAATTGTAAGTATCAAAGGGTCTGAATACTTATGTAAATGAAATATTTCAGTCTTTTATTTTTTATGAATTTACAAAACACTTCAAACACCTGCTTTTTTGATGAGTGTTGGGGTATTGTGTGTAAAATGAATTGAATCCATTTTAAGATGAGTCTGAAACTCATGTAGAAAACTTGAAAGGGACTGAAATCTTTCCAGTTGCACTGTAAAACCAACCTCAATAGGAACAACTCAATTAAGCAAGAAACTCACCTACTAAGCAAGCAAGAACTTACCCCAAGTGAGATATCCTACAATACATGGTTTCTGAACGGTTGCCAGTAATAAAAAAAAAAAAAAAAATACAACATATATCATTACTAGAATGTATGCCTGTAGCCTACTAAATACTGCAGTGCAGACACAGACATGCACACACACACACACACACACACACACACATACTGTACACACGCACACACACACACACACACACACGCACATACTGTACACACGCACACACACACACACACACACCCTGAATCTCCCCCCACCCTTTCCACACTGTTACTTCTCAATGGTTTGGCTTGTCTATTGTTAACTTTCACTGAATGAGTGTTTGAGTCACAAATGATTAGCTTGCGTTATAGCCCTATCTTGTGGCCAAGGTTGGTAGCTTTCCTGAGCTCAATTTATCACTGTCATTTGTTCCGTTAGTCAAAGGGAATTACACAGGTTTCTCTTGGTAACTGATAATGAATTGTTTATCAGCACAAAGATCTTTTGCATTAATAATTCCCTCAATCTATTTGCCACACATACACCCATACAGTTTGTCTTATCTGTTTGAAACATGATAAAGGATTCAACAAACTCAACAAACAAATTGTTGACAAATCAACAAAGTCTTTATTATTAGTATTATCTCAACTCATGGAACGACTTCTTGGTGTTTATTTTTGTATTATTATATATGAAAATCTTGGAGGAGGGTGCTGGCCAGGAGGTATATCGAATTAAAAATAGAGTAGCCGCACACTCTGATGTATGTTTATGAGCTGACGTTTCGGCACCCAGCCTTTATCAAGTTTTAATGATAATCATTAAACTTTGATAAAGGCTGCATGTGCCGAAAGATTGGTTAATAAACATAAAGAGATCAGAGTTTGTGGCTACTGTAATTTTTATTATTATTATATATATTTTTAAAAACTACGTAGAGATTGTCACTGAATCAGTCAGATAAGACAATTTGCACTTGAATGAACAATGAAACACTACTGAAAAGTCATTCAATCATTTTTATAGGGATAGGGAGGAGAGGCAAAAGGAGAAGTTGTTACAGATTGGAGTAGTTGTCCTATAGGCTTATCTTGCGATGATTGTAGAGCAGTGAGAAAGGAAGTAGAAAAGACAGAGTGGTGTGATTATATGCAAATCATTCAAAAGCTTTTACAGCCACTGCTGTAAAAGCCACTGTACTACCACATTGTCCATTAGTGTTTGGAGAAATATTTTACAGACTTTTTACAATAACTTTTTATAACCTATTACAACTTCTCATTCACAAAAAGCTTATGTACAGATACCCCTGAGTTCACTAAAATAGATCTGTGCCATAGGTCATGGGTAGGCCTAATAGCAGACAGTCGTACAGCATTATTACAAGGAATATGAGTGAGTTAGAGAAGTTGGAGCAATACTGTAGCCCAGCAGGACAACACAGGAGGAGTTGTATACTCTGTAGCCTAACACCTCTGTGTTTATTGTTTGTAATTTAGTGGGAGATGAAAGGCAAAAAATGATTGATTCATTTGGGTTATGGGCATTGTTATATTATTTCAGTAGGCCATCTCTCGAAATTACTTGTGATATATCAGGACTATTGGATATGAGACATTTGGAATGATGCATAATACTGCCTCAGGTTGATGCAAATGTAAACAAGTGAGAGAATTTGACCCTCAGTGTAGGCTATGTCATAGGCTACATAACTGCTAACTGAGATTCAGCAAATATAGGCCTATTGCATTTGTTATAATAACAAATCACTTTTTGTCATTAGTAAAATTGTGATAGACAAATTATATGTAGCCTTGACTAATTATCAGCAAGAATTAAGTTGATCACTTCAAGAAGAAAGTTTTGACACTTGCAGATTTTGGCCAATGGAGCGCTGGTATGAAATTAAAAAAGCTTACTCCATCTTGAGCATGCGCGGTGCACGTGCAGGCATTTAAATATAGGGGTAAAGCTTCAAACTTTTACAGAGTAGTAGTAAGCGGCTGAGGCGTTCCCTCCTTATACAAACATAATGTTGACTTGGGTGCTTACTACCACTGCAACTGGATTATTGACGCTCCTGGCTTTTCAACGGATGTTTTACCCTTACTTTTGGGATGACTTGATGTATTACTTAAAACTACGAAAGGTCGGGGTGGCCGTGAAGTCACGGATGAAGAGCGGGGTTATCACCTATCTCGACTGTTTTGTTCACCAGGCAAGGACAACTCCTGGCAAACCGTTCATCGTTTTTGAGAGTCAAGTTCTGACTTACCAGGACGTTGATGTAAGGAGCAACAAATTTGCAAACGTGTTTAAAAACGAGGGAGGATTGAAACAAGGAGACATTGTTGCACTTTTGATGAGCAATGAACCCGATTTCATATGCGTTTGGTTTGGACTGTGCAAACTGGGCTGTGAGGTCGCGTTCCTCAATTTTAACATCAAATCCAAGTCTTTTCTTCACTGTTTTCAGAGCTGTGGGGCAAACACACTCGTCGTAGGCTCAGGTATACGACATTAACTTGCGCTTGCATAGCCTATAGCTTGCATATGTGACGCAGGGCTGGTTCTACTCCCTCTGGTTCAAGCCAAGGTAGTGTTAGCCAGTTGTCAATCATGTAAATAGTGCTCCACGTATCTAACGTGTCGCAAGTTGCAGCAGCCTATGAAAATGACATTTGTACAGGTCTGTTTAAATCATGTGCTACGAGTTATCTGTATGTCGGTAGTCATTTTAGGTTATTCCAAGCTGACATCGTTCTTGTAGCATATTTGTCGTATTATATTACTCTTTAATTATCGGGTTGCGCAATCAGGATTTGTTTTACACTAACGTTTACGCTACAGATGTGGCAAACAACAGCCTACATTTCCATAGAGTAGGCCTAGGCTACAAGCAGCACGCAACTGTCTATACGCATATATTTATAACAAATGGCCTAATTGCAAATATGTGATGTGAATAATCCAGCCAGCAGTAAGCCAGCAGTCCTAAGACAAAAGTTATGGATAGCCATCTGTTTCCTGATATCATTCACTAGAGCCTATCACTTATTTTATGCTCAGAAGATAATTTCCATGATGTAGGCTAACCTATGTCAACTGTCCTCGTTGGAATTTGTTCCTATTCTTATCATACTTCACACCATCTATGAGGTGATATCTGGGGTTAAAGGTAGGCTACACGTTTAGGGCCGCATGTCTGGTTTTCTCGGTAGCGACTCGCTACGTCTATGCTATGCTAGGTGAACGATTCGTTTACCATCAAATTGGCTTGGTAAAGGTTGCATAGGTGAAAATGTTGTATAGTGTTCCTTTAACTTTAAAAAGGTGTGTTTGAATTACACTGGAGATCAGAGTAGGGTGTGTTCAATCAGAGGTAATTTACTTCTGACCAGAAGAGACCCTCTACGCAGTGTCCATTGCACTTATTCCAGGGTTCAAAATGCTCCAATTTACTCATTACATAGTAGGCCTATACTGAACTTGCCTCACTCGTCTTCCCCCAGAGTAATGTCTCTTCCCCCGTGTTGTCATTCTGTCCCGACTCCCAAGAGTGCATTAGAATGGGCAAAAAACATATTTATTGGGTATTTTGACAAAATCGTAAGTAGGCTACGTCTTCCTCTTTTCTCAGATTTGGTTAGCTCCCGAGAAGATGTACTATCTAGCCTGAAGGACAATGGGATTGAGCTGTGGGTTACAGACAACAGCTCGTCGGTGGAGGGTTTGCGCACGTTACTGGACAAAGTGGAAGAGGCTTCGGGTGAAGCCCAGCCGCCCTCGGAAAAGACCACGGCTACGCTCATGTCAAACTTCCTCTTCATCTTCACCTCGGGAACCACAGGTAGGCCAGCATCCAAAGTTCCAAACCCGCTAGACAGTGTTTAGTCCCTCCTTCTGAGGGAAGCACTCAGTCATTTGGCCATTGCCCACACCTATGGCAGTTATACTGCCTTGTTTTACCCTCTTCATTCAACTAATTAAAGTGCCAGGGGAAATTAAGCCACTGGAATGCCCATAATGGTTTTTGGTTTGAAGGAATGGACTCATGGTTTGTAGTTCATCCAGATATCCATGGACTGTGATAGGGTTTGAACCAAACAAAATGCTAACATACACGGTGGTCAGTTTCTCTTACACTAATGGTGTTTTTTTTTCTGGATGTTTCGAATTGTGTAATGTACTGCAAATTCAAATGGTGTTGACACCCTTGCCTGCAAAATCCCAGCAACATCTTGCAGGTCCCACAGAGAGTTCCAGCAAAGTTATGCATGCTTAGCATGTGCGTAAAACATGCATTAAACACATCTGTCTCACAATTACTAAAGTCTGGCACAGAGAAAGGACACTTTTAACAGCTTTGCTTAACACCCATATAAGTCATTCAATGTGCTGTCGCGAGGCCAACCAGCATCCTTAGAGAGCTGTAATTTGCCATGACAAAAACAATCCACTTGGTTTTATGAAGGGGTAAATGTGTTCTGGATTAACAGCATGGGCACTTCCTTTTGTCTCCAGTGCCAGTTTCCCACATGGCACTAAGCTCCCAAAATCAAGGCGGATTTGACAGGAATACAATAAATAGCCATGTGTGAATGTAAGTGCTCCTGGTGCTGTTGGTCATTTTAGACACTGTTGTTATTTTGACCATAAAAGCTGATTTTGCTGTCTTATCTGATCTGCTCAAGGCATGGTTGGAAATAACTTAATGGTAGTAGTAGTAATAGTAATGCTGGTTTTTATTTTGTCTTTGTTGTTACTCCAGTGTACACTTATTTCACTATCTCTTTATCAAATGGGCCCTGGCCAAGAAGGCAGCACGCAAAAAGACAAGACAACATTGACCAACGGGAAAACAGCAATGACAACAATATAAAAATAGAAATGCAAAAGTGAAAGTGAAACAATATCAAATTTGAATAGAAGAACCGACAGAGTCATAGAATTGATTAAGAAATGCCTTACAATAAAGTAATGAGATGAAGAGCTCCTGTTTTAAGTGTTTCTGCTGCTCGTTCCATGCAGTTAGAGCACTATCACTAAAGGCTGCCTCGCCAAACGACTGATCGTATCGTTAGCCTGTTTTTTTTTTGTGTGTTTTTGTCATTCATTCAAATCATATAATTTTACTCCAATGTGTAGGCCTACATTTAAACAGTTAGCCCGTAGAGTACACTCTTCTAAACCCACTCTGTAGCATTTATAAGAGGCTTTTATGTGTCCTCATTCAGCGGAACTCTCTGTTGTTATTTCCTCAGGTCTCCCTAAGGCTGCCCGTGTGAGTCACATCAAAGCGGTGATGTGCATGAGTTTCCTGCGTTTATGTGGAGCCACAGCCAATGACAATATCTATGTCACACTCCCCCTTTACCACATGTCTGCCTCCCTTCTTGGCATTGGGGGTTGCATCGAGCTCGGTAAGGAACACATTTTGAAGGAAGCTCAAGCGCTTTGGTAAAATAATGGTTGAAAACATTGACATGGCTAAACACTAAGAGCATCTGGAATATTGTCTTTGTAGCTATCCACAGACTATCCACATACTGTCTATGTCTTAAAAATTAGAATCCAAAACTTCACAAATACTCGTTGCAGAATCACATGCGAGATAATCAAAACTCAAAACAATGTGCTTTGAAGAATGAAGCTCTTCTTTCTTTGAAAGCTCTTTTTGGGCAGTATGTGTTGTTAAAAGTAAAACATTGATTTGAACAAAGACTTTGTGTAGTTTTAGAGAGGTGCTCCCTTTCCCATGGCATCGAATTCAGCTTAACCTACAACCCTATAAAAAGTTGGTTGTGTACTCTCACTATAGGATATTTTTAGCTACCGCTTTAGAGGGGAAAAAAACAAGTCCAAGTTGCACAATTCCTGGAAATGCCCAAGCATGCCCCGGTTGTAGTGGTTGTCTGATAGCTACATTTCAAGGCATGACTTGCAGGCAGAGCAGAGACTGTAAAAATGCATTGTTTTGAGCACGCATCTACAGTATGAGTAAAAACACATGGAACCTACCCAGTTGGATTGAGGTGGTTTGTGAAAATCTTTGTTATATATGTATTGTAATATGTTAACATATACAAAAAAATCATACAATATTAGTATATTAGTGTGTGTGTGTGTGTATGTATATATATATATATATATATATATATATATATATATATATATATATATATATATATATATATATAATAATTAACATTTTTTGGGAAGGTTTCACATAGATCCTCACTACTCCTAATTGGTGGTAAAAAGTGATGATTAAAACAAAACAAACCTGTTTATTTCTCCCACAGGAGCCACTTGCATACTCAAGAAAAAATTCTCTGCAAGCCAGTTTTGGAAAGACTGCCAGAAATACAATGTGACTGTCTTCCAGTACATCGGAGAGCTCTGTCGGTACCTGATCAATCAGCCTAAGGTAAATCACAAACTTCTCATGATGTACTCCTTATTTCAGAAAGCAAACAGACTTACTCCTTTTTATATTCATGCTATGTCTAGTACTTCAATTTGTAGTTGGAATAATTTCAACAATAGTCAAATTGAAATTCAACTAAATAAAATAACACTTGCTTGGCTTGTGCTGCTTTTCTCCCTGGAAATCTCCATCAGTATCACACACATCTACTGTATGAGTAGCTGGATTTAAATCTAATCTGCATTCTGATATGGCTAATCTGGTTATAATCCCTGTTAGACCGCTGAAGAGACTGCTCACCAAGTCCGAATAGCAGCGGGGAGTGGCCTGCGAGCTGATGTTTGGAGGGAATTCGCCAAGCGCTTTGGCAAAATCCATATCCGTGAGGCCTATGGTATGACCGAGGCCAGCATTGGCTTCCTCAACTACACTAATGAAATCGGACCCATTGGCCGTGCAAGTTATTTCAACAAGGTAAGTCTGAGGTGGTTTTCTGCTCCCACGGCTTTCGCTTGCATCAGATCCTGACTTTGGGTACACACCCTTTGGAATTGACCAAAAAGCTATGTTTGTAGCTAAATGAACACTTCTTGTCTAGTCTTTACTGGAAAACAAAAATGTTTTTGAATAAAAATGTCACATTAGGAAAAATATAAACAAAATATGGTCTTCAGTCTATGGGTTTTTGTCATGTACTGAATTACGTTAATGATTTTGTAGCATTTTACAATACTTACAGTATATATTTGCTGAATGATTCATTTTAAGCATATTCATATTAATCATATTGTGTACACTGCTGTGTGACTATGTATATGCATATACGGTTATTCCCAGAGGAACTCGCCCTTTGACTTCCTGAAGTGTGATCCCAACACATATGAGCCAATCCGCACAGAATCAGGAAGATGCATAAGAGCAAAGAAAGGTGAGTAGAGATCTTGGCTGTGTCTGAAACCACATACTTCCGTCATCACACTGCTAGTGTGCACTGAGCGCTTACTTGCATTGTGCCCACTTTTTGATGGTTAGTATTGTCCCAGTATCTGCACTATATACTTAAACTAAGTATTTGAAGTATGCAAGTAGGTGGTTTGAGACATAAGTAACCACTGTTCAGTGAAATTACAACTTGTAGATGGCTCTGTCTATAATACGTCTATAATATGATGGTCCCCTATCACTGCATACGGATTTCTTCAAGTTAAAGATCTTGAACATAAATGACAGTTGCTATGGGCTGAAAGAATGCAGACAAATATTAGCCTAGTAGTGATGTGAAATCGGTCAAACCAAACAACCAGAGATGGTCCTGTCACTTACTGCGTCATCTGCTGTTTTGAGGGGAAACTGGTATTCTTGTGGCCCCTGTCTCTGGCATGAACCCTTTCCTGGGGTACGCCGGCAACAAGGAGATGTCTGAGAGGAAACTGCTCCGGAATGTCTTCCAGGAAGGGGATGTGTACTTCAACACTGGTGATCTGATGCTGCAGGACCACAGGGATTTTGTGCACTTCCGAGACCGCATTGGAGACACATTCAGGTACAGTTTATTTTTCATTTGTTCTTTTGGGATATTGATGAAATGCGCACCTCAGTGTAGGGTACTCAAAGCCTCCTTGATGCAAGTCCGCTGTTGACTGGTTATTATGTAATATTGTACACACAAGCTTGCTCTCATGCCTATTTCTCAGTATTATTCAAGTCTTTGACGTCACTGACCACAAATTGCCCCATGGTCAGGTTAGAAACGGGGAATCCTATTCATGCCTGACCAGGGCCTGTGGGGTTTCAAAGTAACCAAAACCACTAAGCAGGGCTTTCAATTTGACAGCAAAGGCTCTCCCAACAAATCCTTGAGTGCTTTCCTCTGTTTCAGGATACTCTCAACAGCCATAATATTTCTTTGTTTGATACTGTAGCTCTTGATAGAGCTCCAAAAATTAACATTTTCTACTTTAATTGATTTGGTTTCCCCTTCACTCAATCTAGTTCTAAGATCTGTTTTTATAAGAGATCTTCTCAGAGACTGCTTACTTTTATTAATGCCTTAAAGAGAATTTGACATACTGGAGACTGCATGTACACTGATAATTATAGGGTTTACATAAACCAGAGTACTTTTCAAATGGTCCAACGCTGGAGAAATTCATTGCATGGTCTACATACAGCTGCATAAGAACTTACAGTAAGTCTGTATTAATTGATATACCATTTGAACGTTCTTGTCTTGGAAGTGATTTCAGGACAGAGTACCTATTGAACAGAAAAGCAATATCTTTACAGATTATTCAGATTGAAATGTTGGATACAATATTAAATCAGAAACGCGTTGTATAGAGGGTTTAAAATGAGATCCAGAATTCCAGATGGCTAGAGTGGATTTTCTCAGTTTAGGAAGGCTCTGTGCTGGTAGAATAATTTCTCAAACTAAATTACCCACCAGTCCTCCACTACATGTCTGCATATATATTTTGTGAGTGAAACAGATATTTTATAGTATCCACTCTGCGGTGTAGTAGTCCAGAGAGCAGTGAGTGTTTAAACAGGTGACCAAGTGATCTCTGTTCAAGCTCTTCTTCCTTCATCTCTCCTCTTCTCTCTCTCTCTCATCTCTCCTCTCCTTTGAAGAACTCTCATCTGTATCTGCCATTTCACTCTCCCTCCTTTCCCTCAATCTCTCCATCCCTCCCTCCCATGAAGACCCATATATTTCCCAGGATGGACATTTTGCATGTTGTGCCCCCTTTTCCCCCATTGTGCGCCCCCTCTCTACATTGCCACCCCCGGCCTCGGGTGACCCTCCCCATTGTTGAGCCCCCAACTGCTCTGGCATGCTGGCAGAGATTGATGCTCCGGCCGTGCCATTCGTCACAGCCGCCGACATTCCTGCCACCTTCCAGTAGCCGCTCTCCCCCTGCGTATGGGTATTGAGTCCCTAGACTCAATACCCATACGAATTAACACCATCGAAGTTGTAGCAGAGCACACAAAGAAGAAAACTCACCCAAGAGAGAGCTGGGTTTTTTTGTTGTTTTTTTTTTGGTCCCTGCTGGCTGTTGGCACCCTAGCGGAAGAAGTGTTGGCTTGGACTAAACGGCATTGGCAGGGGCAACTGAAAGAGGCCAAGAAACCAGGCCACCGCAGCCATTCACAAAAACCACCCCAGACGCAGTGACGCAGGGCCCCCACCCTCTTAAAGTGGCTAAGGAAGGGTGTGTGTGTGTGTGCGCGCCTGTGTGTGTGTGTGTGTGTGTGTGTGTGTGTGTGATGAGGGAAAAAGCTACAATTACAGCCTAGAGGACTCGATAGTTTGGCCTTGGTTGAAAATTCCCCCTCCCTCACTCCACTAACACCCCCCCCCCCCCCCTCCCCCCCCCTCCACCCCGCCGTTCCTAGTTGAAGGGGCTTCATTGGAACCGGTTACCATGACGAGAAGATTAAAGAGACAATAGGTTCATTAGTGAAGCCCTGCCATTGGGTCAAAAGCTTGCGTCTAAGTGAGGAGTCTGGGAGTGCAGGGTCACAATGTGGTCGTTTGTCTTCTGGCTGTCTGGCAGGTAGCGAGCGCTGATGGTGTGACGCAGAAACTGCGTGCCGATTAGGTGACGTATGAGTACAGCACAGTGATTTGTGGAGAGGATGTGGATTTGAAGAGCACTGCATTCAAAATTCCTCAAGTATGAGTTCAAGAGGTTTTTTTGGTGCTGGTGTTGTAGCATTTGTTTTTTGACAGAACTGAGAAAGTGTGTGTGTGTATATATATATATATATATATATATATATATATATATATATATATGTGTGTGTGTGTGTGTATATATATATATATATATATATATATATATATATATATATATATATATATATATACATGTAAGGGTATGACTCGTTTGTAACCAGCCAGCATTCTCTTAGATGTCTTGTGTTTTTTCTTAAATTTCTGTTCTGTTCTTTTTTGTTGTTGCCATTTGTAAGAATAGAGGCCACAAACAACCACAGACTAAACTAATTATATCAACTCTGGATGCACCAAACATTATTACTATCAAGATATACAGTACATGTCCTGGTGTCAATGATGAAAACCACACTTGTTTGTTGTTAGCCCTCTAAACACTACAGTATGTAAGGGAAGGTGTGGTGTGGTGTGCAAATACCCTGTCACATGCCGAAGCATTGGATGGAGCATAAAAGCACCCTAGAAGCCACTCAGCAGCTGAAAGCATGCAATATCATCCGAACATTTTTTTATATTCTTAGCTGGGATCAATAGCCCTTTAGCCCACAAATGTAATTATCCAATCTTCATATTTTTTATGTTTATCAAACATAAATGTTTTTGTTTTAAAATAATCATTCCAGAAATCCGTGGTTACTAACAAAATAAGAACAAATAAGAACAACCCTTGGAATAAGAACAAAAAAAGAGGTAATTTGTTCATATATCTCAAGAAATGAAACTGTAAAAATGAAATCCGCACGGACACAAGAGTTGTTTTCTGTTCTCGCTCTGTCTGTCTTCTTGGTCTTGGTCTGTGCTGTCACTTTGGGAGTATTCACCTTATTCAGCCCCGCCCATTTTTTTAAATTCCACGTTGTCTTTAAACTTCCGGTCGGCTAGATACGTCTAGTTAGCTTCATTGGGATAACAGGGCAGAAGAGAATAGAGAGCCTTACTTACAGAACAGCCGCTCCAAAGTCAGTTTTTTCTTAACTTCAGATAGGAAAGCTGTATAACAGAAATGTCTTAAGTCACCAAAATCCTAAATAAACGTTCCTAACTTTAGGGTGACCCATAATATATGATGCCAGTCATCTCGATAGAGCTCTGCTATCTCAATGTATCGCAATGGATGTACTGCTCAATCGGAAGTTCGGAGACAATGTGGGCAAAGCTAGCGCCCCCATGTTTGCGCGCGGAATAAGGTGAATAGCGAATAGTGAATTAGGGCAGTGCATGGATTGTTTCTCTGTCTACTCATACTCCCTCTTTTCCCCCAAGAGAAGCAGTGCTACACTCAGCTGTTTCCCCTCACACTGTCGTCCCCTCACTCTAACCCTGACTATCAGCACCATCTAGTGGTGAAGGACACAGAGCTAGTGGACGAGCAGCCAAGCATAAGATCTCCATTAAGCTTTTTCCCCCCAAGAGAAGCAGTGCTACACTCAGCTGTTTCCCCTCACACTGTCGTCCCCTCACTCTAACCCTGACTATCAGCACCATCTAGTGGTGAAGGACACAGAGCTAGTGGACGAGCAGCCAAGCATAAGATCTCCATTAAGCTTTTTCCCCCCAAGAGAAGCAGTGCTACACTCAGCTGTTTCCCCTCACACTGTCGTCCCCTCACTCTAACCCTGACTATCAGCACCATCTAGTGGTGAAGGACACAGAGCTAGTGGACGAGCAGCCAAGCATAAGATCTCCATTAAGCTTTGGAATCAGAGAAGCTGTGGGCTTCAAACAGAGAAACGGCGCCAACCATATCAGAGGAAATAATTTGTTTATGGTGTAGTGCTGCTAAGAAAATATGAACTTTTCCCATGAAAGAGTTGTGAACATCAGAAATTGTTCCTATGAATGTGAAATTAATAGAACTTAGTTCTTGTAAAATGTAGCCAGAGGCGATTAAGAGGTATTGAATGTTGGACCTGTGTGGGCTGACTGGGCCGTCCTTGTGTGTCCTTCAGATGGAAAGGTGAGAACGTTGCTACAACTGAGGTGTCCGAGATCCTGGGCGGTCTGGACTTTGTGCAGGATGTGAATGTCTACGGCGTGTCAGTGCCAGGTGTGTAAATCCAGCCTTTTAAAGACCAGTAGCCAATATCCTCTGTTTTTGTAGTGTTCACTCAACAGATTGTCTTTTGTGCTAAATTCATCTTTAGTTTTAATTCTGTCTGAATGCACTGTTTTTGCAAAGGTGTTAAGTTGTCATGTAAGACCCAGTGGAGTAAAATAGCATAGAAAACTACCTGTAGTAGACAGCTGTTTTAGCAAAACACATTTCTAGTCTTACACACATTTCTACCAAAACTGTCACACATTACATGTGGTATGCCTTTGTCATTCCTTTTCTATCAGTATCTTGAGATAGAGAAGATTTAATGTTTCTTTTTTCAATAATAGGATATGAAGGCAGAGCAGGTATGGCAGCCATTGTCCTGAAGCCCGACCAAAAACTGGATGGTAAGAGATTCTACAGCCATTTGGTCCAGAATCTTCCAGCATACGCATGGCCATGGTTTCTAAGAGTGGAGGTAAATGCAGAAAATCATTCATAGCTGCAATATGTATTTTAATAATGTAAAGTGATAGTCTTTTAATGTTTTTATCTAATACATTTCTTAGTCAGTGGTAACTAGTATGTTATGGTTTAACTCCGCGGTTCCCAAACTTTTTTCCCCGTTTACCACCCCCACCATCCGACACATAAAAAACATTAACACATTCCATTGACGCATTCTAGGCATCATGTTTAATTAGCCGCCCTATATGATAACAAATAAAAAAAATCAAAATGTGCAACTGGTCTATGAGCTCTCACACTAAAAAACAGTGTGGAGAGCAACATTATGAAACACAAAGAACAAAGAGAACATAGGCTTATAATTTTGAACACTTTTGGACATTGATGGGGGGCTAACCTAGCACAAACGATTGAGACCATTTTGGGAAGATTTGGACATTGATGGGGGGCTGGATGACGTCACACGCGTAACAAATAACGTGGAATATCTTTAAAAACATAGTAGCACAAATGTTACTTTTAACGGCACAAATGAGCACAAACGATTGAGACTATTTTGGGGAAATTTGGACAAGTATGGGGGGCTGAGTGACGTCACTGGCCAGAAAATGTAAAGTTTAATTACTTAAAACCCTTAACAGCACAAACGGTCATTTTTACGGCACAAACTGGCACAAACGTAGCACAAACGAATAGCAGTGTTTTTAATCATTTTTGAATAACATGGGGGGCCAGCTTCACGCAGGTCTTTTCATCTCATGTACCCCCTAGTGGAAGCTTGTGTACCACCGGTGGTACACGTACCACAGTTTGGGAATCCCTGTTTGAACTTATTGGTGGACATTAATAGCCCTTTCAGTTGCAGGTGTTTAGTCAGCTGTAGCATTCTCTAAATGTTTTACTTTAGTTGAAGTAACATTTTCTGGTGGCAGCATGAAGTTTTACAGATGCTGCGGTGTCACACTATAAACAATCCAGATGGGAACATGTCCTGATCTCTTTTCTGTTCCCATGCCATCCTCAGACATCCATAGATGTCACAGAGACTTTCAAGCAGCAGAAGGGGAAACTTGTCCAGGAAGGATTTAATCCTGAGACTGTCCAGGACCCACTCTACTTCCTGGACAGTTCCCAGAAGGACTACATGCCTCTCACTCAAGCTGTGTTTGATGACATTCTCTCAGGCAAGATACGACTGTAGCCCACAAGACATGGAAGTGGTAACAAACAAAGAGACATTCCTCAGCCAATAGTAGTCAAGTACTATTTTGAATCACCTTTTTACAGACAGAGGGCAGTGTTTTCACTGTTCGCATTCAATACTCATTGAGAATCCGCTAACAAGTGACTAGAGTGGATATGACTTCTTGTTCAACTGCAATGTTATTATTTTTTTTTTTGTGCAACATTATATGAAATAGTCTTTAAAGTAGGCATTTCACACATTCCTTTGGAAAGTTACATGCATGTGCTTCAAACTGACAGACTGTTGGTCTCTTTTTGAGCACATAGCTTTGACCCTTTCGGAGAAGTTTTGAATCCTTTTGATTCAAGCGATCTAAAGTGATTGTTACTTATATAGTGACAGTGGCCTGTTCAGGAGCATGAACATGGCTTGGTGGACACAATCACTCCAGACACACTGGTTCGTCTGTTTTGGTCATCTGCACTGATTTCAAATCTCAGGCTTCAGTACATCAGATACATTTCAGTGAAATGGCATTCAGCATTTAAAACACTACATTACAGGTATATTCATTTTATGTTATGTGTTGTGATTGTGTGTTGCTATATGTATGTAGCATATAGCATCTTAGATTTTATATTAAAAAAAATATCAGACATGTTTAGCAGTTAATAAGATTATGGTTTTGATAGAAACACCCTTACGCCCAGTTTGTCATGGTGGATTTGTTTTTTAATTATTGACAGTAATATAAACTCAATATCGATATTGAGACCGTGTGCTAGCAGTGTGCAAATCCTGAATATGCTAGGAGTGTATAGTAGTACCCAAAGCCTTTCTGTCCAAAACCTCAAGTGGAGATATTCCAGAGCTAATGTAAAGGAATGAAATTTGACTACATTTTGTCAAAATAGTTTTAAGATTACAGACAACGATCCCATTGTTTGGGTATTGCATATTTTATACCTAACAGAGATGGATGTGTTGAGTTAAGAATTTATGAGGCATTTGGGTGGAATTCTGATGCGCATACACCTTACTAGCCGATAGACCATATAAGCTATCAAGCTAACATTATGTTATTGAAATACTTAGTTGTAAAAGTGTGCAATACAAGTAGTCTTGACTGTACCCAATATTAATGGGAAGAGAAATGAAGGCTTTTGCTCTCAACTGCTTGGGTGGTATGAAAATGACAGATTTGTGTAAATGCCCATGTAGTCTGTTGTTCATGACAAGGAGAACATCTGACTCTCAGCAAACACAAATGAAATGGACATACAGTACATCTAATGTGATAATATTTACTTGGACTGTAATGTCTATTAAAATACTGCTTGTTTAAAAACACTATTGTGCCCAGTTTGTTTTCTGTGCAGGCCTACAGTTCTGTGTAATTTATGCTATAGGCACCTGCAGACATTTTGCAGTTATATACTTAAAAATTTGCTCAGATTTGTGAGTTTGTTTGGTGCAGATCTGCATTTTTCGGCTAGCTATATCTACCATAGGTAGATGATGTGTTCTGTGTACCCGGAGATAGAGACAGGACTGACTGGAGATATGGATGCTCCAAAAATTATACTCTTTTTAAAGGGAAAGGCTGTGGTTCTTGAATGGGGAAAAAAGTATATCCTAATGTCCTTCAAAGTCAATATTGCATATGGTACAAACCTATTCTATGCAATGTTGGTATTATTACCTTGGTCCAGTTTATGTCCTGTTTGTTAAAGATATGAAATGATTTTGTTTAGGCTTCCAGTACTTTGAGTTGGGTTTCATTTGGTGGGCTGTCATGCATTTTTCACTTATGTCCTCTAGAGGTCAGCTAAAGACAGTTTTCACAGACTGTGTCTGTGAAGTATAAGACTTAATGTTAGGATGACATGAGAAGGTGGGGGAAGGCTAAATGAAATGTTGTGTAATTACACTCACATTTTATTTGACGCGTTATAATAATATATAACACTTCCCGTTGACTTTCTAATTAAGAGACGGTAAGGATGTAACTTAAAGGCTCTTTTTCGCACCTTTAATTCAACCCAGGGTAGGCTACAGCCTACCAAATGTTTGAAGCCTAGCTTTATAGACATGCCAGAGGGGTGGCAAAACGGATCGCAGTGAAAGAAAGGCAAATTACACATTCCGTTTATATACAGCAAGAGCAATATATGGGTGGATGAATTCAGCAGTGTGGACTGGGTTAACTATCAGACTACCGACCACCCACACCGTTCTGTGTTTTAGTATTATTTTTTCGGGTATCACGGAATTTACAGTATATTTCTCCAAATTGTTTGCCCTAAATGAACTGACGTCCAGCCTTACATATTTCTTTATAATGAGGTTTGGATGTTACCCAACATACGGTGCCATAAAAAAACGCCTTCTACGCTGCTTTAAGGACAAGTCAAAAGTACGTCACTCAACTGCGGTGCATACATAAACATGACGGACACGTGTAGAGAATTCTCCAGGGGCCAGTTATCTGGGAGCACGTATTTGTCTGTCCAGCCATCAGCATAGCCTGTAGGTGCACCGCGGACGCTGACTGCTGCGACTTGCGCACCATCTGACACCAGGAGCACACGCACAACCACTGGAGCCTCTTCTCCACGCACTGTGCAGCCACCGCGTTTGAACCTCCGCTCTTTTCCGCTCTTGTGTTGTTAGAGTTTTTCCGAATCTGCACTCTCTGGATTTTAGACTTACTGCTTGCCATGGCTGGATGGACATTTTTCTGACGAAGGGAATGCAAATCTTATGTTTGCCATTATTTTGTTGTTTACTTCGGTCGTACATTCGCAAACTCTATTACGTTGGGATTTATTGACAGAAAATGGACTTTTTCTAGCCAGTTGAACTTTTACGCACGGTTTTTTAGTAGCCTATCAAGTTGAATATTGATCAATTTGAAATTTACAACAAACATTCATGGTGTGGATAAAGTGGACCATGGCATTCGTACTCGGATATGTGAGTTTGTTGGGTATTTTGATGAATACTGTTATGGGACAGATTCCTGAGAATCACGGGAGGACTCAATATGATGGTTCTGCATCAAGTAGCAGGGTACGCAGACGTGGAAAACAAGATGCGCTAACAGGGTAAGACTGGGTAAAGTTTTTCAGATGGAGTTTCTGACTTACAGAGACAGCAAATTAATACATTACATCTATTTACCTATCAAGTATAACAACACATTGGAAACGAATAAATCCTGTGCTATATATTTAAGCATTTCTGTCGCACTTTTGTTCAAAGTATGGGATCTGTGCGTATAGCTAATTTTGAATTTAATATCATATATTTAAGATAATTAGAATAAGGATGTATGATGAACAGCACCTAATGAGATGGGCAGGGGAATTAAATGTTTGGTGTGTATTTACATGGTCAAAGTTGTTTTCTGAACGTTTTCTGTGTCATTGTTTGGTGCTGTCCAGTTTTCCAGGGGTTGAATAATTAACAGTTGTTCATATTATTTATGTATTACCTCTGCTGCACTGTACTCAGCCATGTAAGTAGAAGCACTTGCCTGACTCTTTTTGCATGGCGCCATTTGTTTGTGTTGACCTCACATAAAAGACAGTATCAAGGATGCTGTCAATAAATTACTGTACTTCAAACTCAACCTCAAGGCTATTCCTAGTTGATTAATGTGTCAGTTTGTAACCAACACGGCATATCCTAACTGTTTTACAGACCAAATGTGTGTGGATCTCGTTTCCATTCCTACTGCTGTCCAGGCTGGAAAACGTTGCCAGGGGGCAACCAGTGTATCGTGCGTAAGTAGTGCACCAGATGTGGTCTATAACAAACTCTCTCTCTCCGTGAGTTGGTCAGTGTGCCATGTCACCCCGCGCTCAGAACTAACAATGTTTGCACAGTTTGGGGGGGGCTAAATGGAATGCATACTGCCAGACATCACATTGCCATAGATTCCATTAACTGATGCATTTATCCAAAGTGACATACCATTCATACTATTCAAGCTACAGTTTAATCAGAAACCCTAGAGTAACAATAAATAGTACCTTTACATAGAAATATAGGATAACCATTAACCCTCTGTAGTCTTGTACAGGTAAACGTATATACTGTAGACATGGGTTACTAGAAAGTAATGTCTCCTTGAACAGCTTCCATAAAGGTTAGCTGGCTGTCATGCTCTTATTACAATTCAAGTGCTCCTGTGACTTAGACCTGAATAGCCCCACACCTTATCTTCCCAGCTGTCATTGCTCACACATGTTCTGCGTTTGATGTTGATGTTGTCTTGTCCCCCTCTTCCCCCCTCCTAGCCATATGCCGTAACAGCTGTGGAGATGGTTTCTGCTCACGCCCCAACATGTGCACTTGTCCAAGTGGTCACATTGCCCCAACCTGTGCGACCAAATCCCGTAAGTCCTCCTCCTTCTTAAGCGACCCCATGAAAACTGCTTTCTTAAGACGAAGCCACAGAGCAAGCTTATGACTTTTTTTTATCCCCTCTGGAGTCATTTGACTGGAATCCCCTTAGTTAGAGAATGGGAAATGAATACCGTTGACTCAACAGAACATCATCCAGACGAAAAAACAAATAAAAATATGCTAAGCTTTGCATTCTGCGGTGATGAGGATCGTAGATCTTGAGCAGAGCCCATTCTTGTTTGAAATTGCATAAAGCCTTATCTTGTATTTCCTTTTTTAACGTTTCCCACATTGACTTTCATTTTAGACGTTCAGTCTTGTTATTTGACATTGCTCCCTGTATGTCCAGCTCAGCAGTGTAGTATCAGGTGTATGAATGGCGGAGCCTGCGCAGAAGACCACTGCCAGTGCCCGAAGGGATACACAGGAGCCCACTGTGGACAACGTAAGTGAAGCATCCCTCCATCTTTCACTGCCCAAAACGCTGAATGGCCATTCACTGTGTCACAATAAACTGCAGACACATCTATCTTATAGCTGGCATGCAGTAATCTGTCAAGAAGAATGTCACTCCTAAGAGGAAAGTAGACTAAATACTTACTTTTCCGTTTTTCTAGATTTTTCACTTCTGGAATTCTAACTGTCTATCCTAGATGGTCTCACATCTCATCTCTCAACTGAAAATGACAGGGCTAGTCTATATACTGTATAATATATTATGTTGTATATGTTTCCATACGTCATAGTTTGAGATTCACTCTTCAGATGTTTCAAATACTCTAAAAAGCTTTTCCATAACCCCCATAGACCCCTAAGGGTGCGGTCACGACTTGTCCGTCTCTCTCCGAGACGAAGGCCCTCGCCTCCATCAGGGGTCTTGCCCTGCCATAAAGCGCAGGGGCCCGTAATTCCCAGCGCCTCTCAACTTGCCGTGGGGGCCTCGGCCCAACCGGACTCTCCCCCCTCCGTCTAATCTGCGTCTCTCAGGCATCCACGGGTCACCTGGAATACTCTAATGGGTCGCAGCACCAGCAGGCTCAAGGTGGCGTAAATCATCGGCAAGTTGCAGTTTACCGTGCAAGGGGACGACAGAGATGATAAGTGGAAGGAAGAGTGAGAAAGGGTTGGGGCGGTGGGCGGTGGGGGGCAGGGGTTTAGAAGTGGACAGACAAGTTGAAGGTCCAAAAAATGAAAATCTCTTCTGGCGCTTCGCTCAGACCTGAACTCAGCAAGTGTCGAATACACAGAGTCGGGGCCGGTTTGATTTATCATCTCAAACCCGAAGCTTCTTGGCATTCGATGGAAAAAGGCGAGGATGAGAGCCGGCCGAGCTGTTTTTGAGCGTTCCAGTTTGCCTGTTAAGGGAACTCGTGGAGCTCTGGTTGAGTGGAAGAACTGCATGTAATGACCTTTTAATCACTTAAACAGCTCGAGGATCTTCTTCAGTGTTGGCAGTTGACATGACTCCATACGATGAGTTGCTTTGTCCAAATAAGTGTAATGGAGATCACAGCTCTCAATTAAAAAGATGAGTTTCTTCCACCTCCTAAATGGCTGTTTCCCAGACCATTTATCATAGTGAAGACCGACATTCCGAATTCTCCATCAGTTTGCCATTAGCATTGGACATGCTTGTAGGCCACAACCTATTTACTCACAATCAGTGTTTGACAAACATTTTCCTACGTCAAAGCGTTTTTTTTTTTAATTGTTGGTGACGTTTGTTGGCGTATTTGTGTGTAAACCTCCACCATGTGTATTGTGTTTGTGCCTTGTCTTGTTTTTTTGTGCTGTTCTATCTGTGTGAGACTAACGAGCTGGTGTCTGGGCCTTGTGTTCCCTTCCCTCCAGCCGTCTGTGAGAGGCAGTGCCAGAATGGTGGGCGCTGCATCGGGCCGAACCGGTGCGCCTGTGTCTACGGCTTCACTGGGCCCCAGTGTGAGAGAGGTAAGGGAGAAGCTCTGTGTGGAAAGTCTGTCTCACTGTTATGTCTGCGAGGGGATGGAGTGTGTGTGTGTGTGTGTGTGTGTGTGTGTGTGTGTGTGTGTGTGTGTGTGCGTGTGTGAAGGGGCGTATGGTTGGGGTGGGTGAGGGGTTTCTGGTCTTTCGTTGCTGTTGCCTGGACCATGTCACGTGGGACTGCCGACTGCCTGCCTGCCCCTCGCTGTATCTTCATGAAGGAAGTGACTAACTCAGAAAAGGGGTGGAGGGCAGGGGGGAGAAAAGAGAGAAAAAGAAAGGAAGGGAGAGGAAGCTGGATCATGAGAAAGAAGTAGGGATAAAGTAGTGAGAGATGTTAGTCTCCCTCTGTCTCTCTCTTTCTCTCTCTCTGTGTGTGCGTGTGTGTGTGTGTATGCAAGAGAAAGAGAGAGAGAGAGAGAAAGAAAGAGAGAAAGAAATGAGACAGAGGGAGAAGTATAGGCAGGGCCACGTGATAGAGCCTCTTCTATTTCCTCTCATTTCCAAAACATGTGCGCCGGACTCTTACCATCTGCACCTCTGTACCTGCTTCAGTGCTTTTACTCGTGTAGCCATCCAGCACTCAAGTCCCTCTCAGCTGCCTGATGGAGCCACTGATGGAAAGCAAATGTGTCTTTTATTCCTGTTTTTGAGAGAGAGCGAGAGAGAGATTTGTGTTAAAGATGTCACTTTTTGTTGATACGTGGTGACTGTTCCCCAATCAGAAAAAGAGTCTGCATGCGTTTTTGGTAGTTAAAATGGAAAATGACTTGACGCGTTGGAAAGAAGCTGGCTTCATTTGCACACTACAATTTATTTGTCTGCTAATGAATTCCTCAATTGATTTGGCCGTCTTGGGAGCACAGATGATGCTCGTCTTGGTGCATGAGGAGTTTGGGAGAGACTGACAAGTTTAGGAGATTCATCAGATGTATCACATAACCCCCCCCCACACACACACACACTCACTCACTCACTCGCTCACTCGCCCCCCTGCCATCTCAAAACCCTATTCCCTCCACCACATCCCTAGACTAAGCCCCTGGACAGGGAGTCTTTTCCTCAACCCCACGGCGCAACCCCAGCCTAGCAAATCACAGAGGGACGCCATGCAGACATCTTGCTGGCCCTCCCTGGTTGTGCGGACACAGTCCCAGGTGCTGCTGCTGGGTTCTATGTCAGCTCTGGGAGCCTCTGGGGTACCTCTGGGAAAGATATCAGACAGCGGACGCACACGCGCACACACACACACATCACGAGGAGATGGAACCGACCAAGAACAATAAGCACTTGGTTCCAAGACGAGTGGGATGATTGGATGTGGGTGTGTGGAGAGGGTTATCTAGTTTCCTTTAACTTGTCTGATGAAACACGCTGAAATGTGTATACCGGTACGTAGGCAGAGTCGTATTGGTCATGCTGTGTACTCTGACAAAACCATATTCCTGTGAGATTGCTGTTACAACCCATCCTGGGTCAATTCAGGGCGGATCTGTTCAAATGGACATCATGCATGGGCTGTATGTAGACGGATATGATTGAAACTCATGTTCTGTAACATCAGTAAGGTCAGTTGCAGGACCCTTGCGTAAAGCTCTCGCCCACTCACTCCCCCTGGACCGTCACCTGTTCGCTCACACACTTCACTTTCATTCTCCCTAGTTACCGTTGCCAAGCAGTCTGTTATGTGTTGTGCTGGTCTGTCATATGTTCACTTTTTAAATAGAGGGCCCCCATTTTGACAACCTGATTTAGAGGTCTTGAATAGGTAGTTTTGGAAAAAGGGAGAGAAAAAACCTGGACAGGCCTTGAAAAAGTAAACGTTTCCCTCCAACTGTCACTGAAATCCCCCTCTAATCAGAACAGAGGGGGGGGGCGAGGAATGTGTTTCAAGTCGCTGGGTCCAGCTGATTAAATCACCAGTTCGGGGGACCTGCGTTTCGACATGAGACCAGACCACTGACAGCTGTGTGTCTTGACGTGTCATCGAGGATGTCACAGTTTGTCGCGCAGCAGAAGAAACTGCTTTGCCACCACTCATTAGTAGAAAAGCTGCTGATGTGTGGGTTATGCTGGGGTAGGGGCTAGTGGCCTGACAGGCTGTAATCTTTTCAAGGGTGTGTCTGTTTCTATGTGCAGAGAGACCTAGGAGTTTTACTGTCAGGGTGCTTTTTTCCTGGTTGGTGTCATCATGGAAACAAAAGAGTTTATGTTGGAAATGTTTTGTCATGTAAACAGAGCTCATTTCATGTGCTCAGTTCATGTATTGATCAAATTTGCGTGTACTTCCCCAGTTCCCTTTTAACTCCAGGGGACATTTCCCAATTAGCAGGCACTTGGCACTTCTCCGCAGATTCTGCCACTTCCTGAAATGGGTGTGTTTGAAACCGCCAAGCGTTTCACCGAGTGAAAATTCCATCGGTGGTGAAGATGAATTGACGAATCAAAGGCAGCCAGTCAGTCAGTCCATCTCGCTGTAGAGGGAGGTCAGTGGAGGCGGTGGGTTGGCGTGGGCTGGACTAGATAAAGGATAGGGGCTGGGAGGGGAAGACTCTCTTGCCTTATGAGTGCACCACGAGCCGAAGCACATGGCTGGTCAGTAATGTGGAACACATGTGTAACGTGCCTGAACGAAGATGGAGAGAGTCTATCCGTGTGGAGGAGAGATAGAGGAGAGGAATGGAGCACTCAGGGTAGTAGGTCCAGCCAGCTAGCCAGTGAGCGCTTGGAGCTTCGGGCTGACCAGACTCATTTCCTCCCCAGTCTCTGCCCATCGCAGGGCCCTGCTCCTGATGGAGTCGTCTGGAGATCCAGATCCAGTGTCTTTAGAAGGCCTCAGTTTGAGGACTTTGTCGAGTGTCACAGACACTACTTTGTGTGCTGATCCTACACAGAGTTCATATAAGTTCTGCTTAATTGAGCGAGGTGTTTTTTCCATCACCATTGGCAGAGACTGTATTTCCCATCATTACAGTATAAATAGCAGCATTGGTAAGCGCTGGATGTATTTGTTGTATTGCGGAGATGCGGGAAATTGTTGATTGGCCCTAGTGTCAATGACAGGAAGTAATCAGTATATGTTCTGCATCTCTCAGGGTGAATGATTTGTACACTGATGCTGCACTAGTTTTGGGACTTTGTGAGTTCCAATTGTTTATGTCTCAAGATACTGTATACTTTACAGCTTTGCGACAGAGACTGTAGCGACTTTAAACCAGTCAGAAAAAATGTCCTTTTAACTAATACATCACCCCGTTTATGCAAACTGTGGTCCCAACTTTACCATGTGATGATATTTATAGATGATCAAAGTAGCACAGAAACAGCGTGTTGTTGATTGCTGGCACAATGTACAGTTCATCTTAAGTAGCAGTAAACATACAGAGTGGTGAATGTGCAATGAAGTCTTTGCAATTAATTCCCCTTGTGATGCAACAAATGGAAATTAAATGAAAGGCAAATGTCTGTTGGCATCAACAAACCATGAATCAAATCAGTGCAATTATATAATGCAAAAGCCTTTGGCTATGCTGTGTTTACACAAAATAAATAGGGATAATGGTGGGATCTTTTATTGTTGAAATTATCCTTCTGTTTGTCTGATGCTGCTGTTGCTTGAATCCTGTTGCTTCTATGTGAAAAGCAAGTGATTGTAGGCGGTTATAATGTAACTCAACCCTAAACAGTGGAGGGAATAGTAAATGACTGCGATTTCAGAGCTCTGAGCGAGCCATGTTTTGCTAAATTTAGGTCGGCTTGCAGCCGGATGAGACGAACTGTTTGTGCTTGTGTGTCAGAATGGCCTTTCTCGCATGTCTGTGACAGATTGAGGATGATGTAGCTCTCTGTTTTTTTAGACTCTCCTAACGCTAACCCTGAGGAAAAAGTGGTGAAGACGCATCCCAGCTCCACCCAGACATAGATCTTGTGTTCCATCGGTGGGACTTTTCTCTTGCTTCTGTCATTTCTTTCTTTGCACTATGTCAAATTCACTTCAGACAACACCCGCTAGTCAGACAATGATTCATGATTGCCTTCTGATTGCCTGTTATTGGTGGTTGGCTCCTCTTGTTTCACTAAAGCAATATTTCCCATCCAATTTAGTCATTCTTATGTAGAACGGATAGAAGTTTGACAACTTCTCTAAGGAATCTCTTTAAATGCAGATATGTGTTGATATTTAAGTCCCATTCATTCTTTTTTATAACAATGTCACCATTGACTAAATAGCTTTGACATGATATTCACTAGGCAACTCCCCCATGCTGCTGCTTCTACTGACTTTGACAGGCTTTTTTACCGAGTTGCAGTTTTGCTCAACATCACAGCAGTGGTTCCAATAACATTTGTGTAGCATTAGCCATGGGTGTCTGACACTGTGATATTAGGCCTTGGAAAGTACTAACTTGTTTTAATGACAGAAAAAAAAACCTGCTGAAAGCTAACATTGATTCATAGTGATGCCCACCCCTTGTCTTCAAGAGGTTGCTTTGCGGATAGATTCAATAACCAGATGTCAAAAACAAAAATATTGAACCAAATCATTCCACAGAAACAAACCGTGATGGATGAAGGTATACCCTTTCAAAACATATGCCCCACATTCCTTTATGTACCCTCACCTAGTGTTAAATAAAGAAATATTGACAGTGGTCCTTTGATGGGAAAGACTGTAAGATGTGGGCCACACAAGTGTGCCTCTGAGGGATCGAAATCCTCCCAGTGTTCACTTTTCATCTAGAAAGTTCCTTTTTCCTATTAAAGGCTCTTAAGTGCTTTAGGGTTGAAGTCTTTAGCTCTAAAGTCTGGACAGTAATAATGAAGTGGGTTACAGGGAGATCCCATGCATCCAATCCTTTGCTATATTAGTGTGGAGGCCACAGAGTACTTTGCCAGGGGTATCGTGGCATATTAGTTGTATGGTGTAGGTTAAAATAGTCATTTGGGTCATGGTCAAGGATGGGATTTGATTGTTTAAAATGACCATGACTACAGACTACTTTTGGACAGTGTGTTCCTGACCCTAGCACAGATGCATAGCATGATGAAACCTGAAATTGGCTTTAGGCCTACTGTGCCACACATTTCTCTTGTTGCATAGCCTACCTCAGAGCTGCTCTGAAAGATCTCCTCCTGGTTGTTCTTACTGTATGAATGAACAGACATAGATGGCTGGATTTGCCAAATGGATGCATAACCCCCAAGCAGAGCCTATATTTAGCATTGTGCTCTTCCATCATTTCTAGGCTACTATTCTGCCACTCTCACTACATCTTTGTCAATACTGTTAGCCTAACCACAGACCCAACTCGCTCTCCACTAATCCGCTCTAATCTTTAGCCGCCGTCTCTTCCATCTTCTGAAGGGCTCACATCCTGTCTTGACCGTCACATTGACGCGCACCACCAAACGTGGGGTCTCTGCGTGTCTTCTGTAAATGTTTATACCCAAGTTTTAAAAGCGACCGCGGAGAGCGACACAGACGGCGCTGCACGGCTGTGCCTCTCTGCAGCTGTATTTACCGTTTTGCTTAGCAATTTACAACAGTCGCCGCAGATGTGCACGTTTTCGGCGAGGCTAGCTTTTTACGAGGGTTTACTCGCTGAGACCACAGGGATGATCCGCTCAAGGAGCTGAGGCACGGTTCAGTTAGGATGAGAGAGGGGGGGGGGGGGGGATTCCACTGTACAAGCAAAGAGCCAGTCCAAAGGGGGGTATCCTAGGGTCCTAGGAATGGCGGGAATGATTTCTTAACTGCGAGCAATAATGCTCGTCACCACACTAAATCCGACTGCTTACATGCTTATTTGGAGTTTCATGATGTGTTTGTGGTGCTTTCCCCCGGCTGCAGCCAGAGGCTTTTAAGTCAAATATTTATTCGCTCAAGTGGATACTCGGTGTTTGAAGGTCTCCTTTTGAGCGAGACGTTCATCTGAATGAGGTGTTTTGCTTCAAAATTGACTTCACATGCTGACTTTTCTGTTTTGTTTTTGTTGCTAAGTTATAAAAAATTGGCTTTTAAATTCTGATTTTGGAGTCGGCATAACTCTCGTCTAGTCAGAATTTATTTGGTCTGGCTAGAACACAAAACAATCACTCGTAGGGCAATCTTTCAATTGTAATCGATCCATATTGGAAATTGTTCACCTCATTCTCGCACTTTCAGACACTTCTTTGGATGCCAAAATATGATATTTTCCTCTGTCTTCATGAACTTTATGTGATATAAAAGGGGTCACCATGTTCTCACATAATGCTTCTTATTCTCAGACAAAATGATAGGTCCTTAATCAATCATTTCTAATTCTTGTGTTAGACATTATGAATACTCACTCAAAGTGTAAAAGTTGAACTCCAGTGTCCAGTAAAGCCACCCACTTACCTACGGCTTCTGATTCTGTTGCCCTACAGACTACCGTACAGGGCCCTGCTTTACCCAGGTCAACAACCAGATGTGCCAGGGCCAGGTGAGTGGTATCGTCTGCACCAAGACGTTGTGCTGTGCCACCGTGGGCCGAGCCTGGGGCCACCCCTGTGAGATGTGCCCAGCCCAGCCCCAGCCCTGCCGCCGTGGCTTCATTCCCAACATCCGCACCGGGGCATGCCAGGGTACGTGCCACCAACCATATCTCTCCCATATGTTGGAACAACACATGCTGATAATGTAAAATAACTTCTTCTTGTTGCAATGTTTGCACTAATCCTTCAAGAATGAAATTAGTCCCTCAAACCATTTTTATGTAAATGTTATGTAGCTCTTACTCAAAAGCAATATCATCACCTACTATCACCCTGATAGTTTCTATAAGCATAACATAATAATGTAGTACAATGCATTTGTAATACTCCACTGTTACAAACTGTAGTCTTTGGCTTCCATGCTTTTCACCGAGGAGCCCAGGTCAGCTGACCTTTCACTATGTTCGATAAGCCAAACTTTAACAGGGATAGATTCTAATTGGAAAGATTACTTGAATTCATGCAGTTGTTTCCAACTTTCCAAAATACATCACTTTGACAAAACCTTATCCAACCTAGGTAGACTCTTAGTCAAATATGCATCATAAATGATGTCCAAAACAGTCATTCCTGGTGAACTTTCCAATTGCAATGTTGTGTTTCGTTCCAAACAGCAGCCCTTATACCTAGCTCCAATGTATAAGTATAATAAGTTAGCAAGGCATGTTGAATAACATTCATTGAATAAAATCACATTGATATCTTTATATTTTTTGCACAGCAGTTTTATGCAAATTGAAGAAACACACACTCTGTGGCAATGCCTTATCCCTCACTTGCTGGATTTTCTATGCGGTGATTAATGGCCATTGCACATTGGTGCACTTCGCTTTCAACATTTGATTACTCAGATTCCATTGTTTTCAATACAATCCTGTACACCACCGAAAGTGTCTCATGTCACACTCAGGTTTGCACTTATATGCGGTGCGCTTATGAGCCACAGCAGTGCATCGTCCATCCAGATACTTGTGGATACTTCAGTAGCCGCGTTTGTCCCCTCGCGACCCTGCGGCGTTTGCTCTCATCCCGTATGCATTCCCCACGCTGGAGCCAGAGGGACAGGAAGTAAGCGAGGGGAGATTCAAAGAGGGCGGGCATAATAATACAGCCGCTCAGCTCCCCGAGTCGGGTCGAGCCCCAGCTCCAGACAAAAGGGGAAGTGGAGCAGACATCCGTCCCGGTGCCATCAAGAACGTCTCAGAATCAGAGATCAGAGCAGCGAGCCGAGAAACTGGGCAGGAAGACGTGAGGCGGCCATTAGGACCTGGCGGGCGGGTGGGCGTGTGGGCGGGCGGGCAGCACGCAGCGTGCTCCCCTTTCCTGTGAAGGGAGATGTGGAATTTGTGTTTAATACACCAGTGGTGTGTATGTGTGGGCCAGTGCCCGGCATATGGGCTGGCCGAGGAAACCTGAAGTGTGTCTGGGCTGTCAAGGCCTCTCATGGCAGAGTCTTCATGACGTGCCCGACTGCTGAGATGCCAAGGAGAAGAGGAGGAGGAAGAGGAAAGGGGGCTGATTTTATTGGAGCTTCTAGGACATGCAGTACGATGATGGGATTGGACGCTGTCAGATTTAACCAGTCATTTGTTTTGCATCATAGCAACACTGTTGTGTGGAAGACAAAAAAAATCACAAAAGACTAAACATTAAGACTAAAACATTAAGACCGGTGGAATGCAAATATTTCATAACAACATCACCAACACAATCACATACAAGGAAGCAAGGACAAACAAGAGATTAAGAAGGAGTATAAAGGGGAAAACAAGATTAAATCTATGGGGTCGTTGTCTGTCTAACAGTTCCCACTCAGTCACCAATCAGAGCTGGCCTCCCCCCTCTGTCACAGACAGAGCAGATGCTTGAGAATGGTATGACTGATTTCCCCCACATTCCCCTTTGATCTTTCATCACTGACATGGTAGTGTGTGTGTGTGTGTGTGTGTGTGTGTGTGTGTGAGAGAGATGGGTGGTTGGCCTTTCTTGGCTGGGGGGACAGCTTTGTCTTGACTGATAAGGACTTTGTGAGCAGTCCATATTTTCTTGTCTTGGTATAAGCCTTATAACTTTCTCTAAGGTTGTTATTTGGGACTGTGTGCTTGTTGTATTTGTATATTTCAGTGCTGGTGATAATGTTGCCCCTGAGACTGTTTCTCTTACTTTTCACTATCAAACTGGGAGAATAGAATGATTCCATTTCCTGCAACTTAAGTGTTTCCCTAACTTTATTCAACAAGAAATTCATTCAGAACTTCACCCTAATCTATAGCAATCTGTTGACAGGATTAAATGACATGTTACCATATAGAGTTCTCGCAATTTCACACTGCCACACTGACCTGGTTTCAATTATTCTGGACGGCAAACACAAATATAATTGTTGTTGTTGGACGCCCTTCTGTGCAGGCGCGTCACCATCACAGACAAACGGCATTTTGTTTGTGGCCTAATTAAGCCCCTGAAAAGCACATCACATCAAACCACTCCTCAGCGAACAAGCTGTGATGCCCTTGGGATGAGAAAACGACAAACACTGAGGCGCTTTCCAGCCGAGCAAAACGCCCCAATCAGTTCAAGACGGCGTCGATTTCTTTTCCCCAATTCTTTATCTTCTCTATGGAGTGTGTTACTGGAAACATTGACGGACTGTAAAGAAGGGACTCTCCCTCCTTTTTCTCCCTGTTCTCTGTTCCCTATTTCCTATCTGTCTCTCTTTCTGTCTCTCTCTCACTCACTCACACACAAATCACACACACACACACACACACACGCATCATCACACATCACACAGGCACGCACACGCATACATGTGCATGCACTACTTCTGGCTCTTAACACACTGTTTTTTTTTTCTCATACTGCTTCCTCCTTCCCTCACTCTCTCTTTTTCCCCCTTTCGATCTCTCTCTCTACTGCCTCTCCAGTCCCCTCACTGCCAGTGAGAAAGAGACTGACCAGATCTCTGATACCCCCCATACAGTCCAGCTGGCAGTCCCTCCAGTGGAGAGAGTAGATGGCGGCTACACAGCGCTGCCGTCAGCATGCTGGAGCAATTTATCAAAGCTCAAACTTGTCTGGAAAGCCACTTTTTTTTTAATCCGCTGCCAGGCCTTATCACCGAAAAAACTGGCACCATTTCACCATCTGGAATAACTTTGGGGTAATCTTTAGCATATTGGTGAGGGTTGACAAACAACACACAACACAGGCTGGGGATCTGACGAGCTTTATTTACCTCTTAATTAGTGCTCAGGTGTAGCCATTCGGGCACGTTTCCTGCCTGAGTGAAATCACCGTTTGGCCAGACACACAGGATGTGACCAACCTCATTTTTTCTTTTTCATCAGGAAAAAGAATAATTAGGTACACAATTAAACGTCTTAATTTTTATTTTTGGAAGTTGAAGAGAAGTATGAATGTAGTCTTCTGTTGTGGTTGTGGCTGACCAGCTTTTTAGAGAATGAATGTCTTGTAATCGTGTGTATGAACCATAGATAGGCGTATTCCAATGTTCACTTCTGCCAAATTGAAGTCTTGCCATTGAGAACTCAACTGACCCCGTTTCTGCTATTTTGGTACAATAAATGAGTAGGGTCTTTGGTCAGAGCCAGGCTGCTGATGTAATGTTAGTATGTATAATAGTGATATTTTTCACTGCTGTCTAATTCAAAATGTGTGATTATTTAGTGCTAATGAGAGTACCCGTTGATAGGAATATACTAGAAGCCCCCATAAGTCACAGTTATCAGACGTAGTTAGACAGTGAGAACTGACTCCATGTTTAATTTCATGATATAAAGGAATGAGAGGTAGTGAGGAAAGAGAATGACTTTTCTCATACCAGTACAATATAATAGAGGTCGAGAGTGGAGAGGGAAAACCCTTTAATTTCAGAAAGAGGGACAGTCAGTGAGTTTATGACTTATTATAAAATGAGAAGATTTTGAAGTATGTTAAAGTTGCTTAAATTAAAAAATAAATCACAATATGTCAGAACCACACAAATAGCCTGAATGTAGCACTGGAGCTCTGGGTGTTACATGCTGTGGTAATACCGCATTTTAGAAATTCCAAAAGAGAAAATTAAATCAAAAGAGCGAGAGAGAGAGAGAGAGGATGAGAGGGGCAGTCACATGAGGAATGGTGTAACCCTGTGTGCCTTTTGATTGTGCGTATGTGCGTGCATACCGGTATGTGTGTAGGTGCATACATGCGTGTGTCTGTCTGTGTGTGTGTTTGTGTGTGTGAGAGAGAGAGAGAGAGAGAGAGAGAGAGAGAGAGAGAGAGAATGGCATTGGGCGTCATGGTTGCCAGGTCTGTGGGGTGAAGCTGAGTAAGAGATAGCACTTACTTGTGCACCCCCCCCCCCCCCCCCCCCCCTCTCCTCCCCCTACTGAGGTCTGTCCTGTTAGCGTTAGTGCTGCTCCTGTGCTGTGTTCCAGTGCATGTGGACGTCCATGAAATCTAAATATTTTCATCCACAAATAACCGGGATGGAAAACTAGAGACCTTCTTTGTTTTACTTTCAGGGAAGCTCAGATTCACATGCATTAAGCATGCCTTTCAATTTAACACACATTTTTTTCTCTCTCTCTCTCTCTTTCTCTCTCTCTCTCACACACACACATACACGCACAAACACATGCACACACACACACGCACAAACACATGCACACTCACACACACCAACACATGCACACACACACACACACACACACACACACACACTTCCCCAACCCACTCCTTCTCTCTTTCTTGTTTCTTCTCTCTTTCTCTCCCTTCTCCCTTTCTCTCCTTGGCTCTGTTTCTCCACCCTCCTACAGTCGGTCACACAAGGGGCCCTTCATTCCTCCGGGGTGTGGGCTGAGGGAGGATATATTAAAGCCCCTGTGAATGCTGCTTCTGTCCCCCGTCATATTGTCACTGTGGAGTGCCGGCTCCCTCTTTAAGTGGTGTCGGCCAAAAAATGCCTTCTTCAGGAGAGGAGGGAAAAGCCATGGCATGGCCCCTGTCCACAGGGACACAGGAAGTCACGCAGCCCACTGGATCACACTCCACACACACAAAAACACACACACACACACACACACACACACACACACACACACACACACACAATGCCACCACAGAGAAAGACAACCGAGAACTTGAGATCCAGCCATGTATAATGGCGTTTATTAGCAAGCCACATAAAAGCAAGGGGTGTGATAACAGAACGGCGTTACTGCTGGATTGGTTGAACATCGAGGTCCAGGTGTTTGTGTGAAACAAAGCAGTGATTTGCTGGTTATGAGTGAACTGCCTCTGTTAAATTTAGCAGCTCTCAACTCTTGTTTTATGTGCTTGGCAGGCCCGGCGAAGGAGAAGTAGAATTTTCCTACGCAGAGGCTGTTAAAATCATGAGCGTAATAGCAAAACGTAAGAGGAAAGCAAAAGTTTTTGATGGTTTATTTTAAAAGGCAAAACAGGCTCATTTACACCCTACACTGAAGCAAATGTTGCAGTCACTGTAGCTTTCTTTGCCATCCGTGTCTGTATTTATGTCACTTGGCTGACCGCTGTTGTGACATTAATGCTGCTGGCGCTAGCTTCCAGATGTTGTTGTGATTGTTTATACGATCTTGTCTTTGTGTGCCCAGATGTTGACGAGTGCCAGGCCATTCCAGGGCTGTGCCAAGGAGGCAACTGCATTAACACCGTGGGCTCATACGAGTGCAAGTGCCCAGCTGGTCATCGTCAGAACGAAGCCAATCAGAAGTGTGAAGGTGAGTGATCCAGAAGTAATATTTCATGGTTACTTCAATGGCAGGCAGTTGTAGAGGTGTAAATTCACCTGGGACAGGTGTAGGCTTAATATAAACTCTAGTGAACATCTGGGTGATGTATCCATTTATATACAGCTATGGAAATATGAGGGTTACCAATATGAATATATGATAACAGTCAAGACAAGGTGTTTACTGGCATGGTTTAGAGCTGAGCACAGATGGTTATGGTAATGTGGTCATTTTCCATTTCTAGAACATCCCCTAACCAGATTGTTCATATAACAGTAATGAGCATGTTGATGGTGACATAATCAAGGTGCTATTGAGATCAAAGTAAACAAAGAATACCAGCCATGCAATGACAAGCTGTCATTTTAATGAGGTTTAAATCAGATTAAGTCCAAACAAACTGGTCACCATCTCCACGTTGCTAGGATATGGCTGATGTTACCTGTGGGGAATGCACTGCTAAATCTTTCGAGGGGTGAAGAAGGGCTTTGAATGAGTATGTTGGTTTCATACACACAGCTGTCTGCTGACAGATGGTGGGTGTTAGGACCTGCTTTTTGGACTGTTATTAAAGGCATGGGAAAAAGCACCTGAAACACACACACGCATGCACGCACGCACGCACGCACACACACACAGACAGATGCACGCACGCACGCAGACACACATACACACACAGACACACACACACACACACTTACACAAATATAATTTTATGGTAGAAGTGGAGCATAGAACAAAATCAAAACCACCGGTCCAATCAAGAAAACAAAACTGATCCTTGAAAACGGAATGAAACATTAAATGGAATTAGCCTACTTTGACTAATTATCAATTACCTGTCCCAGTGAAAAGCAGGTGAGTAGAGATCATCAAACTGATATTAAGACAGGTGGGAAATTTAATTTCTGCCAGAGCTAAATTCAGCTCATTTCACCCTGAGGCCCAGATATGACTAAACCATCAGCATCACTTGTTCTGTTCAGACACTGACACGTCAGTGGTCGAGTGAAACAGCTTAGCCACATTCCTCTTAGCAGCAGCCTGTCATTTCAAAATTTTCTCTCACGCCAAACAGACAGCCCCACACCCAGATTTACTGTTTGTCTTCGCCCAGGTCTGGAAAGCTCTGCACTGTCTAAAATAACCAGGTCTCACACCTCCTGAAGCAGTCTTCTTGAACACTTCTGTTTGCCTGGCTAATTTCTAACTGCCATAATACCCCCTGCTAGCGTTAGCATCCATTATTAAGTCTAGTGTTTCCTTTCACTGGAATTTCACCCCTCTTGCTTCAGGGGGGGTCAATTTGCCAGACCAGACCGCACAATCCACCTGAAAATTACGTAATTATAAACAATTATCCCAATGTCTTTACCTTGTGACTCAGTGGTTTGTCACATGCTAATTACAACCAAACTACCCAGTGTTTGGGCTGCTAGCGCTAATCAGGTGAGTAATCATAGGCCCCTAAGGCTATCCGTAGAGTGGCTTGTGGGCCAGTTGAGGGTGAAGTTAGGGTACATTGGTGTGGTTTGAGCAAGCAAAGTAATGCCTTTGCTGTTGCATGCAGTTTTTTCTAGTAGATTTTCTGTTTTAGCCATTATTTTGTCAAATATTCCCATTATAATACCACTGTCTCTTTACTGATTTTATTCACCTACAGTACCCATAATGTCATATGCTACTGGGTGTAGCCTACTCCTATCGAAAGGAATAACATTTTAGGTCTGAAACTCAAAGTAAGGGTAATTTATCCTGAGTGATACAAACAGAACACTGGACTTGAACATGAAACACAAATTTTGTCATTAAAGTCATTAATCCCTAATCCCCTCTCTGACTAACATATCCACAAACCAGACTGAGTCAGCATTACATCAGTTCAGATCTGTTTGATAAAAACAGTGCATTATTTGTGGTTTTCACTCAGTTTCGCACTCTGAAAGGCATTTCTCTTTTCTTTAGTTTCGGGGAAAATCCAGAGAGTGGCTAGTGTAGCCTGTGGAGTTTACACAGCATACACACACACACACACACACACACACACACACAAACACACACACACACACACACACACACACACACACACACACACACACACACACAGACTCGCACATTGAGTCCACTGTTCCACTAAGCAGGAGGTAAGACACTGTAAAAGGAAGCATTTACTCAGCACTCAGGCCAATGCTCCACCATCACCTACCTGATACTCCTCTCACATCTCCATGCGAAAGGCAAAGATGGATTAAATATATCCCGTGCACAAATGGCCTATTGCATTACATTTTAGTGGGTATGCAATTTGTGAGCATTATATCTTGTCTTATAGTGGCAAGAAACAACTTTGTTTATGTACAAACCCCGACCAGTAGGCATGGCTGAAGTGCCCTTGAGCAAGGCACCTAACCCCTCACTGCTCCCCGAGCGCCGCTGTTGTTGCAGGCAGCTCACTGCGCCGGTATTAGTGTGTGCTTCACCTCACTGTGTGTTCACTGTGTGCTGAGTGTGTTTCACTAATTCACGGATTGGGATAAATGCAGAGACCAAATTTCCCTCACGGGATCAAAAGAGTATATATACTTATACTTATACTTATACTTATACAACCTCGACACTAGGTATGCCATGTTGAGGTATTTGACACTTCATAAAACACCGTTTTTCAAAAACACTCTTTCACAATGATGACATGAGTTACAGTCAGCATGAATGACCGCATGAAGTGTCTCCATGGAAACTGAGCTTGTAATTTATGTAGGCAAACAGACTGCCAAGGGCCAAGTGGCCAAGTGAATTTTGTAGCCTAATAAATAAACATGTACAGTAGTCACTTCAGGATTTTAAAATGGCCTACCTTAAAGAGAGTAAAATAGCAGTATCTCAGTAACCAAGATAAGTGTTTATTTTTGTATGTGCCATCTTTTGTGTTTTTGTGATCAGTTGATTCATACATTAATTAGATTAAATTTGTTTTAAATTACAGTACGCATCAACCCTAACTTAATTTTTGTGGAACAAGCTGATTTTTGTCTTCTTGAATGTTTTATGGCGTTAAACGTGAATCCATCTGACACCAGTCTGCTGTGTTTTGGCCAGATGTGGACGAGTGTGCCATCATCCCACGCGCGTGTGATGGCGGCCGGTGCGTGAACACCGTGGGCAGCTACACCTGTGTGTGCCCTGCCGACCTGGTGCCCTCTGCGGACAAGACCCGCTGCCTAGGTAAGTCCGTCTGCTGCAACTCCCATTTCCTTCTGTGACCAGGAAAAAGAGCACAGCAGACAGTGCAGCAGTGTCCGTATCAAAGGAATTTCAGTGGGTGTCTGAGAAATATTTTTATGGACAGCTGGCACTGAAAGACGTGCACGGACAGACGACTATCCTCAGCCTGAACCCAGGAACGGCAGTCTATCTTCCATCAGCTTAATAATCAGAACCGAAGTGCGTTATGCTGTCTAAACAAGCAGTTTAGTTCCTCGGTGTTCACAGTTGAGCAGTTCAGCAGTTCCGTGCGTTTGATAAGTGACAGGACAGGCCTGCAGCCTGTTTCTCTATCTACAATGCAAAGGCGGCATTCTTTCGGTATCTATTTGACACTTCAGTGCCAATCAGGGTTAGTATTTTTCCGTTGCAGTCAAATAAACTGTGGTTTGTCAGGGAGCAGATAAGGTAATTGTCAGTCTGGGACCGGCTGCAGATAGAGAGCATGGGGTGCATGTTTGGTTTGTCGGTTCCCCCTGTTGTTTCAGGTGCAATGCTGGCCTCATGACTGGGTTGTGCTGAGGGAGCAGCATGCAAACTCATCTGCAGAGCTCGGCTAATTAAATTCTATACAAACACTCTGTGGAAAGAGCTTCTTTGTTTCATTCATTCATTCAACACCCGGTATATAGTCAAAAGGTCCCCTGCCTATTTAGTTTCAGTCTTTCCTTTTTTCCTTGTCATTGAATGGTATAGTAAGGTTGATGTTGGACCAGATATTTTCATAATCAGGCCTTCGATTTGCTTAGCTCTTACAAAAGTATCGTATATATGTGCCTTTTATTTTTTTTATTGTTTTTTATTACTATTATACTTATTTGTTAGCATGTAAGGTATGTTCACCTTAGGTTACCAAATTGTTTCCACTAAATGGTCAAAGTTCACTCACCTCTTTCTCACCAAGGATGCTAGGAATTTCAGACGTGACCCAAATAGCTGCCTTGGTGTAGGATAGCAGAGAGAAAAAGGGGGTGTGGTGGGGGCGAGAGTGTGTGAAACCAGGTATCCCACCTCCAACCAGATAGCCATTTGGTAACGTGTGGTTTTGGGTAAAACCAGGTATCCCACCTCCAACCAGATAGCCATTTGGTAACGTGTGGTTTTGGGTGAAACCAGGTATCCCACCTCCAACCAGATAGCCATTTGGTAACGTGTGGTTTTGGGTGAAACCAGGTATCCCACCTCCCACCAGATAGCCATTTGGTAACGTGTGGTTTTGGGTAAAACCAGGTATCCCACCTCCCACCAGGTATCCATTTGGTAACTTGTGTTTTGTTGGATGTCCGCCCCTTAATCTGTTTTCCCTGCTCTGTCTCTTCCCCAAACTCTCCCTTAGCCCTCTGGCCTTTCATGTAGATTAGAAGCCTGGCAGGGGACCCTGCTCTGCGTGTGTGTGTGTGCGCGTGCATGCGTGTGTGTGTGTGTGTGTGGTGTGTGTGTGTGTGTGTGTCTGGAGTTGGGGCAATTACAGACCAGCTCTCCAAGGTTTTACTGCCGGTCCCCTCATGTTGCTGCTGGGGTGGAAGCAAGCCTGGACAGGTGCAGAATGCTCTTCCCTCAAAAGAGAGGAGAGACGAGAGACGAAGGGGAAGAGAGAGAGAAAGAGAGAGAGAGGGAGAAAGACACAGCACGAAAAGAAAGAGAGAAAGAGTAAGAAAAAAGCACAGAGAAGTGTAGACAGATCACACAATGTCAGCAGCACATAGCAGCTAGACCCCAACCTACAATTACCACCCAACAAGTGTCACATTCCAGTCAGGGAGAGAAGGGGGGACCAGGAGCAGAGGAAGTGGTCTAGGAATCTCACAGAGAGAGAGGGATGACTAGAAAGAGATAAAAAGAGGGAGGGGGAGAAAGAGAGGGAGAAGCATAGAGAAATAGAAAGAGGGAAGAAGTGAGGGAGAGAGAGAAATGGATAGAGTAGAGTGTAGAGTGAGGTGGCTCCCTCAAGTCCCTCAGTCACATTCCTCACACACACATCAGTCACTCAGCAGGGGGTACGTAACTAATACACAGATGCGCCTCAAATGATTTTCACTGTCTGTCCAGACCGCTAGAACACCAACACAGCGCACATATGGGGCTGTTCAAATAGTCTGGGAGGACATGAAAAGACATATTGAAGTTTGCATATGTGAGGATGGGGACCTGAAAAGGTGAATTGTCTGGTGTGTGCCATATCAGGCTTCTGCGAGTGGCTTCTGTGCTGATTCATAAAAAAGGGCAACCAAACAGCAATTTAAGTGACCACATAGGTGGTCGTTCAGGTGGTCAATATATATATATGTGTGTGTGTGTGTGTGTGTGTGTGTGTGTGTGTGCATGTGCATGTCTGTGGGGCTCATTTACAATGGAAAAAGGTGGAAATATGATTTTCAGGTAGCAGTTAGGAAGTTATCCCAACATGGTGGCCGATATGGTAAATAATGGGAGAGGAGGATAGTAGCCAGAGCCCAGGCATGTGGCCTGTCTGGCTGGCCTCTCTGTCCCTCCCTCCTGAGGCTAGATATTAACCGAGCGTCACAACCATGCTAACCAGCTCCAGAGATAGCAGCAAACGAGGGGAGGGAGAGAATGAGGGAGGGAGGGAGGGAGGGAGGAAGGGGGGGAAAGAGAGTAGCGTGAAGTGGATAAAAAAGAGTAGATAAAAAAGAGTGGATAAAAAAGGCCTTATCTATGGCATCTAAACTACCCCCCTCCCACTCACACCCAACAACCCCCTACCCACCTGCCCCTACCCCCTACCATTACAACAATAAGATAACGTTACTCAGTGTGCTGGGGTTTATTTTGGAGAGGGCCGTGCATGTGTAGACCTCCTGCCCAATCTCCCACTGTGCCTCGGTCCATTTGTTTTGGACGTCGTATCTGAGGGCTTTTTTCCCCTCTCAGCATCAGATTGTAAACGACGATTGAGCCACACTGGCTTGGGAGTGAGAGCTCTACGAGGAACAACACGATAACAGAAATTGCTTCTTTGGAGGGCTGTAAAAAGCAACAGATTGGGAGATTTCTGATAGGGAAGGCTGACAAGACAGATAAGGTGAACGTGAAATGGGCGAGATGCTGTTTTAAGCCGCGGTGTCAGTTTGCGGTTTGAGAGCCCGCCGAGTTCAAAACCGGTATCAGTTCCCCTTTCGATTGTAACCACAACCACAAATACAACCTTAACATCAACAATTATCTTGTGGTTTGCCAGTGTGCCCCCCACCCCCTCCCTTTTTGTACCAAAAAAGAAATCCTGACACACAAGAGAAATCTCATAGAGACATAGAGTCTCATAGAGTCCCTCTCCTGGGCTGCCTCTGGGACCCTGAAAACCTGGCATGTGTTGAGGAAAGTTCCTGGCAAACAGCCCGACTTGGGAAACTGTCATCTGATAAAAACTGTGCTGCACCCGTGGCCGTACTTTCTCTCTTTCTAGTCATCCATCTCTCTTTCCCTTTTATTTCTCACTCTCCCTCACTCTCTCTCTCTCTCTCTCTCTCTCTCGCTGTCTCCCTCTCCCCCACTTCTCTCCCTCGATTTCTCCTTCCATCTCTCTCTCTTTCTCTCTCTCTCTCTCTCTCTCTCTCTCTTTATGTGATATGACTTGAAACACTTCAGAATTAGCGTAACTAAAGACTAAGTCTGCTGTGAAGCTGAGGAGGGTGAGACTCATCCTCCAGTGCTTAGCTCTCTTAGTGCGTGCTTCCTGCCTTGGCTTGTACCTCTGAAGGGGAAAGACAGAGAGAGAGCGAGAGAGAGCGAGAGAGCGCGAGAGAGAGCGAGAGAGCGGGAGAGGGAGAGAGAGGGAGGGGGAGAGAGAGAGACTGGAGGGAGACTGGAGACTGGAAGCCGCCAGCCTTTCATGAGCTGCCCACAGAGCCACACGTGCAAACAGACCCTCTGGCTGCGGATGCTGGGGCAAGATGAGCGTCTTGGAAGGGCCCGCCTGACCTACATACTCTGTACTGTACTTCCAAACAATCTATCTCTCTCATCTACCTCTCTTGCCCTCTCTTTCTCGCTCTCTCCCTCTCTCTCTATACCCTCCTTTATCATGTCTTTCTCCTTCTCTCTCTCTCTATACCCTCCTTTATCATGTCTCTTTCTCCTCTCTCTCTCTGCACTTTTCTTCTCCCTCTATTTATTTGTCTTTCTTTCTTTCTCTCTATCTACAACTTCTATGTCTCAATGTTTCAATATTGTTGTTTCTTTATCTCACATTTGCTCATGTCTCTCTTGCTGTCCTGCTGCCTCTTTTTTCTCTCTCTCTCTCCCCCTCTCAGCCACCCTGCAGTTCACACCACACTGTGGAAATATGCAGGCCCATAAAGCCCTGTGTTGAGAGCTTCACTGGCTGCTCTCTCCCCCTCTCCTTCTCATATTCTCTCCAGTCCTCTCTTCCGCTTTACTGTACTCTGCCTCTCCTTCTTTCCACTTCCTGCCCTCACAGAGATAGTGGGTCGTTTAGATGGAGTGAGGGAGGAGGTGTTGTGGAGGAGAGAATTGAGGAGGTGAAGAGAGGAAGAAGGAATGTAGTAAATTGAAATAAAAAGAGAAAGAGAGAGTTTCAGGAAAAAACAGATCATCTGTGTGTGTGTGAGTGTGTGTGTGTGTGTGTGTGATGCATAGAAAGAAAGTCTGTAAGAGGTATTGTGTGTGTGCATCTATGAATGAATGCCAAGATATGTGTGGATGTGTGTTTGTGTGTATGAGAGAAAGAGAGAAAGAGAGAGAGTGAGTGTGTGTGTGTGTGTGTGTGTGTGTGTGTGTGCAAGTGTGTGGCATGCCATACATGTGTGTGTTCTGACCCGGGCCTGTGTCGACCCCTGCCCTCCCGTGTCTCCGACACAACTCTGGGAGATTTCAAAGCTCTGTCTCAGCACGCACGCTCCTCTGGGGGGTGCCCATGGCCAAACGCCACTCTCTCTGTTTTCAAAACAAAACGCAAAACCAGGACCCCCCCCCCCCCCCCCCACACACACACACACACACACCCCACACACCCCACACACACACTCGACAAAAGAAGGGCCACCAGGCCAAACATGAGACAGAGGGGGGATTACAAGAGGTCAAATCACTTTGTGGTGAACCGCAAATCTGGATTTTGTCTGCTACTCACAAGCCAACTTTATTCTGCACTATAACGTTTTACTGTAGTCTTAAAGTGGGAGGTAATCTGGAGGTTTGACCGGAATGATTCCCATGTGTTGGTTTGGTGGTCCAACTGCTATGGCAGACAATTGTACATTTTGATCTAAAAAATCATGTCCAATATCTGGGTTTCTTCTGAATTATTTTAGTTTTGCAACATGAGAAGAAATAGTCTGCATTTAGTTATGTAATCCATACCGTGATTCAATATATCTATTTTAGTTGGCATACTTGTTTCTTCATAACAAGCAATTATAATGTCTCTTTTTCTTTATATAATCTACATCTTTGTGTGTACATCTGGGCATGCATGTACTATTGCATGTACTATGTGTGTGTGTGTGTGTGTGTGTGTGTTTACCAGTGTGTATGGACAGTCTGACGTGTGTAATATATATATATGTATGTCCCCTCAGACCAGCACTCGGGCCTGTGTTTCTCTGGACTGCTGAGTGGCCGCTGCACCCAGGAGCTGCCAGGCCGCTTCAGTAAGGCCCAGTGCTGCTGCGACGCTGGACGCTGCTGGGCAAGAGGCAACCTGCCAGAGCTGTGCCCCGTCCCAGGCTCGGGTCAGTCCCCTCGCACATGATTGCACTTACGCTTACAGACTTTCATTTATTAAAGCAGCACAAAACATCTGACATTGCCCATACGTGCTTGGTATGTATGATATTGCACTATGTAATATTGTTGTTCAGGTAGGATCATGACCCATTGAGTTATTTTTTGACAAACATTGTGCTAAATGGCATTGAATATTGACACAAAGGGCCATAAATATCTATTCTTCCATGGTGTTGCTTTCATGTTTTTATCCAAAGCTACTTACAGTGCATTTATATTAAGACTTCTCACATGTTTACAATAACATTCACCTTTATTCATATACATTTATTTAGCAGACAGTTTTATCCAAAGAGATTTGCAGTACAGGTACACGTGTACCATTACATTAGTTAGTCTGCTCCCAAACAGACCTCCTTGGTGTCTTTCTGTACTAGCTGAGCCACTGGAGGAAAGAGCAGGTTCACTCTGAGCAGGAGAGATTTACAGGTGCCTAGGTGGCCACAGGACTCAAACACTCTCCCTCGACATACTGGCTTTTCAAACTTATGGTTCTGTGAAAAAGCCTCATGAATTGGATGAAGAATATCTGTTGGCAAAAAGAGAGGTTTCTTCAGAGCTTAAAGGAATTCTGATACCCTTGCTGAAAAACTGAAAATTTCTTTGGAGCTTGCAGCCAAAGAATTCTTAATCTGTAAATGGCCTTTCAAGAAGTGTTTGCAGGGAGAATCCTAATGGGGAATTATGTGGGTCAAGCTCAGTTAACCTATAAGGGGTCTAAATATGTCATGTGGGTATCATGAGGCAATATGTAAAGTCTGTAAGTCAATAACATCTCTTTTTTATGGGGTTTAAATTAGTTCTGTGGTGTTTGTATGTAGTTCAAACAATGAGCTTTTGTAAACAATGGCCTGGCCACTAACCCACCAGCATTTTGTTTAAGTAAAGTGGATTTTCTGCACAAAGGCAATAGCAACTTTCAACATCTGTAACACTTCTAAACATCAGCTCCACTACAACCCCCCCCCCCCCCCCCCCCATCCCCACCTGCCCATAGCGACCTCAGCTGCACCCAGCAGCTGCACAATATCTCCTATAAATAGCCAGCAGCGCTCTGCTCGTACGCAGCAGATCCGACCAGTGCCTGTGTGTGTGTGTGTGTCAGGCTGGTAAATGATGGCCCTGCTCTCCTTCTCTCCTCTCCTCTCTCCTCCTCTCCTCTCCACCCTGCTGTGTGTCTTGGTTATGTCAGCCATGCTCTGGCTGGCTGGCAGGCAGGCAGGCAGGCGGGTGGGTGATGGAGAAGGGCCCCTGGCACGTTACCCATTTCCCCTGTTGGCACGCGCCCCAGAACTCTGGAGCTCACGGGATGGAGGGCAGGTTGGCTGATGGCACAGGCAGACGGGCAGACAGGCAGGCGGGTGAGCGGGCAGGCCAGGCCACTCACCCGCCCACCCACCTGCCCTTCCCCTCGCCCCCTCCGTGGCACACGATCACTTCGCCTCGCCCCTCTGACCTATTTTCCCCTTCCATTGTGCTGCCATCCCCATGATCTGATTTAGGGGCCGCTTAATAAATGTGCACCGCTGCTGTGGTGCCCGACAGGTCCTGGATCAGTTCTGTTTTGGGCGGTAATGCAGGATAATGGGCTGGAATTGCATCAGCAGTATCAGATATAAATAATCAGAAACATGTAAGGCAATGGAATGGTGACTGGAGTTCCTCTCAATTAGATTCCAACAGATTAACCAATAAAAATCCATGCAAACTCAGTCCAGCCATTTTTAATCACCCATTTTAGTCCCATATAAAGACAAAGGGAATTCCATTCAGTAAATTGGAATTACATTCAATGCAACGTCATGTAATTTGATTTGCTTCAGTGGCATCACACTTGACATTTTTTTAGCAGACACAAATGCACAAATAATACTGCGTCCCAAAGCCACAAAAGACTCCACTGACCAACTGCACGTGGAGTAGAAAACTGTCCTAGATACTGACTAGCCCTTTTGTTCTGACCGCTCCGCAGAGGCGCACCAGAGACTGTGTCAGGAGGGAGCTCCGGTGCGGCCGTACCCAGAGGGGGATCCAGTGATCGTAGGCGGCCGAGTTTCCTACCCACAGGGCCCCAAAGACTACGACCCCACTCTCAATGGCCGCAGGGTCAACGGAAACGGACACCCCTACCCCCAGACCCCGGTGAATGGGAATGGCCACAGGAAGCACCCTGTCAATGGCAACGGTCACAAAATACCCCAGCAGTATGACTATGGTGAGTGAATACTGTATCTGTTGAGCAGGACCAGGAAGTAGGCTATACCTATGATATGTAACCTGAGAAAAGTACATATTCTCAACGTTAAAGCAAGGTCCACCATCCTTGTCATTAGGAAAACAATAAACATTCATCAATAAACACTTCTTTTTATGTTGACATTGTGCCATAGATCTTATGTCCCACAAAGAGTCTTGTTGTATCAGCCTGTCATCCATGTACATCTATGTCGTGTCTTTTATTTCTCTATAATATATATAGAAATGCTGTAATATGCATGTATGTATTAAAGTAATTGTATGGTGTCCCATAAGTCACACACTGTGCCACCTCCCCCTCTATCTCAGCGACTCTGAACCAGACTGTGGACTACTGCAGGCAGGTGCAAAATCTGTGTATAAACGGGCGCTGCATCTCTTTGGCGTCGAGCTACCGCTGTGAGTGTAACAAGGGCTACGTGCTGGATGTCAGAGGAGACTGCATAGGTATGTCCAGTCCTTGGGTCTGTTTACTTTTACAAAGCATCTGTACAGAAAGACACGTCCTACTGCCTCCTGTGAATTAGCCAAATTATTTTAAAATGTAATATCCTGTTTTTGTAGTATTTTATTTCTTCTCTCTACATATTTAGTGTTGACTCCTTTATCTTGCATCACAAGATATAGACACCAAAGACAATGTTTTTTTCCCTTCTTGTACTCGTACAGTTAAGTACATAGCAAACCTAAGACCTTTGCCCATAATATCGAGCAGACATGGAAATTGACGTCTTTTGAAGTGTATTTGCAGTGTAAGCAAACAGTAGTACAGTATAGACACACACTCAAGCACACACACACACACACACACACACACACACACTAAACACGCACCCACACAACACACAGACACAGACACACGCGTACACACACACACACACACACACACACACACACACACACACACACACATGATGTTCCACAGTGCTCATTACATCTGTGTCACGGTCAGATTTTGATGAGTGCGCCTCAGACCCCTGCTCTAACGGAGACTGCGTCAACACCCCTGGCTCCTACTACTGCAAATGCCACGCAGGCTACCTCAGGACTCCCACCAAGCAGACATGCATAGGTGAGACTGTCACGCTCTAACTGCTGACATAAGGGCTATCATCAGCCATTTTCAGTTGCATTACACTGGATTTAATTACATAAATTCATCAGATGCTTTTTAAGAATGTAATTAAGAGCACTCTGAAGGTATGCATTTCATCATCATAACTAGTGTCAAGAAAATGAACCCATATACTAACATCTTGCTAAATGTGTGACACTAGTTTTAGCAGTATCAGTTGGCAAAGCTTAATGTTATACATTTGCTATGTTCTATGAATAGGTATGTAGACTGTAACTAGAAACATGTTTTTACCAATGGACATGACCCTTTGTTCTTTCTATGCCCCCCTGAGTCTGTGTAAGCTTTTTTACTGCAGCGATGACATCATTTCCTCCGCAGACATCGACGAGTGCCTGCACAACGGGGTACTGTGCAACAACGGCCGCTGTCTGAACACAGAGGGCACCTTCCAGTGCATCTGCAACGCAGGCTTCCAGCTCACCCCCGACAGAAGGAACTGCGTGGGTAAGATGCCCCCCCCCCCCCCCTCCACCTGCACCCCCAACCCAACCTCAACACTAACCCCACTCCACCCTCATATCACCCCCACTTCCACCTCCACCTCACCGCACTGCCAGGCATTTGGGAGCAGATGGATCTAACTGCAATAAACTCCACTCACACATTCAGGCTGTTGTAACATAAATGCTGATATACGAGGCTGTATGGCGATGCTGGTAGGCCGATTGTTAAAAAGAAAAACGGCTCACTGCATCTGTGCAACGTTCGAGGGAGGGGAGTCTCAGAAGCGGCCTAGTAGCCAAAGTATTTCATCAAAAGCATTAAGTCACCTGCACATTTAAGACGGGAAGCCACATTGCGGTTAGGCTGAAGGAAGGCGTGCCACAATGAGATAATGGAATTTTTATCGCAGCACACCAGATTTTAATATCCTAACTGGGCTGCTTCCATTGAAATGATGTGCTGACAAGTGACCTTCCACCACATGTGAACCACAAGTGAAGTGATGTGGTCCTCAAGCACCTTTGAAAATTATTACATGCACATGTGACAACAAGTAGGCTACGTGGATTAAAGGAGCGATTTGTAGGATTGTTACCGAACGTTCTGTAGGCCAAAATCAAAACACTGGTGAACGTTCTCAAGACTACCAAACGCGAGCCTCTTCTGGGTTGTCAGATGTAATGAAGACTTAGCTAACATTAACGTTAGTTGACCTGCAGCTGCTTTAACGTTTCTCCAACCATGACCCAGCTACATATTACGGAAACTGTGAAAACTAAAAATACCTCTCTAACCAACGTAACATATTTAGCTGAAGTTAGTGATGCAGATGAAGTTTAGCCCTGGCTACCTGTCGTGGAGAAATGCCAGCCCTGTGTCAGACTTGATATTCTTCGTTTGACAAAGACGTCAGGAAGCTCCTCCGATGTCCACTTAATTTGTTTCTTGTTTTAATTTTGGAAATTTGCCTGCCTCTCATAGGCGTTCATGACTACAACTGACAGCAAGTTGACAGTTGGCCTTTGCTAATTTGGCAACACAAATAGGAGGACATGCCAGCCCATTATTAATACGCTATTCTAGAATTAATAGTTCAAAACATAAACGAAAATTCCAAGAGATTCCATTACTTCAATTCATCGTGTTTCCTTACTCTCTGATGACATATGGAGATCATTTTTGGAATGGTTACAATTTATTTTCCATTATTTCCTACGTACTGGTCCTTTAAGCCTGGTTGTAGAATAAGCATTTTTTCAGTGGAGATTTTCACTGAAATTTTCAATCCATGTATGGAAAACTGGGCCAGAAAAGTTTATTTCAATAGATGTTGTGTAAAAGGATAGGTTGTTCAACCTGTACCTTTTTCAAATGTGTGCTTTGGAGTAATCTGACGCAGTGAGAGTGCAGAGAAAGCAGATTCGCTCGGTGAGAGGTTTGACACGATGTTGTGGTGTTTTCTCCAGACCATGATGAGTGTGCCACCACCAACATGTGTCTCAATGGCATGTGCATCAACGAGGACGGCAGCTTTAAGTGCATCTGCAAACCGGGCTTCACGCTGGCCTCCAGTGGCCGCTACTGCATAGGTCAGTCCCTCCTCTCTCCTCTCCTCTCCTTTCCTCTCTTCTCTCCTCTCCTCTCTCTTCTCTTCTCTTATCTCCTCTTCTCTCACCTCTCCTCTCCTCTCTTCTCTTCTCTTCTCTTCTCTTTTCCTCTCCTCCTTTCTTCTCTTTGTTCTCTTCTATGATCATTTATTCTCCTCTGTCTTCATCTCATCTCATAGCTGCTCTTCTCTTATCCTCTATTTTCTCATCCTCCTCTTCTTTTCTCTGTTCTTCTCTTCCCTGACAGTTCATTGAGGTTGTTTAGAGGTTACAGATTTGGTGTTGATTGTCTCTCTCTCTCCCTCTCTCTCTCTCTCTCTCTCTCTCCCTCTCCCTCTCCCTCTGTTTCTCAGATATTGATGAGTGTCAGACTCCAGGCATGTGTATGAACGGTCGCTGTGTGAACACCGATGGCTCCTTCCGCTGTGATTGTATGGCAGGACTTGCCGTCAGCACAGATGGACGGTCCTGCGTAGGTAAGGGGAAAAGTGTATACACTCTCAACACACACTCATACACTCACAAAGCGCATACTCTCACAACCCACACACTCATACACTCACAACACACACCCATAGTCTCAGCACACACACACTCACACACACAGACACACACACACACACACAGACACACACACTCAGACACAGACGAGGACTCACAGATATTCAGCTAGTGTATCATATCCACATTCTGCAGTGTGTCCAGAACTCCCAGTGAGTAGTAGGTGAGTCGTCTGAGCATATTTATACACAACTCCAGCAAATGCAAAGCATACAGTAAATCTACACAGACATGCTCCTCAGCAAAAATGGGCTCTAAAGTGCTGGAAGGCCCTATTTAGTCGTGTAAATAACCGGAATGTGCTGGAATAAGATACAGTAAGGATGCCATGCACATACTAAATACAAACATTTTAAGTTTTCCATGCTTCTTGAACATTCTTTGTAAATTTCCCTTTCTTTTTGTCTTTCCTCATTATTCTTGATTATTTCCTGTCTTCTTCTGTTCTTTCTCTTGCCCATCTTTCTGTTCTTTTGTACATGCACTTGAACACACACACACACACACGCACACACATACACACATACACACACTCTTCTCTCTCCCTCACACACACTCACACACACACACACACACACACACACAAACCCTCAAGTCCATTCCTCTATTCTCTCTGTTTGTCTGTGACACTCCAAACCTGTTTTGAATTTGTGTGTAAGGGCCAGGCAGTGATGGTGCCAAACTCCTTCTCTCTCCTACACACACACACACACACACATACACACACACACAAGGTCATACTGGCCTCTGAGTGAGTCAGAGGGAGAGAGACTTTCTAGTCCTCTTTCTCCAGGGAGGTTTCAGGAAACTAATGCTGTGTTCTACTCCAGGAAATTATGTGTGTGTGTGTGCACATACAGATCTGAGCTGTGAAATATCTGTTGACAACATATTTATGTAATGTGTCACTGCTGAACAATAGGCACTGTATCTTTACAATAAGGGTTAGTAACCCTATAATTCAATCTTATTTTTGTCAAATATTGGGTTGGGAAATATGTTGTGCTGTGTACCATGATTCAGTTTAAATTATATTCAAAATGTTCAACACAACATACAATGGGAAGGCTGAAGATGGACGCAGAGTGTATTTTCTTGACTGGATGTTTCTATTCATAGAACCTCAAAAATTCTCCTCTTTTGTTCCTCTTCCTTCTCCACACACACACACACACACACACACACACACACACACACACACACACATGCTCATCCCCAACCCCAGACACACACATGCGCAGCACCTGCTACGGAGGCATCAGGAAGGGCGTGTGTGTTCGGCCATTCCAGGGAGCGGTCACCAAGTCCGAATGCTGCTGCGCCAACGCCGATTACAGCTTCGGCGAGCCCTGCCAACCCTGCCCAGCCAAGAATTCAGGTACACCACAAGCCCCCACCCCTACCCCTAAAAACCAGCCAGCACCAGCGCCATCGGTAAGACTTGGCCAAACCAGAGCTATTATAGGGCATTTACTCAATTAAAGAAGTATGCTTGTAGGCCACCGCTTCTCGAATTTGTGTGATTTTCTTTTTTTCGAAGAAAACTGGGTAGAATAGCACTGTTTTTCCCGCATAAAATAAGTCTGCTTTTTGTCCTTTGCTGTCAAGAAAGAAAGAAAGAAAGAAAGAAAGAAAGAAAGAAAGAAAGAAAGAAAGAGACTGAAAGAAGGAAAAAAAGTAAAAAAGATAATGATCAAATGCAACAACAATTGAATGAGACCATGTTACAAAACAAATATGTCTGTAGCCCTGTAGATGCTCTCTGAGCAATGGAAAACAGGTGTTTCGAAAGATTTACACCTACAGATCTTTCTTGGTAGCTGTCTCTTTGAGTGATCTCCCATAAAAGCCATGCATTTATCTGCTTCATGAGCTGTAAGTGGAGGCTTTCATTTCCTGTAAGGTCACTACAGATTGCTCTCAATCAGATCATTTACATTTATCATTCATTTAATTGCTTTTGTAAAATGGTTGGCTATTGAAATGAGTGTTTGAATGTCTCATGTGTGTCATGGTTTGGAGAATTTAACATTTGGCCAACATATTCCAGTGATTTTGTGTGTCTGTGTGTGTGTGTGTGTATGTGTGTGCGTGTGTGCGCGCGTGTGCACGTGCTTGTGTGTGTGTGTATGTGTATGTGTGTGTGTATGTGTGTTTGTTAGTATATATGTGTGTGTGAGTGTGTAATGAGTGGTGGATTTAATTAAGTTTCACACCAGCACAGACGCACACACACACACACACACACACACACCCACTAACTGGTCGACTCCGCTCTCACCCCTGGGCTCTCCTGTCTTCCCTGGGACACGCTGGGCCTTTGCTCTCTCTCAGATTTAGTGTTGAGGTGAGAAGAGGAAGCTGAGGGGATTTACTCTAAATTCCAGGGGCTCTACATCACAAAGTGTTACCACAGGAAGGAACTCCTCTTAATTCCCCTATGGGGTGGGGCCACAAGAGACTTTACCCCAGCTTAATAACTCTAAGAAATACTCTAAGGGATATGTCTGGTTCATGTACTCTCTCCAAAAGTAGAAATCAAATCAACATGTAAGGAGATTGATTAACTTTTATTTCAGGCAATGGATTTGAAACTGTCTGTACTCTAAAGTGGGCTCAGACATATGAGCTTTAGGTAGCTTTACATTACTTTACTGTTGGCCTCATTCGCTCACAGGCTCTGGGATCTGAAGCTCCTATCAGCCTGTGGCTTCTAGTTCCTATGCCCCTGACCCCCCCCCCCCCCCCCCAGATGGACTGATACCTGCATGCACCATACCCAAACCCCTGTGCAGAAGCCAGTCAGGGCAATGAAACCGCAGCTTATTAGATTACAGTAGAACCACAAGAACTGTAATCAGTCACTTTCAGTCATGATAGTCCTTTTTAACTGACATGACATTGACAGTATGACTTTGGTTTACCACAAATTAGATAAATTGCATGGAGCTCACTTTTCGATTGCTGATATTGGCAGTACTGTTAGCTCTGTGATTTGCGCAACACTGTGGTATTGTTCTATTTCGTCACACTGATGGAGGCTATTGTTGTTCCTAACAGTGTAGGTTTTGATTGTTCCGCATTTGTTTATTTCTGTTTTCTCAGGAGAATTCCAGGCATTGTGTGGGAGTGGTATTGGCTTCTCAGTAGATGGGACAGGTGAGCTTTTCTCCATCATAAATAATCCCAACTCTCCTCGCTCATTTACTCTGCACAGACAACTGTTTGTAAACAGTGAGGAAAAAGCACTAAACAAACAGCTTTGTTTGACAAATAAAGTTTGAAAACTGTCTTGTTAAACATGCCTCACATTTATCCAGGGCTATCCTGTTCAATTAAAACCACATGTTTATCAGGCTCGGATATCGGATCCTATTCACAAACATAACAAACCTACCTCCAATATACCTACAGTCTATTTTGGTTTGGAAAACTAAAAGTTGCTGTTTTGTCATGCATCAATTGTGACTGTATCTGTGATGTGTCCATGTTGTTGTTGTTGTTGTGGTGAGCAGACATTAACGAGTGTGCACTGGACCCTGACATCTGTACCAACGGCGTGTGTGAGAACCTGAGGGGCAGCTACCGCTGCATCTGTAACGTGGGCTACGAGACCGACGGCAGCGGCAGGAACTGCGTGGGTGAGTCTGAGTTCACACACCAGCCGACCACCGCAAAAATGAAACAAAACACCGTGTGTGGAGGAGTGTTCCCGTACGTCTGTGTCACATTGACAGGAGTCCAGTGTGACTCACACACACACACACACACACACACACACACACACACACACTCATGTCAGGATTATGCGACTACTTGAAAATATGTAAACGGGAGGTACTGTAGGAGCTGGGAGGCCTCAATGGACTAATCTTAGTCAGCTCTACAAACTTCAGAAGGATTTTTTTATCCTTCATTGACATTGACATGAACACATATCCTGTAGTGAACATTTTGAAACATACATTTCACTCTGCAAGTGCCCTCCATATGCAGTGCATCACATCTTAAAGTTCTGTCCCCCTCATCCACATCCATCCCACCCTCCTCTCCCCCTGTTCAAACACTGAGGCCCTGGAGCACAGACACGAGGTTCAGTGCCTCCAGCCTGCCCCCAGAACTGAGCCAACTTCTATCTTTGCCCAGTCAAAACAATCTCATTTACCAGACAGACTTGACACAGCCTCGCCAAAAACTGGCTAAAGAGAGAGGGAGATAGAGAGAGAGAGAATGAGAGAGAGAGAGCGCTCCTTTTCACTAACTGCACCAACTGACTTTTCATGTGCAGTGGAGAGATCTTATGATGTCATTGTGTACTTGTGTGTGTGTGTGTGTGTGTGTGTGTGTGTGTGTGTGTGCGCTTGCGTGCGTGCGCGTTTATTACTGTGTGTTTGGGGGAGGGGGTTGTTGGCAGGGAGATGCAGACACAAAGACACATTTCAGTTGTGGACCAGTATGATCCACGTGAAGACACGGGCCTCGTGCGCCTGAGAGAGAATAAGCAACAGCAGCGCACAAAAATCTGTCAAGCCAACCCAGAGGTCAAAGGTCTCCCAGATGTCGCCAGTTACACTCAGGGAACAAAAGTAATTGTGATCCCCGTACGACATGCACATCATTACGGGCATGGGAAGCTAAAAACCGTGCTTTTAACAAGAAGGAAAACAAACATCATGTTAAAGGCGCACGGACAGCTCCCGCGTTGTCTCACGCTGTGCTCGGCGAGTTGTCCTATCGTGCGTAGGAAATCGTGGGACGCCTCTTAAACAGGCCGCTCGAAGCTTTTAAAACCAAGCTGTAAATTCCTCGTGGCATTTTTCTGATTCTTGGTAACGACTGCAGCTGCATTGAGGGTCTCCAGCCTTCTTTTTATGCTCCATGAAAAGAGGTTTATAGGCTATTTTTCCCTGAGTGCAATTATAATGGACTTCCCCAAGCTGCTGTGTTTCACTGTAGGCAGCCTGGTCCAGTGGGAACTGAGCTTTGAACACCCAGAGAAGACATGGTGACAGTTCTGGGAAAATAAAGGATGTTAACTTTGAGCAGATTACTTAGCCTCTGACAATAGAATGGACACACGACATCCATTAAGATCATTCATCATTCTGCTGTTCTCAGTAATTATGAACAGTTATTGAGTCAGCGTGCCTAATTCATTGTAATGGTAAATGTATCCAATGATGTATACATCATTATACCATCTTCAAAGAATGATCCGGAGTCAAAACAACCTAGGGTCTATTTATGGATGGTAATGAGTTCAAATTTTTGTTTGGGAGTAAAAATATGTTAATCGTTTTTCAATTTTTTGAGCTGGAGCGTTTTTGCCTTAACAACGAAATGGCTTATAGCTTGTAGCGCAAATAAACCCTGGTTTGTTTTAACTCCACATCATCCCTTTAATACCACAAAAATGCTAATGTGTGATCTCCCTTTTGGCATGAACATTCTGTTTAGATTCTTGAGTAGTTTATCTCAAGCCTTGCATGTGCATGTCTAGTTTTGTAGTGTCTTTTAATTGTAATATTCACCAAATCGTTGAAAGGTAAAGAGAATAATAATGTTAGTAAGTTGTTTCATCTTGCATTATGTTTCATTTTGCATCAAGTCAGAGCTGTAGGCCAAAAGAGTGACTATGTTTGTAAGCTTCTCAGAGAAACAGAGAGCTGAATTACTAAACAGCTTGAAGAAACAGCACTGAGCACTGAGATCTTTTCCCCTATCTCCTGTCCTCCGCAGACATTGACGAGTGCCTGGTGAACCGTCTGCTGTGTGACAACGGCCTGTGCCGGAACGTTCCGGGAAGCTACACTTGCACCTGTCCAAAGGGCTACCTCTTCAGGCCGGACTCGGAGACGTGCGAAGGTGAGTGAGTGAGCGAAGCAAAGCTAAGCGAAGTGAGCGGAGCGTGTAAATCGAGCGACGTGACGCTGCGCAGTGTGGAGGCAGACACCTGCCAGAAGCCAGGCGTGTACTGACAATCAGTGATGGGATTCTGCCCGACAGGCCAGAGGGAACACTGCTGCTGCTGAGGCTTTGCACAGAGCAAGTTAAGGAAATGTAATGTGTTGATTTTGTGTTTTTTTGGGGGGGCTGAGTAGGAGGGAGGGAATTTCCAGCTACTAGGAATGCAGCATGAAGTTAAATTGACCTTTTGAGGAGATTACATTTGTATTTCAGTACAGCACTGCACAGTCACAGTTACAATAGTCACATGTGGTGATTGTTTTGCAGGAGACAGGCACTGCCAAATGTTAAATTAGACATGAGGATGAAATAAAGGATTATCAGAAATTAGACATGAGGATGAAATAAAAATATTAATGATTGCACATAGACATATTATATATACATATATATTATTTAATCACTATGTGGGCTTGCAATCTGAATATAACAGGCCTCTCTTGTAAGATGTTTTTTTTTAATTTTGTATCTATCTCCCAAATTTGTCTCCCAACGTAATATACTGTAAGGTCTTTGATCCTCAGTCCCTTGGCTATTGCATGTGCCCTGTTAAAGGTTGTATCAGCGATAGCAGGGATACATAACTTCTGTTGATGTTCAAACAAAACAGAGTGCTAGCTCGCTACTCCCTCCCCCTCCCTCCAGTGCAATTAAAACTCTCCTAAATGCGCATCTCGTTGGTTATTGGTTGAAACACTTTATTTTGCCTTTGAGTGGGTTGCCAACCCTTGTTGGTAGCAATTGTTTTTGTGTACAGATCTCGGAGCCTAGGCTGCCTACAGAGATGCGTTTTTTTGACCTCCTGCTTATGGGGCAGACAGCTAGCGGATCGTTAGGAAAGATTAGATCAGTGTGATCATTTATATTTGGGCCTTTTTTGGGCCTGCAATCGCTGATACAACCTTTAAACACTGAACTCAGCTGAGCTGATAGGCGTCAGCGCTTCCTTCCTCCTCATATGTGACTGAGGACAGTGGAGCTGGTCGAGTCTCCTGCTATCTGCTCTCATCTGAACCAGATGTTTCTTCCCAGCTGCCTGCAGGCAACATTCCCCGAGTTGCTGACCCACATAGGAGCCTCCGTGCGTTTTATCCATCCAGCAGCCAGACAAATAATGTCTGCACGTCAGTAACACCGTCAGCGCGTGGCGTGGCGTGGCGTGGCGTGGCTCGACCCTTTCCGTCGTTCATTTTGACTTTCTGTCGTTTCCAGGCCAGATCTCTCCTCCCATTTAATACACACCTTTACCTGCTGTTGCTTCGGCACCCCAAATGCCCCCCCCCCACACCCATCACCACCTCCAGAAAATACCTGTGCATCATGGTGGAAAATGTGTGGTTTTCAATCCGCAAGACTCTGTCACCATGGACACCGTCTTTTTTCCCCCTCTTGTTTGAAAGGTGTGTTTATATACATTTCAAGCCTGAGGTCAGGGCTTGAGAATGCTAGGCTAGACATGCAAAGTGCGTGTGCTGTAGCTATAGGTGAGTAAACATGTTTTTGTTTATGAAAAGTCCATATGTCGGTCACTGTCGGATCACACCCACTGTATGTCTTTGTGCCATAACCTGCTGTAACAGTATGGTACAGTATAGTTCTATCTGGTAGCTTTGAAAGGGCAATACCATATGATACCTTGAAATGTACATAGAGTATAGAATATCTGAACTTATGTTAGCCAGTCACTGTGAGGTTGGTTGGTTAAACACCTGCAGGTGCTTAAAAATAGCTACTTTGGAGGTCTTCTCCATTGGCAGAACTTTCTGGAAAAAAATCCAGTAAAGGGTGTCAACAGGTTAATGGGTATAGCCTGTATTCTAAGGGAAACCCTTGAAGCTGTGCCAATTCCATGTGTTTAATTATGTGAGAAAGTTTTTTACTCTCCTTCGGCTCATTGAAATCACAGTGGGGGAGGAGGAGAGCTAGCAGTCCAGTCTTTTTTTTTTTAAAAGACTGTGTCTTTTTTAAACTCTTGCTATAGTAAAACACTATCATACCAGGTCCATAATTTTTTGGCCTAGAAACAGTTACCATAGTGACAGTCATTGCTGACACTGTGAACTGTATCATGTTTGTGCTGCTGTTGCTAGACACTCTGCACTGACCAAGGGAGCGGAGACCGAAACAGGACTGTGGTCCCTCTCTCCGGTCACACCCCTCTGTAGTTTTATAGGGCCATAACTCAGAGCTGCCCAGACGGTCGCAGGGAGGCTGACCGTTTGGCTTTGAGCAGCTGCAGGGGAGGCCCTGGTGAGGCTCAGTAATCTACTGATGTCCAATAGCTGGAGGAGGTCCCCCACAGGATGTTTCAAGTGCATCAGGGGACCAGGGGACACACTTAAGGGCCGTCTCACTAAGGCGGGGGTCACACTGACCAGCGGCAAGTGGCAGGTTTCCTATTGTTCTCTATGGTTCGGCTGCGGAACGGTGGCAGCGCTAGCGTAATGCTAGCGTTGAACAAGCTGAGCGTTGAACTTAGTTCAACTTTCAAAAGCGCAACGCGAACATATTTAATTGTCAGCAAATCGTTTATGTTACTTAGGAACGAGATAGAACTGAGCATTGCGTTATGCTTGCTGCTGTGGCTTGCCACTGACCTATGAGATCCCCACCTAAAGATTTGACCGAAGAGAGAGACTGATCATGAACCTGACGGACTGACTTTGGTTCTGAATCAGACTATTGTATGCTGAGACTGAATCTTTTTTTCAGCTGGGAAATAACCTAAGAACTGTATCTTGCAGAGCTGCCTGATATACTAGACCATTTGTATGGTTGATGTTATTGTTACAATTGCTAATAGTGATTTTAGTGCTTTATGTGCGTCAACAGTTAACCCAGTGTGCACCTACTTTGACTCACTTGGTTGTGTCGCGCACACACACACACACACAAACAGCTATTCATCTAATTACTCACCTAACCTATTACCATCAGGAGGGTAAAGGAATGAGCCATCTGGCAGTGTTTGTGTGTGTGTGTGTGTGTGTGTGTGTGTGTGTCTGTGTGTGTCTGTGTGTGTGTGGGTGTGTGTGTGTGAGGTGGCTCCCCCTATTTTGAACTTTTAAGTGACTGTACAGTGACTCACTGGTACTCACTAACTCCCCTTTCCCTTACAGTGAAATGTTGAGAAATCTCACACTTTACACTACAAGTTCCAAGTAGTTTCTTGGAATACCTAGATTTACTAGGTAATTTAAGATTCAATAGGATTCCAGTATTTTAGCTCACAGCATTTTCCTCAAAAATGTTTAAAGTGTAAAAAACTACTGTAGCACAATCATTACATCATGTTCTCCATCAGTGTTGCAATCCAGTTGCTTTCTGACTAACCCTGTATCCCTGACTAACAACTGCATAAAGTAAGGTGCTTTAGTGACATTTTGCCAGTGACGCCATCTAAGTGCTTGTAAATATTATTATGTTTGATTTGTTTATAGTGTGGTTCAGTCTCCGTTCATAGAATAGCAGAGCGTTGCAACTCATCCAGAAATGTGCTGTCACCCTTTTAAGGTCTCCAGAGTGCTTCTCAGGACTTCTCAGAGACAGTACCCTTTATGTTTTTGTCCTCTCCTGCTGTGTGTGTGTGTGTGTGTGTGTGTGTGTGTGTGTTAAACTCTGACCTCTGTGTTTCAGATGTGAATGAGTGTGAGAGTAATCCGTGTGTTAACGGGGTGTGTAAGAACAATGCTGGCTCCTTCGCCTGTGAGTGCTCGCCAGGCGGCAAGAGGGATTCCACAGGACTCATCTGCATCGGTAATTACATGCATACATATACAGTACACATACACACACACACACACATCTGCACTGGTAAATACATGCATATGTATGCATGTGCACACACACACAGATAAATGCACGTGCACACTCTGGTGTAGGTACAGTGCCTCTGTGCAGGTGGATACATGCATATGGCTGCACACACACACATACAGTACACAAAGACAGACAGTCGAACATACACAGACAATCCCTGCGCGCACGCACAAATTCACCCTGACATTTTAACCTGTAAAAATAGTTCATGGGTGATCAGTTCAATCACCCATGAAACTCCGCCGGATCATTTACACCATATTAAACCAGCATGTACATGTTCCTCCTACAATTTATAGCCAATGACACACGCACACTTTGCACAATAGGTCATGCACAATAAAATATGTCATCCTAGCTTCATTTTATATGCCTCATATACTTTTAATACACTTTGAACATCTAAAGTGCCCATTGATGTCCTCATTATCCACTGTGCTGTGTGTGTGTGTCTTTGTGTCTTCTTTGCATGTGTGTATGTGTGTGTGTTCATCTCTCTCTCTCTCTCTCTTTCTGTGTGTGTGTGTGTGTTTCTCTGTCTTTCTTCTCTCTCTGTGTGTGTGTGTGTGTGTGTGTGTGCACGCTCCCTCTCTTACAGACAGCCTAAAAGGCACCTGCTGGCTCCACATCCAAGATGGCCGCTGCGAGGTCAACATCAACGGCGGCACACTGAAGTCCGAGTGCTGTGCCACCCTGGGCGCCGCCTGGGGCAGCCCCTGCGAACAGTGCGAGATCGGTATGGCAACCAGCCCGTTACGCATTATGACATCATACCTGCCACAGCCATTATACATTATAACCACATGACTTTCTGCATGTTCAGGGAGAACATGGTTTGGCAGATTTGGTTTTTCATTCCACTGTGCTTCTGTGGCTGGGCCACGAGTATTCCAGTCCCATGTATTTTTCCCCTCGTGTTTGTGTGAAGATTATACATCAATCAGTCACTCCTAAGACACTGTTGAGTGTGTGTTCAAAGGGAAGGCTAATGTGGACCAGGGAAGTGGGATTTACTCAAGGCTGATCGTCTCATACTTGTCAGACTGAATAAACTGCTTGCTCCTTGGGTTATGTTTAGTCATACTGGTTACAGGTTACAGTAAATCCAAGGGATGAGATTGTGGGTTTGTTGTATGTTGGTAGCATTTAGTCTATGTGAGTATGTCTATGTGTTTGTGTCTGTGTGAGAAAATGTGCAGTTTGCGCTTGGATGGTCTGGCGTGTGTGTGTGTGTGTGTGTGTGCGCGCGCGTGCGTGTGTTTGTTTGCATGTGGGTACGAGTACAGTATTACTACAGAATGCACTAGGGCGGGGTGTCGTGTGTGTGTGTGTGGGTAAAGTGTTGATACACACGCACCGGTCCCATCACATTTGGGAAGTAGAGCTCAGACGCGTACCCACGGGACGTTGTGGAGTGCAGAATGTCAAATTGAGACGTATCCGTCTGTGACAGCGGCCGTTAAGAAAAAACGGGGTCTGTCTCTTGGCCAGAGCAGTAGGCCCCTGTGAAGCCTCATCTTCAGTGGTCTGGCCCCCTGCCCCCTCTCACTGACTCCCTGGGAAAAAACGGCTGGCCTGGGCTGACTTTCACACAGTATGTGTTTCCCGCCCTCTCTCTCTCTCCGCGCGCAACCCTGCGGCCACGCACTCACTGACTGCCTCTAATCCCTGTGCCAGTGGAGCTTAATGACAATCCAAGCCACAGAGAGACGGCAGAGAAGTGGGGGGGGGAATCACATCATTGAGTCTCACAGGAAAAGGACAAAAATAATCTTAAACATGAGGAGACGTGTGTTGTTTGCTGTTTCTAATGACATTCCCAGAACAGTATTTTGCATGTGTGTTTACTTACCACATTGTTTGCAGCAAAGGCCAGCAAAATAGCTGTAATTTTTTTCAGACATAACATAGGCAAGGCAAAGGCAACTTTATTTAAATATATAGCACCTTTCAAACACTGACCAACACATGTACTGTACTGTATGTTATATATAAAGTGACATACTGTACATTCCTCCAGTATGCTGTGTTAATGTGGTAATCATTATGACCACTGCTAGCGCTAGTGCAGCAGGATCACATTTTCACCTATTTTTGGTCAACAATTCCCAGGATACTGAAACTGAAACACTGGGGAATATGAGACTTGGTGGACATGTACCCCCACTAAGCTGACATGGAATAGGAACTTTTGGTCCCTGAACACCCCCCCCCACACACACACACACCCCTGCACTAGCCCCCCGGAAAGCTGGGAAAACTGAAAACAATTTTCACAGAATACAGTACCTCACTTACAATTGCGCCTAAAATTCTGAAATGTTGGTAGTACATTGGTCTCTATGAGGTGTATGAACCTTGCCTACACCATTCATTTGTGGTGTAGCACCACCTAGTGAAATATGTAAATGTAAGTGTTCCAATCGCGATGAGAAGATGTGAACCCTACAAAATTTGACATCATTACGACAACCTCTGGACGCACGCCAAGTTTTGTGAAGTGCTGCCTTCAGTTATGAAATTTGGCATGTTTACACTTCATCACATTCGCTTACATTTACTCGTCACGTTTCATTTGACACCCTCAACAGTTTGTGCCAATATCTTGTGATGGGAAGATTCAAAGTTAATGAAGTTTGACATGCTGCAGATGTATGGCAAATTTTGTTACATTGTGTCTATAGGGGGCACTGCAATTGACATATTTCACTATCTAAAGGCACGCATGTGCCAATATCTTGTGATGTAAATTTATATGCTGCCTCACTCACTGCCACGATCGTTACCTGCACGCCAAATGTGAATAGCCGCTTGGAACCCTGTGATCACTGCTTCTGTATGTTATATGTTATGTCTTCTGCACCTCTGTTCTCTGGAATAGATGTGTGAGTATTGCTAAATCCATACATTGTTTTGTCTTCTCTCCTTATCTCTTCCAGATCCTGTTTGCTCCAGAGGGTTCGCTCGTCCAAAAGGGGTCACATGTGAAGGTGAACCATTTGGGGACTAGACACAGACACTGACAAAATGAGTATCACTCTCATCAGAGGGACACTTTGTGGTCCTATGTGCTTTCATCTTGATTGTGCCTTTTGATTTTTGAATCATAACCATGATGAAATCTGAGCAATTTGGTGTGTACCAGTGCTTAAGATGCTCCATAGGGTTTGTCTATCTAAACCAACTAGATGTAGAGTAATTCGGACTCAGAATAAAGAGTGAACACACAGTGAAAGAGTCTCGCTCCCTGTATTCACCATAGCATTCTCTTTGGCATAAAATGAAGCCCTTGATTTTTGGGTCCTCCCTCCCTCCATCTTAGAAGACTTCTGAATTAAGTTAGCTGATCAGATGTCTCTACAGTGAAGTATTTACCCTGAAGGCAAACAGCCTCCTGTTGTTGACCTGGAGAACCTTTTCAAAGTGAAGGGTCAGTTGTGCACATAGATTCTTTCTTAGATGTCTCATTACCACCTTGACCTCCTTGTGCCCTCTTTTGAGTGTCTACATGTCTACATATTTTACTCCTGATTCTTATCTTTGGAAATTAGTAAGCCAATACATCAAAAGATCTTTCCTTGTTTTTCTTGTGTATTTGTTAATACCTCATGTCCACATCAAGATGTCACCTACATCTCAAGCATACAGTAATGTAGATACATATGTATGCATTGTGTGATGTTAAAGATTGACAGTGAGCTGCTTGTCAGCCGCAGAAATTATCTCCAGATTTCTGGTCTTCAATTTCTCTGTGACATGACAAATCTTCTTCTCCATCTTTTCTGTAGACGTGAATGAGTGTGAGGTGTTCCCTGGAGTGTGTGTTAACGGCCGCTGTGTGAACACCCATGGCTCTTTCAAGTGCCAGTGTCCCGAGGGCCTGACCCTGGACTCCACTGGACGCCTGTGTGTCGGTGAGCATGTCTTTACATTTACATTCAGTCAATCATTTTTTGTATTTTATATAAGATAGACTATATATATATATTTTTTTTTTATCTTATGAAAAATAAAAACTGAACAATCAAGGTATAGTATAAATACGTGTTACTTGCATAGAATAGAGTAACAGTTCATCTGACATCTGGCCCACATTGGCACAAATCTCTATTTTCGTTTTACATTTCGACTCTTCATTTGGCCATTTAATGTGATAATAACTATTTAATTAGGGCTTTTATCTTCTTTGGTTCTGATTATGTTGTGTTGGTAAATCAGATCGCTGTTGACAGAGAATCGAGTGCCCCAGCCATGTTTCTGTGGTTGTAGTATGGTGTATTGCATGCAGATAAATATGCTGTAATCATACGCTTATAATGAGTAATATGCAACATGTGTTACATCCTTATGGAGGCTCTGTAAGAGGGGGTTGTTTCATTCCAAGCGTGCACTGCATTTAATTGCTTTCCGATTGTTTTTGTTTTGTTGTTGCTTTCTTTCTCAAAATATTGATATCATATATCTAGCAATGCAAGTATATAAACTGACGTTGGGATGGAACACTTTGTCTTTGAAAAACAGGACACACTTTTCTCTGAATCCATGTTTTGTTGCTCTCATCATTATGTCCTCTGCAGATGTCCGCTCGGAGCACTGTTACCTGACCTATGACGAGGACACTTGCGCTCAGCCCGTGTCTGGAAGGTTCCGGATGGACGCATGCTGCTGCACGGTGGGGGCCGCCTGGGGGAAGGAGTGTGAGGCGTGTCCGGAGCCTGGTAACCGCGACTACGACCTCCTCTGCCCGCGAGGACCCGGCTTTGCCAACCGAGGCGACGTTCTCACCGGGAGACCCTTCTACAAGGGTAAGATCAGAGAAGCCTGAATAAAAATAGAACTAGAAATGTAATGCCAGAGGAATTACAATAGTGGATGGAAAGCTGCTGGCTTAATGTTGGTGGGGAGATTCCTGGAAAAAAAAAAAACATTGAATCGCTTAATCTTTGAGTTCATACAAACCCTCTTACTAACAAAACCTTGTGTGTCTGGCGTTGAGATATCACACTCAAGGTGTTTTTGAACTTGATATTTGACCTTTGACCTCCAACATCAATTCACTTCATCGTTGAGTCCATACAAACGCTCATACCAAATTTCAGGCATGTATGTCAAGGCATTCTTGAGATATCGCGCTCAGAGTATTCATGGACTTGACCTTTGACCTCCAACATCAACTCACTTCATCTTTGAGTCCATACAAACACTTGTACCAAATTTGAAGCATATGCGTCAAGCCATTCTGGAGATATAATGCGCAAAGCATGAGATATGGCTGTGACTTTTATTTTGACACACAGGAAACACTTACGGCTCCTACACACAGTTGCGTGCATTGCAGTGCTGGACATGCATCCCATTCACTTTACATGGGCTCACGTCATCCGTTGCCAAACTGAATTGTGGGTCCGTTGCGTCGCGTTTCTCCCGTAGCTCGCGTTGAGAAGTTCAGCTGTTGCTGCACCGACAGACGGCACCGGCCAATCAAGCCAATCGACGGACGGCACCAACCAATCACATTACGGTTATACTTCAAGTCATTTGCATAGCTACCGTCGGGAACAGACCTCTCCAGAATAAGTCCCGCCTCCTAACCTCCGTATCCATCCAACTTCCCGGCGTCGATTGTCTATGGGAAATAACATGGCGTTTTGAAAGATCGTACCTGTCAAACTCTGTAGGTGACAAAGTAGAAAAAGCTGCTGGGCAGATTGGCCTACACACTTCTGCCATTAATTTTCCACTGGATTTTTTGATTTTCGGTGCCGTTTAAGTAGTATAGTCTATAGTATACTACTTAAACGGCACCGACAATCAAAAAATCCAGTGGAAACTAGATGGCAGAAGTGTGTAGGCCAATCTGCCCACCAGCTTTTTCTACTTCGCTACCTACAGATGTTTTACCGTTATGATATTTCGAAACGCCATGTTATTTCCCATAGACAATCGACGCCAGGAAGTTGGATGGATATGGAAGTTACGGAGGCGGAACTTATTCTGGAGAGGTCTAAACCCACTGGCATGCATTGACGAAACGCAACTGTGTGTAGAAGCCGTTAAACAGGATGTGTAGTTTTGGGGACTGCCACATTGTATGCATTAGAAGCTGAGACAGTTGGATTCACAGGTGACACCTGTGCCAGTGTTCTGATTAGCCCGGGAACTACTCCGGAGAGGGTTAAAGCGGAGCGAGAGGCGCAAACGTTCAACAATTTCCGCGTTCGATTATTGCAAGGGGGAGGGGGGGGGGGGAAATCCCCCTTTATGCAGACCAGAGTAAACCTTTGCTGCACTAATGTCAATGGAGACTTGTGGAATTTTACCAATAAATTGGTCATTATGTCTTTCTGGATTTGTTGAGGGTTTTTTGGAAAACTTTGTCATAATCTGTAAGTGTTTGGGATCATTTCAAGCCTAAAAGTGTAATTTTTTAGTGTTCGGATTTGTAATAAAATAATGATATTAATGACCATGCTGCTGCCAGTTACTGTCCGGTTGTTAGCATGCTAGCTAGACTCTTAGCTAAGGTAACATTTTAAACGGAGAAGTGTAATTTCTTTGAAATGTCAACTAGCTGCATAACATTACTGACATTAGTTAAAGTGGATAGTTTATACTCAAGTGAATTTGCCACAGTATATTCAGTTTAAGCGAAGTCCTTTAACTACTAGTCACTTGTTAGCGCATAGCTGTATTGCCATAGCTACTCTACTTGTATAGCATTTTAAGCTAGCGTTAGCTAGCTATCTAGCTCGGTTCACATGACTAATTAAATTATTCATATCATGTCCTAAAGAATGATTAATTGGTATCATGCATGATTACAGACAATAATACTGTCAACACAATTATGTTTATCTGTTCTTATTGCTTATTAAGAGAGAAAGTTTATTTAGTGACGTAAGGTGACACTCCCACTTATGCAGACCAGAACTGTCCCGTTTTGCTCCCATAGTAACGAATTGCGTTGCTTTATCTTGCTAGTCTTTGGGTGTGTTCCAAACGGGAGACAGCTGCCTACTGCCTCCCTCCCTACATAGAGAGCTGTCTCACTAGACATGACTTTGGATTAAATGCATCTTTTAAAAATGAGCGTAGCACTCTAGAATCTTTGGTTAACACTACGGTATGACGTTAGCAAAGGCCTGACGTTAAACTAAATTAGCTTACGTAAGCTAGCAGGCTAACGGTATAAATTAGTTTTACGGCCGGCAGATATATCAGACCAGACACTATTAATGGTTACAACAATGGCATAATCAGATGGTAAATTGTTTATTTCTAATCTGTAATCTGCAAATCTAAGCAAAATAAGATCACACAAATGACATTTTAAACAGATTCAGCAGCCATTACCGATGTCATCCGCCATGTTTGTTTACTTTACCTTGTTTACTGTTTCAGACGTTGCCGCAAGAGATTATGGGTAGGAGGCAGCATGAACTGTGCATCGATGCTGCCTTCAAAAATGACCGTTATTTGGGAATTCTAAGATATCTTAAAAGGCAGCAGAATTTGTTTTTTCGGTTTCGAACCACACTTGCTACCTTGCTCCCCAGTTAGATATCTTAAAAGACAGCAACTTTACCCGTTTCGAACACACCCTTTGACTACTCTGGGAGCTTAACGAGCGCAGCTGGCTTTGGGCCATTATGACATCACAGCCATTCAAGTCTATGGGGGAAAAATGAGCTTTTAACATTTTTAATCCCCTATTTCTCAAAAAGTATACACTTTTTTAAAAAATCTGAAATAACAACTATCTTGCCCCACTCCAGATCTTCAGAACGGTTATTTCAACATGTCTGTACATTAAGCGGTTAGAGTCGCATTCATTCTTGAAAAGGTAAACAGAAAAGGTTATAATGAGAAGAAGAAGAAGAAGAAGCCAGGAGATTTCAAGATAGTGGATTCCATCCACTATAATAAGACATATATATAGGGCATATAAGTTAAAAGTTGTAAGTTATGTTATGTATACTCTCCATGTAGAGTCTACTTAACTGAAGAATGCTATACCTCAGCAAGAATAAGTTTGGCAAAATTCTATGTTTAAACGTGACAATTCAGGCCTCTTTTTAAATGTTAGTGTACCTCACACTCTCATGACCTATGTTTCTTTGGACAGACATCAATGAATGTAAAGTGTTCCCCAGCATCTGCACCCATGGCAAATGCCGCAACACCATTGGCAGCTTCAGGTGTCGCTGTGACAACGGCTTCGCCCTCGACATGGAGGAGCGCAACTGCACTGGTAAAGGCCTACAGTAGTACACTTCCACAAAACTGTCTGGCTGAGTTGGATACGTGTTAGTTACACGTAGAATAGTAGAGAATAGCATCTAACGGCTCTGGGTTTTTTTTTTTTTGCACAGACATTGACGAGTGCCGTATCTCACCGGACCTGTGTGGTCATGGCACCTGCGTGAACACACCTGGCAGCTTCGAGTGTGAGTGCTTTGACGGCTACGAGAGTGGCTTCATGATGATGAAGAACTGCATGGGTGAGTACAGGGTGTGGATGAGGGGAGCGCTGGCTGTTTGGGCTCCATTGATTTGACATCATGTTTACATTGTGTGTAAAGCACAAATACACCGACTTATGTTTTGTTTTGTGTTTCTCATTCGTTTGAGTTTCTCTCCCCCCCCCTCTCTCTCTCTGTCTCTCTCTCTTTCTCTTTCTCTTGCCCTTGTCTGTGTGTGTGTGTGTGTGTGTGTGTGTGTGTGTGTGTGTGTGTTTCTTTGTGTGGCAGACATTGACGAGTGTGAGCGGAACCCTGGCCTGTGCCGCGGAGGCGAGTGTGAGAACACTGACGGCAGTTACGAGTGTGTGTGTCCGCACGGACACCAGCTGTCTACAGATGGGAATGCTTGCGAGGGTGAGTATGCACACAGATTCTCACACACTCTTATGCACTTACGCATACAAACACACACACATACACACACACACATACAGTACACACACACACACACACACACACACACTAAAGGCCTTGAGTGAGTCAGAGGGAGAGAGACCACACTGGTGTACACAAACTGGCGTACACTCCCATAGATTACACTATTACATTCATTTCCAATCCGCTATTGCAATAGAGAAGTACTGATGTCATCCTTCCACACCCTTGGATGTGGAGTGGTCAAGCTGTAATGTTACGGGTCAGCAAATGCTATTTCCAAATCAATCAGGACATTTCCCAACCGCTCAGCGCTCTAGACATCAAACACCAAACATCAAATACGTTGCCCCCATGATACTTTCACTCCATGGCCTTCAATTGATGTCATTTAACAAGGCTGACCGCCTCATTCTATCCTCCCTTTTGGAAAAGGACCCCTCTCACAGCTTGGCTGGTCTTCTCTGTGAAAGAGTCCAAGCTCAGAGCTGGATTAAGACACTGTGTTTAATTGAGCTGTTGAGGCTTAAAAAGTCAATGAGGCTAAGTAGATGAGAGACCCACTTACATATTGGGCACATTAGACCTTAAGATCTCCGTCTTGACCAGTGACCCCCGGCTAAGACCTTCTTTAACGACCGCTGAACTTTTCTAAGATTGTCTCATCACATTATCGCTGCGCTTGGACGGTGAGGATGTCCTAATGTCTCCTGATGGGATGTGTGTGTGTGTGTGTGTGTGTGTGTGTGTGTGTGTGTGTGTGTGGTTTTGTTGTGCAGATGTGAACGAGTGTGAGCTGAGCTCCACCCTGTGTCGAAACGGCGAGTGTGTGAACGTGGTGGGCACATACCGCTGCACCTGCCACTCCGGCTACCAACCCACACCTGACCTACAGGGATGCACAGGTAGGAGGCCTGTCCAGCCACCTGGTCGATTTAGACAGATTCTAGATAGATTATAGGTGGATTATAGATGGATTATAGATGGGTTATTGATGTATTATAAATGATTTATAAACAGACGACTGTGTTCATGCTGAAGTGTGATTGTTAATTGGCCAAGTCGGTCTTTAATGTGAAACATTTTTGCATTCATATAAATATGAGTTATAAATGAGAGAACAAAACTAAATGGCTCAAAGAACTCCTAGGAGACTTATGTCAGTAATCACTTCAAACTGGTGCTCTTTTGTAGCAGGTGTGAGTAAGGTGAAAAAGTAACAAAGGCACTTTGTTTAGAAAAAGATATCAAAGAAGCCTTTAATTAGACAAGCATGCCCTGAAGAAGGCCAATACATGGATTTCTATGCAACGTCACGAAAACATGTGTGCACAACTAAGAGGCAGAAAGCACCATAGAACAGCATAGAGCAGTGCTCTCCATGAAAAGAATAAAATGAGTTTTTGTGCTGAAAACGGCACCAATTTGAAATCACGATGGTTAGAGAATGTTCAATATGTTCAATATCCCTAACGGAATGCATGTCTTTGCCAAAAATGACAAAATACGATGTTATATTAATCATGCAAATGAACGGCAAACTCTGAAATATAGTCTGAAATAATATATAAGATGTTGAACAGGGGTATACAAAAAAAAGCAGCCGACTATTAGGTTAAGTTTATAACGTTGTGGATGGCCACAAAGCGTCTTCTACCCCACGGCTGCGCACCCATCTAGTTTTGTTGGTAAACGGGAAACCCGTCTACAGTATATGGCTGCAATGCGTAGCCCCATGTGTTTTTAACTTGTTGCCATGTTTAATTAAAGGCGTTTTCATATATTCTTTTAAACAGACTGCCTTTGTTACTTTCCTTTTTTTGAATTATAAATTATTTCTTAAAATGTATAAACACATTCTTCTGTATGTGCCAGTGTGTGAATGTAAATTGGCCTTCTTTTGACTTGTCACTATGTTTATAATGCCATTCGTTTATCTATCCGTACTTTTTGATTAGTCAGTGTCATCATCTGTTCATTTATCCATCAACGTATCCCGCCATTCAACGTCTTAGCCTGGTTCACTTCATCTTCTGTTCTTTCGTTTATGAAAGCAGTCATTGACGTTGTGTGTCTTGGGTTTCAGACATTGACGAGTGCACCATAGAGAACGGTGGCTGTGATGTGCACTGCACCAACTCGGAGGGCAGCTACCAGTGCAGCTGTGCCTCAGGCTATGCCCTCATGCCCGACCAGAGGAGCTGTGCTGGTATGGCATACATCAAGAACTCCCAGAACTTTTGGTTTCTGCTAGCGTCTGTCTCTCTGCTCTCTCTTATCTGAAGTTTTCTCTGTCATCATCTATCATTTGCATCGGCAACTATTTTTTTACCACTCAATTTATTCCCAGACAATTGTTTCTCATACAATTACTGTACTTTCCTTTAGTTTCCTCCTGATATATGCAATACGTACAGATATACTTTTTTTACTTTAGTGTTTTGTTTTACTCTGATTAAATTGTTGGACATGAACGCAAGAATAATGTACCAGTTGAAGCATAGGGAACTTGAGTCATGTGCAGTGGGGGCATATGTTGAAATGAAGCAGGACTGCCCAGCTGCCCAGTTGCAGATTCCTCTCAGGTTTCCTGGCTGCCAGAGGTCTTTATGGCCTTTAGGGCCAGAGCTGGCAGCGCTGTATACTGTGGTCTGCCCTCTCCACTTCAAACAGTAGGGCCGTCATGGAGGTAATTTTTATACAGCGGTGAAGGTCTGGTCTCCAGCTGTTCTCTCTCACTCTCTTGCTTTCTCTCTCTCTCTCTCTCGCTCGCTCGTGTGTGCTCCCTCTGTCTCTCTGTCTTTTCCTTTTCTTCTCTCCATTTCTCTCTTATGCTTGCTCTCACTCTCTTCCCCTCTCTCCTCTCTTCTCTGACACACATTCTGTCATATTTTATGTTTGCGTCACTTTCTCTGTTTCTCATCCTTCTCTCTCTCTCTCTCTCTCTCTCTCTCTCTCTTTCTCTCTCCTTTCTCTTTCACAGATGTGGATGAATGTGAGGAGGAGCTGGGCATCTGTGACGGAGGCCAGTGCACCAACCTCCCTGGGGAGTACCACTGTCTGTGCTTTGATGGCTTCATGGCGTCCCTGGACATGAAGAGCTGCATAGGTACAGTACAGTGCTCCCCGCTCCTCCCTGTGTGCTCTGATTTGGCCCCATTCACTGTGGGCTTTCATTGGCACGACTTCTGGGTAAACAGTGTTCACAAAGCACATGGCCAGTTTCAAGTGCGGGCCAACAATGTAATGGGCAATAAAATGTAATAACATAGTAATAATAACTTGGTGAAGGATTTGTGTGCATGCGTGCGATTTTGTGTGTGTTTTGATGGATGGTTGCTTCACGTTGCTCATGAAGGAAAAGTAATGATGTATAAAGTGCAACAGGAAGATTGTGGAACTTGTTTACACGCGTCACATTTTTTGTGAATGATTGTGTGTATATATATATTTCTCTGTGTGAATGTGTTTATGAATGTGTGTGTACGTGTGTGTGTGTGTGTCTCTGTGTGTGTAAGAGACAAACCTCTTCCGCCCCACATGGGAAAGTAGTCCGTAATCCCACTGGGCCCTCAGACACAGAATCCTCAACATGTCAGCCCAGCCTGCCCCCATAACTCACAAACCCACTTCAATGGCCAGGCCTCCACTACAACAATAAATACACAATTATAGGCCTCTGATGCAACAGACATGTGTGTGTGTGTGTGTGTGTGTTTATTTTTTACATCTGCAGATGTGAACGAGTGTGAGCTGAACACCAACCTGTGCTTGTTTGGAGAATGTGAGAACACCAAGGGTTCCTTCATATGCCACTGTGAAGTGGGCTACTCTGTCAAGATCGGCACGTCAGGCTGCACAGGTCAGATTTTGATTGCTGTGATTAATTAACGTCATTACATGTGTTCGTCTCGTTAATTATTAATGGCATGTTTCCTTTGGACAGATCATAGTGTTTTTGATACCTATGTTCCCATCCGCACCACAAACATTGTCTGATTTACTTGGCCGGTAAAAGTTGTTCCTAATGTCTATTTAATATCTCCCATTAGAATGACAGTTTTGTATGTCAGTAATGAAAACATTACTATGATTAATATAATGGTGTTTTTTTTTAAAATATCATTCAATGTCAGACGTTTAAACATCCAATTCCATTAAAGTGAATCAGTTTCCATTGAAGGCTCTTTATAGTCTGCGGTCATCCGCATGAAGCTAACAGTAACGTTTAAAGCTGTCTCGCTCTGTGTGCAGATGTGGACGAGTGCGAGGTGGACGCCCATAACTGTGACGTCCACGCCACCTGTGTCAACACCCCGGGGGGCTTCCACTGCTCCTGTCGCGAGGGCTGGCTGGGCAACGGGGTCAAGTGTGTCGGTAAGATCTCACTCGGGCCTCCATGTGCTTGCTTCACCCTCTCTAATGCAAAAATGACCACAGCGGAGAAGGTATCACTCACCCCACATAACGTGACTTAGAGAACTAGTGAGATTTCCTAGCAAAATCAGAAATGTCGTTGTTAATTCCCATAAAGTAGACGTGCGGACAAAATGGATGCTGTGACTGGAGTGTTAGCCAGTTTGAGGGGAAAAGACATCTGCTAAACAACTTGATGAGTCTGTGATCAGGTGACTGTGTGGGGCTTAGAGGCATTTAATGCCCTCAAAATACATTTGGGGATCTTTGGATTACATCTGCGTGATTTCCAAACGACTTTTGTCTTTGTGTGTAAGTTACTGAAACCACTTTAAAATGACTGTGTGGTCTGTGCTTCCTGCTAATGCAATTCAGACAGGCGCTCACTTCCAAGCCACGGCTCACAATCGCTCATTAAAACAAATGCATTGAGGAGAGCAGTGATGTTGCCAGTAATGAAGGAGGAGGGTATATTTAGAGCAGAGTGTGGTCTCAATGTGCCACCAGGGGTGTGTGTGTGTGTGTGTGTGTGTGTGTGTGTGTGTGTGTGTGTGTGTCTTTTGTCTTTCTGTGTGGTGTGTATCAGTTTGATCTAAGGCGCTGCTTAGACTCTTTTGTGCCTAGCTCTTTGGTGGGCCAGCACTCTGGAGCCTTACAGGCAGACAGTGTGTGTGTATGCGTGTGTGTGGATAAAAGGGAGAGACATTTGAGGAGGAGAGAAAAGAAAGAGGTGAATCTGATGGAATGACCACTTGCTGGAAGAAACTGATATAATGGATGGATGTAATAGAAAGGGGCAAGCAGAGTGAAAACACAGAGAGACAGGCTTATAAACTTTATTAAAAAACAATCTAGTGCAAGCCATTTAATGCCCCCCCCCCCACCACCACACACACACACACACACACACACACGCACACACACACACAACTTCTCTCCAAATGAAGAGAGAAAGACACAGAGGGGATGGAGGGATTAAAGAAAAGGTCAAAAAGAGAAAGAAGTGAAAAGGAAAAAGAGAGAGGAGGAAAGAAAAGGTCCAGCTGTGTGCTCCTGGTGTGTGATATCACAGTGCAGTAAAGTGCAACGCTGGAAGTGCTGCAGTAAGCCACTCCACTCCCCTTCACGCCTCAGACAGTGTCTCATTCCATCTCCCCATTACTGTCCAGCTACGTCCCCCCTCGTGTCTCCCAGGAGAGTGGACACACTAGAATGCATTATCTCCTTGTCCACTAGTCCATCTCTACGTCATCCCCGCAACTCCTCTGTGTGGATGGCTCTCAGCGTCAGGTCAGTTGCTCTCAGAGTCAGGTCAGTTGCGTTTAAGAGGGGATTCGGTCGCGGGCGGAAAGAAACAAAACAACTTCATGAAGACGGATGTCGTGTGTCGGCTGTTAGTCTTGTCATCGCCTGTTAAGTTTCTGAGGAGCCGGCTGGCCCCCAGGTTCTGTTGCGGCCGCTCAGCGGTCCACTGAGATGCTGCTCACAGCTGGGTGCAGATGTTATGTCTTCAAGTGGCTGACCGCTGACATTGTGAAATGGAAACCATGCTGGAGATCAAAGTCAGGGAAGAACTATGATACAAATATCCTCCTGGGTTTGTGGAGATATACAGATGTCTGTTGAATAACACAACTTAATTCTGTTCTGATAAAGCCCAACAAAATAACCTAATGCCAAATTAATTTGGTCTTAATTCCTTTGTTTTGTCCAAGAAATTAATATACCTTAGTTGGTTTGGTTTGTGGAGATATAGATATATCTGTGGAATATTACAATTTAATCTTTCAGATGAAGAACAAAAAATAATACTTTACAAGCTAAATTGATGTTTAATCTTAATTTAATCTAATAGTCCTGTTTTGTCCACAAAATGACCATATCTCAAGACCGTATCTCCATTATTTTAAATCTCTTCTTATGCCAAGTCAAAGAAATTATGTAACTTTATGAAAGCCACAGCCATGATGCATACCATATGGATGATGTGTGTCCTCCTCTGTGTGGCCTTGTAGACCTTGACGAGTGCACCAATGGGACGCACCACTGCAGTGTCAGCGCTGAGTGTGTCAACACACCTGGCTCCTACCGCTGCAGCTGCTCACCGGGCTTCACTGGAGATGGCCTCACCTGCTCAGGTAAATAGCACACCAGCACCTGCACAGGTATACAACAGTCTTACAGGCTCAGGTAAATAACACACCATGTTACCTGCACAGGTAAATAAGACACCAGCAACTGCACAGGTAAATGACACTCACATGCTTAAGTAAATAGCAGACTTTTACCTGCTCAGGTAAATAACACACCAGCACCTGCACAGGTAAACAACACTCTCATATCCTCAGGTAAACAACAGTAAAAACACACTCTCACATGCACAGGTAAATAACACACTCTCACATGCACAGGTAAATAACACACTCACATGCACAGGTAAATAACACACTCTCATATGCACAAGTAAAAACACACTCTCACATGCACAGGTAAATAACACACCTGCACAGGTAAAGTGATGTGTCACGATGCATTTCATCAAGACAGATGTGATGTGTTTTTCAAACAGACATGGATGAGTGCGCTGAGAACGTGAACCTGTGTGAGAACGGCCAGTGTCTGAACGTGCCGGGAGGCTACCGCTGTGAGTGTGAGATGGGCTTCGTCCCAGCCCCTGACAGCAAGACCTGCCAAGGTGAGTCAAATACACACACACTAAATCGCTAAATCATACTTTTGTGAAAATGCAAGAATTACTTAAATTATCTCGCTAATCATCATGGTCTGTAATGTGTCATGTCATGTCTATAGCCATGTTGCCTTCAAGTTATGATAATATATGCATCATCATTTATATATTGCTGCATATTGTGCATAAGTTACACATAAGTTTGCTTTTCGACGAAGTTGATTTCTGCCTCAGTGCGTCATTTGAAGTAGCATATCCTTCCTCGCTGCTGCCCTGAAGAGAAATTAATACAGCTGTGTGTGTGTGTGTGTGTGTGTGTGTGTGTGCACACCCACCTCCATTATGTGTGTGTGTGTGTGTAGCAGGGTAAATGTGGTGAATAAAGTATGATCTATATCTCTGGAGAAGACCATATCAAAGAATTGTCTTCTATTTAAAGCCACATCCAAACACTAGAGCTGATTGTATCCAAAGCCGACCATAAGAAACAGTCACATGAAACTCATAAAGCCCTGTTATGTTTTCTCTGGTACCGCTCAGTGTATTTCAGTGTGGGTGTGTGAATACAGTCTGTGTCTGTGTGTTAGGGTTCACATGGTCATGTAATTGTGTGTGCATGTTTGCTTCACAGGCTTAGCCCTTAAAGTGTTGTAAATTGTTGACATTTTTGGAGGTAGTTATGCTGTGTCATATAATGCATTATGTCATATAATGCAATATATTACATTAAATGTTCAGAAAAACACATCTCTTTGGTTCATCAAATAAACGTTTAATCCCTGTGTTTCAGACATTGATGAGTGCAAATTCCATAGCATTTGTGTGTTTGGCAAATGCAAGAACCTCCCTGGAATGTTCCGTTGCATCTGTGACGATGGCTATGAGCTGGATCGCTCTGGAGGAAACTGCACAGGTACTGCACTCTCAGATGACAGACAGCCCCATTGAAATGCTTCTCTGTCCTAATGTTTCTGTTTGTCTCTAATGCCATTGAGTTCTTCTCTGTTGTGTGTTGGGGATTGCGTACAGCAATATCTTGTAAGGAGGCCTTTTTTTACAGAGAAATGTTGTCTTCAGCAGTGTAGTTTAATACATGTGTGATTGTTCTTACAGATGTAGACGAGTGCATGGACCCTATAAACTGTGTGAATGGCCTCTGCGTGAACGTCCCTGGATCGTATGAGTGTAACTGCCCAACTGACTTTGAGCTCAACCCCACTGGAGTCGGCTGTGTCGGTAAGTGATTTTTATTGATCTTTATGAAGTTTGTTTAAAAAGCTAATAAGGTGATCACAGGATTTTATTGCTTAGCACTTTCATTATTACAGTGGGCAGTGCTTCGACTTGGCCAGCTTCCCTCGCAGTCCGCGCGTGGGATCACGCGGTATCACGCGGTATCACGCGACTTTAATTTGTATTTTTCCAGTGACGCTGCAACGACGCTGCAACAACCCAAACAACCGGCAGATGTCTCAAGTGAGCAGGGTGTCTCGTAAAAAGAAATGGAGCCTGGAAACCCCTACACAGACTTAACTACAGACTTTAGCAGACTGGTTTAGAAATAATTTAATAGCCAGAAATATGCCTGCCCTGCCCTAATAAAGAAATATTTGGTTAACTGCGAATGAATCCCGTTTGTAGCCGTAGAAGAGACGCAGGACAAATTAAACATTCTGGTTTTCTCTGAGTGCAACGATGATAGACAGACATCATTTGGACAAAATATAGAGCATATTAACCTCCGTTGCTCAGCCAAATGCCTTCCTGTTACGTCCTGTTATCACGGAGTTACAGGCGATAAACGATTTTTTATGGTCACAAGTTTATTTCATTAGCGGTTTATTTTTTTGCTTATTGCTTACTGTTTACTGCTTATTCAGTAGAGCATTTAGTGCTCTCCCCAATCCCAGACGTTCACATTGCATGTTTGTTTGTAATGGATGCAACCGCGAGATACGCGTTTGACGGCAATGAGTTGTTAACAGACATGAACCAAGACATATAGCCCAGCAGCAATCTAGGGACTGTTCGTTATTTATTGAAGGGGCCACCGGAGGAATTTTGAGTGTTTCAGTCAAAAGTTGCATGACCCTCCCTTGCCTGCTAGAAATTGTTCAATGAGCCTCCGACAGAATTGTCAAAAAAGACATGACCCTCCCCTGCCAATTGTTGCTGTCTTCCGCCCGCGCTGCACTGCGCCACGAAGACACACTGTGATAACGTTCTTAAATCAATCTTTCCCGGGAGCTTGCATGCTACCAATCCTTCCTTTTCAAATGTGTTGCACCTGTTTGCACAATTTCACAAATAATCATATGTGGTTAATAATATGACAAATAATCCCTGTGCACGGGGACCGAAACAATGCATGCCAACTTTTTGCATGTTTATCACGTATTTTAACTTTTCCCCGCTGTCTTGCCGTTTTAATGTTTTCCCGTAGAATATCCCATATTTTAATACTCTCATAACATTAGCCCTGCCATCGGGCCTGTCTCTGTGTTGCCCTGTTGCTACCCCCTTGCCCTTCCAACGAAACAGATGTCTTCAAATAATCGTTTTCCTTGCTTGAAGGCGAACTTAGTGTGATGTTAACCTATTTAAGTTTAACGGCTACTCAGCTACTAGAGAAAGAATTTCCCCTGTTTGTATGTTCACTCCAAGTTGGCCTACCATACTGTAACTTACCAACCCTGCACTGTAGATCCTAACCTGGCTATTTATATTTTTCTGTGAAATAAGCAAATGTATTTGTTCAACTTTATGAAGCAGAATTACGCACTAGGCTACTTGGAACGTAATACATTTGACAAAGGACGGATGTATGTTGCTAGTGACAAAATATTAACTTTCAGTGTTTTACGATGTCTTTGTCATGGGGAAGTGTTTTTCCCCATGCATTTATTCTAGGCTACTGTCAGTGACTGCCGCGAGAGAAGCGGGGTCTGTGTTGTGTTGCGTTGCGTTAATTTATTTTCATTGGGCATGCCCTGCCGTGCCGTCCACAGCTCAGTTCCGACAAAGCCGAAATTACTCCTTTTGAAACAATGAGTGCCGCGCGTTTGTATGGTTATATTGCTTGACAGGGGGGATCCCAAGCAGCTTTCAGCCATAAGGCTACTTTGAGAACATTTCCTAATTCACCCGACACTAATATTCAAAATGTTGAAAACTATTTCGGCATAGCCTATAAGCAGTTTAATTAAATGTAATGTTAGTTGTAAACAAACGGGCTACTTGGTGAAGCTTGGCCTCACAGATGCGCTCGTGCCTTAGATGGCAAGAAAAATCTATGATATGTCCTCAAGCCAGTGTAATTTTAAATGGTAAATGGACTGCATTTATGTAGTGCTTTTTTTATTCATTAGAGCACTCCAAGTGCTTTACAGGTTGATGCTTCACACATTTACCCATTCACACACACACTCATGCATACCAACAGCAAAGGCACTGACCTGCTCATTGGTAGCAGTTAGGCGGTTGGGTTACCCCATGGTCCTTGATCTTTTCTCTCTCTGTTCTCTGCCCCCCCCCCTTCCCCGCCTGTCTTGCTTCCTCTTCTAGACACTCGTGTGGGGAACTGTTTCCGGGAGGCGACTCCTCGTGGACGGGGCAGTCTGTCCTGCAGCGTGGAGGTGGGGGTGGGCGTGAGCCGCTCTTCCTGCTGCTGCTCCCTGGGCCGGGCCTGGGGAAACCCCTGTGAACTCTGCCCCCCCATCAACTCCTGTGAGTACAAACTCTCTCACACCCACCACTCAATCATGAATAACATCAACATGTTAATAATTAATATCACTAATAATGTCAACATGCTATGATCAGGATCATAATCACGTTTATCATGTTTAGCATTATTTGGCTTACTAGACTATTGTGCAATAATATGGAATAATCTTATATGCAGATGGTTTCACATACAGGTATGCTGCTTAAAAATGTAAAACCCTGTGCACCTATAAAAATAGGAGCTCGGTATTACAGTACATGCCATCTAGACATCTGTAGTCTTCTTACATCATAAATCTGCTCTGGCTTTATCGCTTGTTGGAGTCTGAGTAATCTGTTGTGTGTTGCCTGCAGCGGAGTACAACACCTTGTGTCCAGGTGGAGAGGGCTTCAGACCTAATCCCATCACCATCATACTGGAAGGTAAAGGAGGAAAAGATGTTTTGGCTTATTTAGGCAACTTTTGTTTATTGTTAGTTCCTAAAAAAGCCATTTGTCATGGACAAAATGAAACCATAAAAAAATCAGTCAAAAGGTTAAACTCATTTACAGCTAGATGAATATAAAGAAAAATAAGTTGAAGAGAAAAAAAAATGCCATTAGTCCTTGTCCACTCAAGTGGTCACTGTGGTGGCGGTTCGTGTTTATGTTGTAGACATTGATGAGTGCCAGGAGTTGCCGGGTCTTTGCCAGGGTGGGAACTGTGTGAACACCTTTGGGAGTTTCCAGTGTGATTGTCCTCCTGGCTACTACCTCAATGTGGACAGCCGCATCTGTGAAGGTAGGAACCTGAACTCAGCACATTTGTACTAGGAGTTATTCTGAACTAAAGAAACGACATGACAGGATAATCATCCTGCATTGTCCTCTTGGAGACACTGATGATGACTGAAATTCAAGTTCCAGATGATTATTTATTATTTGACCAAAGCTAAAACACATTCTGTATTTGCAACAAGCTTCAGTCATGTTGTTGCTTTGTGTGTCTCAGACATCGATGAGTGTGTGGTCAACCCGGGCATCTGCGGACCTGGCACCTGCTATAACACCCTGGGCAACTACACCTGTGTGTGCCCACAGGAGTACATGCAGGTCAACGGGGGCAACAACTGCATGGGTAAGTGACACACTGTATGCCCCACCATATTAGATGGTATAAATATATTTTTTTCAACAAAAAATCCATAATTAGCTAATGTATTGCAAGCATCACTGCAATGCTTTAAGAAATGTGCAATTCAACTATAATGACGATATGCAAAGCCCTGCAGAAGCTGTGAGGTGTTATTTCTCTAATCATCCTCTGAGAAGTTTTCTGGTGAAAGAAGTGGGTCTCAGCGCTCTGCTCTCCCTCTCTCTGCTCTCCCTCTCTCTCTCTCTCTCTCTCTCTCTCTCTCTCTCTCTCTCTCTCTCTCTCTCTCTCTCTCTCTCTCTCTCTCTCTCGTCCAGACATGAGGAAGAGTCTCTGTTACAGGAACTATAATGGCACGGTGTGTGAGAACGAGCTGGTCTTCAACCTGACCCGCCGGCTCTGCTGCTGCTCCTACAACGTGGGCAAAGCCTGGAACAAGCCCTGCGAGGCCTGCCCAACCCCTGCCACAGGTGAGATGGCAGTCACTGACCTGTCCACGGGTTAACTAACAAACTCAACAAACTCCAGAGGTGCGTTCAAATTCGCAAACATAGGCGAACGTTTGCAAACGTTTCACAAACAGTTTTTCTGTTTGCCTTGAGTTCTCGACGAACGTTTGCAAACACTCACAAACAGTTTGAGGAGGTAGTTCTCCAGGAACATACAGTGGAGGTGGACGTGAGCTGGACGAAGTGTTACCGTTACAATGGAATGTTTACACCAAAATTTAACTGTACCTCAGAACGCACCTCAGGTTGCAATCTGAAAACAGCCCTATGCTCCTCCTGACCACTATGCTGTTAGTATGCTGTAATTTTCTTATATTCATTGATAAGTACATTCAACAGGTTGGACTGAAGCTAATGGCTGTTTTGAACATTTCAGATGAGTATCGCATTCTCTGTGGGAACATAGTGCCAGGGTTCAAACTGGATATTGAGACTGGTAAAGCCATAGGTAAGAAGTTTTAATGAAGTTTACACAAGTGCCATCCATGTTTTTTTTTAACTTTAGCACTTTCTATGCGAGATACAGCTCAGCTTTTGTGACAACAGTTTAATGTTGTTTTGTGTCATGATCAATCAAAGTTTATAATGAATGGTCTGTGACTGCTCCTCTGTTCCTCCGCATAGACATCGATGAGTGTCGGGAGATCCCTGGCATCTGTGCCAACGGTGTTTGCATCAACCAGATCGGCAGTTTCCGCTGTGAATGCCCCACAGGTTTCAGCTACAATGACCTCCTGCTTGTGTGTGAGGGTAAGCAACGAACCAAGACACACACTCTTTTTCACTTTCACAGCAGTGACCGATCAGTGGCAGCTGGTCAAACACCAAACTCAAAGTGAAATCATGAACAAAAACCTGGAACTGGAATTATGGGGCAGTTATTAGCCTTGTAACAGCACTTTAGTCACGGTACTTTAAGCTTGTGGTTGGGAGCTCCAAACTAAGCTCCAGTCTAGTAAAATAACAGATGTATTTGAGGTTATCTGTACTTGGAAGACCTCTGCTTGGAAAGCTATGGTGTTTTTTAATCTTTTGCATCCCACACTCTTAAAATGAATGTGTTGAAAACAACACAACTTGCGTTGTTTTTAACACATCTCTGTGTCCAGATAGGGACAACACAGTTTGTGTAGTTTCCTTTTTTTATTTGTGACACAACGTGTGTTGAAAAAAATAACACAACCTGCGTTGAAAACAACACAACTTGCGTTGTTTTTTAACACATTTCTTTGTCAAGATAGGGACAACACATTTGTTTTAAGAGTGCAGACAAGAGTTATGATGTGCTGTCCCTGTGCCTCTGTGTTTGTGGCAAGATGAAGACACCCTGTGTTGCGCTGCTCTCCCTGCTTGTGCATTGTGCTTGTGCAATTTCTCTGGCCCTGGTGGAGCTCTAAGCCCCCGTAGTGTTTTGGTATGACAGAGCAGAGAGAGAGAAACTGAGAGCAGAGACCTCAAGTCCCAAAACACAGGAAGCCATGGAGACTGAATTTCACCGTGTGCGCCTCCACCCACTGCCCCCCCCCATTCGTCTTTTGTTGTCCTTCTCTTCTCCCTCTCCTCTTCTGCCCCTTTGCCCTCCCTGTCTCTCTCTCTCTCTCTCCTCTCTCTCTCTTTCCCTCTCTCTGTCTCTTCAAATATTAGCCTTGCGTCTGCCTGCGTTTCTCATGACTTCCCCCACCGAGTGGTCTGCGCTGCATGTGGTGTCAGTCTACATTAGGGGCTCTGTTTGATAGAGGGCAACCCAACACCCTCCTCTGAACCCCCACACCGCCCGCCCACAAGGATCCAACCACTGTTTGCTCCCTGCCAGGCGTCTGTGTGTGTGTGTGTGTGTGTGTGTGTGTGTGTGTGTGTGTGTGTGTGTGTGTGTGTGTGTGTGTGTGTGTGTGAGGAGGGATGCTGTGGTGAAGGGTTGATGCAGGGGGAAAGGAGCCGACCAACTTAGTCTTTGTTAGAGGGCAACCCAACACCCGCTCTTGATGCAACCACAGTTTGATTCATATATATATATGTGTGTGTGTGTGTGTGTGTGTGTGTGTGAGTGTGAAGGGGAGAGAGCCAGGGGAGCTGCCGGGGATGTGACCCAACCAACCAACGTTACTTTTCAAGTGTCTCCAGCATGCTGGTGGTGACCCCACACACACACACATTCACCCCCCCCCGTCTGTGCTCCAGCGGAAGGGCGCCGGGGCTGTGGGTCTGGGGCACCCAGTGGTGAGCGGGCGATCCTCTGGGGGCAGACGTAATTAGCGGTTGCTATATTGGGGTTCACCGCTCCCCTCCAAACCACCACAATGAGGGGAAAATGTGACAGGCAGGCCAGAGCAGGCCAGAGCAGGCCAGAGCAGGCCAGAGCAGGGCAGCGCTGAGCAGGGCTGAGTGGAGCGGAGTGGTGTGGGGGGGTTGGGTGCACTGCGGCTGTTCCCAGGATTGGACAAGTTGGGATGTTTTTATGAGTCTGACAGATCTATAGGCAGACAGAGAAAAGGCAAAAAAAGGCTTACAGCTGTGTAATATATAGCTATTATTAACTATATATCATATAACATTATATCATAATGTTAATTACATACAGTACTTGTTAGAATAATTAATAATCGCTATGTCAATCCTAATGTCTATGCAGTCCTGCTAAAGTCAACAAGTGATTTAGAAGGCATGGTTCATCATCATATATGATCTACCTCCTTCTACGATTATCTTTGGTGATCTTTGCAGGTTTATTAAAGAAATGTCTTGCCAGGAATCTGTCAGAAATGCGCCATGTCACTGTATAGTTTTGCCATTAATTGGATTTCTCTCCCCCCCAGCTTCCCCCCCCTCTATAATAAGACTCAATTAGCCATCGGACACATTCTGACGTGAAATCCAAGCTTTTGTTTTCCTTGCCCTGGATGTCAAAGCTTGGTGCCCTGTGCTCCTTCAATGGGCCATTATGGAGTTGAGACAGACGTCTTCGATTTCGCACTGACTCACGCGCGGTAGATGTGGTTTGACAGGAAACTCTTAGCGGTGCCTGCCGGTTCCCTCTATGAAAAGACCCCCTCATTTCCTGTGAAGTTTAATATAAATGAAGGCCCTGGTGTTCACTGGGACTTTATGAAGTCTAATAAAAAGAGGAAGCTGCAAAAACCATTCATGAAATGTTTCTACAACCTCAAGCACACAGTCTCTATTAAATACAGTTAGTGTTTCTTTTTATAAGTTGACAGCTTGATATGAAAGACTTTTTGTTGAAAATTGTCTTTTTCTTTTTTAGATAAAGCAGGGTGCAGACAAAAACGTCTTTTTTTTTATTTTAGAAAAGATGTCAAAAAGGCAGGTATTAGTTCAAGAAAGAGGCCAAATATACCATTTTAGCAGCAAGTTAGAGAGTTTAAGTCTAACACATCAGAAGAAGTAGCTTGGTAACTACTGTACTTCCATTATTCTTCCATTATTCTTTATGCCAGACTTATTTTTAGCCATTTCATTCCATTCCTCTTTCTCTTTCCTTGAGAGAGTATTTGTACAAACGGCATCTTGTTTTCTCCTCCCCCCCCTTCTCGCTCTCATCCTCTCTCTCTCTCTCTCTCTCTCTCTCTCTCTCTCTCTCTCTCTCTCTCTCTCTCTCTCTCTCTCTCTCTCTCTCTCTCTCTCTCTCTCTCTCTGTTCTGTCCTTCCTCAGACATTGATGAGTGCAGCAGTGGTGAGATTCTGTGCCAGAGGAACGCCGACTGCATCAACAGTCCCGGGAGCTATCGCTGCGAGTGCTCCGACGGCTTCAACCTCTCCCCCACCGGGGCCTGCATCGGTAAGGACCAGAGCACCGCACCGCACCCGCCCCGTACCCGCACCGTACCCGCACCGTACCCGCACCGCACCCGCACCGCACCCGCACCACACTCACCACCTCACAGCTCCCATCACACTACTCACTCCATACCCATGCGTCTAGTGGCACTGTACCACTGCCTCCTGTGCCACATTCTGTACCCTTCAATGCAAGCACGATTCTAAAATCATAAAAAGTTCAGGATTGTAGAGTTGTACTGAGTTGTATTGAAAACAAAGAAATCTAAGTCATCGAATGCCGAAAGTCCAGTGGGCTGCACTCATGTTAGTGCCGATCTGCCGGGGGCCTTAGCTTTATAAAATCACTGTTGTCCTTAGTCCAAATGTAGTGTAATAAATTTATATCAGACAAATGTTACAATGTTGCTGTGCTCTGGACTATTAGGTCGCTAATTTGTGAATCTGTTACAACGTGACAGTTCATTTCAACTTCATGAGTTTGGCATATTGATATACAAGTGTAATGCAGCGAAAAACTGGAACTAGTTCATAGGTGTGAAACGATTTGGAAGTCAATTGACGTTCTAAAGAGCACATCACAATAGGGAATTCAACCAAGCGCTGGCTAGCAATCTCATTGGCAGTAGATGACCTTAGTCATTCATGTCATGACCCAACCCCCCCCCACCCACCCACCCACCCTTGGTGGCACACAGCAGGGTATCTGTTTCTGCTCCCCTGTCCACCCAGTTCCCGTGCAGTCAGGCAGGCGGCACCTCCAGCTGGAGACCAGCACCATGCCAGCTTCTTATTTTCCCACTGTCTCCTCTCTGTGTTGCTTGGCGCTCACGTCCACTCTGTTTGGAAGCTCTTCCACCCGCTCCCACCTCCTCTCCCGTCTCGATTCTCCCTGGATTGATCGTTTAATTGCACCCAGATGTAGTGACCTTATCCATACCCCCTCTCTCTCTCTCTCATTCTCTCTGTGTCTCTCTATCTTTCTCTCTCTCTCCCTCCACCGCATACCCTTGATTGTGCCAACCATCAGACCGCAACGAGTGCTTGGAGATCCCCAACGTCTGCAGCCACGGGGAATGCATGGACATCGACGGCGGCTACGAGTGTTTGTGCCACAACGGCTTCAGGGTGTCTAACAACCGGCGGATGTGCATGGGTGAGTGAGTGGCCCGCACCTCGGTTGTTGTTTTGTTTAGTCTGTCCTGTCCGCGCGTGCTCTCAAGGATGGAGGTGGTGTTTGAAGTGACCTCCATTAACCCCTGCTAATGCTAACGGGTTTAAGATGCATTACAGGAAGTGGTGAGTAGAAGAATTGTTGAGACATCATATGTCTTCTTAATGGTTTCTGTCATGTTAGTTCACCCTCTTAGGATCACTCACAAGGGCAGCAGTAAAGCCAGACACATTTAATCTCAAATAGTTGAAGCAGGATAAGCCGTGTTTTTGGCCCTGAATAATGTTAGTCAATGTTTTATTGAAAGATGTTGCTTTATTTACTTTATCTTTTGGCCCCAAATAACATTAGTTAATGTTTTATTGAAAGATTTTACTTTATTTATCTTTTGGCTTGGAACTGTGTTGACGTCTTGTTTAAACATCTCCTTTATTTCACTGTAATAAAAGTTGTAAATGTTGGTCTGGTGTCTCTCTGTTCCTCCTCTTGTTGTTGTCCAGACATCGATGAGTGTGTGCGTCAGCCTTGTGGAAATGGCACATGCAAGAACACTGTGGGCTCCTTTAACTGCCTCTGTCACCCTGGCTTTGAGATCACGCACAACAATGACTGCACAGGTAGGCCTTGTCTGCCGTCATCCCCATACATTCCATCCACATCCTGTGTGATTTAATCGCATGTCAACATATAGATAGAGTGTTACATTATTAGTCATTTATCAGACACTGAAATCCAGAGCCATTTACAGTGAACGGACATATACCACAATGAAAAATGCATACATATGCTTCACTTGTCAGGTATTTGGACTCTCAGCCTTGGTAACACTGTGGTCTTCCTGCTTCTGTATTTTCTAACAGACATCGATGAGTGCACAACGTCATACGGTCAGATCTGCAGGAATGGCCGCTGCATCAACAGCATCGGCTCGTTCCAGTGTCTGTGTGATGAGGGCTACGAACCCAATCTGGACGGCAAGAACTGCGTCGGTGAGTCAGAGCCTAGTGTCCAGAGAGTTGTTATGGTGACGCTATTCTTGTTTTTGGATAGTAGAGTGGTACACTGTGGATCCAAGTTTTTAAAAAGTATTATCTCATCGCGTATATCTCCTTTTTTCCATCTCTCTCTTTATTTATTTTTCATCTCTTGCCTCACTCTTTTTATTAATATGTTCTTTGTCTTCAACCTCTCCATCTCTTTTTTCTCTCATTCTGTGTTCCTCCTCTCTCTCTCTCTCTCCTCCCTCTTTCATGGGAATACAGACGTGAACGAGTGTGTCATCCTGCCGGGAACGTGTGCTCCTGGGACGTGTCAGAACCTGGATGGGTCATTCCGCTGCATCTGCCCCGAAGGTTACAGGGTGCAGAACGAACACTGTGTAGGTGAGAGCCCCAGTCCACCCGCCACTGTGTGTGTGTGTGTGTGTGTGTCTGTTTGACTCGGTGAACTGGTGACTCAACAGGGGCCATCGGGTGTTTTTTCTCAATATGAAAGTTTGTGTGTCTGTGCGAGTGTGTACAAGAGAGAGTCTAAATGTGTGTGTGTGTGTGTGTGTGTGTGTGTGTGTTTATCTCATCAACTGCCCTCTTATTTCACTTTATTTTTTTTGGATGGAGAAAAAAACCTTCTGCCAACAAAAATAAAGGAACCCTTAAGTTTGTAAATTGTGAACAGTGAACAGTGAACAATGATGTTAACTACGCCTTCCCCCCAACCCCCCCAAATGAATGAACCCAGTCAAATGAATGCAGATCTATCCAACTGCAGTGTCCTGTCCAGCAGGGTTTTATGCTCATATAAGGCAGCCCCTTTTCAACATCATGGGCTAATAGGCCCTCTTGTTTGACTCTTAGATCATTAGTTGTCCAACAAAGCCTCCAGTCAATTCACTAGTAGGGCCACACACATAGTTCATAGATTGATAGATATGTGTGTGTGTGTGTGTGTGTGTGTGTGTGTGTGTGTGTGTGTGTGTGTGTGTGTGTGTGTGTGTGTGTGTGTGTGTGCACGCACCCATGAGCGTGTGTGTGTGTCTGTGTTTGTGTGTGCCCGTGTGTGTGTGCAGCAAGTGTGTGTGTGTGTGCGCGCACGCGTGTGTGTATGCGTGTGTGTGTGTGTGTGTGTGTGTGTGCCCATGTGCGTATGTGTGCCCATGTGCGTATGTGTGCAAGTGTGCATGCATCACTAGTCTTGTTTCAGGTTGGGTGACCATGATGTATTAGTCACTCCGCTGCAGTTGTGTGACTTTTCTGGGGCACTGTGTCACAGTCTTCCAAACACACCCACTGCTTTTTCACTCTTGTTTACAGTGTGCTTTCTCGCTCTCTCGCTCTCTCTCTCTCTCTGTGAGCAAATGTGTTGATGGATGGAATCAGTCTCTCTGTTTCTCTCTCTCTCTCTCTTTCTCTCTCTTGCTCCTCTGTCCCCCTCTCTTAAACAGATGTCAATGAGTGTGTGGAAGATCCAAACATCTGCCTGTTTGGGACCTGTTTCAACAATCCTGGCAGCTTTGAGTGTGTTTGCAAGCCTGGGTTCATCCTGTCGGAGAATGGACGCAGATGTTATGGTACTTCTCTCTCCGTCCCACAAAAAAAAAAAAAACACACACACACATTAAATTCAGTATAAAATTTGTCTGAAAGTAGCCTTGGTGTTTTAATGTCTAAAAAAACTGCCAGTAAATTGAGTGCTAACTGCTTTTAAAGAGTGATGATGTTTCAGTAGGAGCTTTTTAATGAGGTGAAACGAAATCGTTAACATAATTTACTTCATAGTTACTTGACTTCCTGTAGGTGAATTGTGTGAAGGCTGAAGTGGCCCATTTTAGCGTTCTGTTCAAACTGCACCTATTTACGCAATTAAGTTGTTTGTGTTCATGTGGAATTTTTCCTGAAGTGACCCTGTGTAATGCCCTTATTCAATTACCTCACCCATGTGCTTTGAATAAGTGGAGTTTGCTAAGGGCAGAAAACATTCCTCACTGTCTGTAAACTGAATAGTTTCTGTTTCATAGAAAGAAAAACAAAGTGTCTGTGTTGTGCCCAAGTATTCATCAAATATGTATGCAAGTGTCTGGTTTACAGAACGCTATCAATGCCACATTTGTTGGTTTATTTTGATGATGAGTAGCCGGTCGAGACTGGTCATGACTAGAGCATCCTTAAGAACCATTCCACCTTTGTCGTGTTGAATGCCACAGTGATGTGTATGTACGTTTATTTTACCTACACAGAGCCCGGTTCTCCTCTGGAGGACTCTCTCTCTTGTCATAACGCACCTCTTCATCTTCATAACGCACCTCTTCATCTTCATAACGCACCTCTTCATCTTCATAACGCACCTCTTCATCTTCATAACGCACCTCTTCATCTTCATCATGCTTGTTTTCGCTCTCCTTCTCCCCTGTTTGTGCAGATAAGCGGGAGAGCTACTGTTTCACGCGCTTTGAGAATGGCAAGTGCTCGCTCCCACAGGCCTTCAACACCACCAAGGCCAAGTGCTGCTGCAGCAACATGCCCAAGGAGGGCTGGGGGGACCCCTGTGAGCTCTGCCCCAAGGACAGCGACGGTGAGGCGCTCACAGACCTGTCCACGTCACTGACACTGGGGTGTGTCTCTCACTCAGAGGCTCACAGACACATCCACCCCACTGACGCTGGGGTGTCTCCCTCACTCAGAGGTCCACAGACATGTCTGTAGCACTGACACAGAGGTGTCTCTCTCACTCAGATGGTCACAGATGCATTCACATCACTGACGCTTAAGTGTCTCTCTCTCAAAGTCAAAGTCAAAGTCAAAGTCAGCTTTATTGTCAATTTCTTCACATGTTCCAGACATACAAAGAGATCGAAATTACGTTTCTCACTATCCCACGGTGAAGACAAGACATTTTACCAATTTAAGTCCACAGACAAACATAACATTCAAGTAAACAAAAAAGTAAGTAAATAAGTAAATAAGAGGGCACATATAATAATGAAAAAATAAGAGCAGCAAAATTTGGTTGAAATTGTGCATGGACAGTCAATAAAATACTAGTGCAAAGTCAGGCCAATAAAAGGCTTGGGTAGTTCTGTTTGACCTAAGTAATAAAGAAAGTGGCATAGTGGTGCAAGTTATGTAAGAGCAGCAGAAGTGTTGTGTTTTCAGGACAACAACACCAAGTTGTAAAGTGTACAAGTGTGCAAGTGTGCAAGTGGAGTAGTGCAGGCGGCCATTGTGGGTCCAATGTCCAGGATGTTATGTAGCTGAGGGTGGAGGGGGGAGAGGAGGGAGAGAGTTCAGCATCTCACTCAGTCATTCACAGCACACCAGTCATTCACAGCACACAGCACTCAGCATCTCACTCAGTCATTCAGCATCTCACTCAGTCATTCACAGCACACCATTGATGCACCTCACTTAAGGTTGTAGGATTGATGATGTTGCAGGGTGTTGCAGTGTGACAGCTTTGCTAAAAGCCTGTATGCACTCAACATAGTTTATAGTGCATGCTGCAGGCATCAACCTTTTTGAACTCAAGAGTTCTACTCGATCATTACAGGTACTGATCTGTCTTTTAACACATTCAGCATAGAGCTCTGTAATTTAACGGCATTTAAATGTCCTTTTCCTCCACTAAAGCTGGATTCAAGGACCTCTGTCCATTTGGCTTCGGCATAATCCCTGGATTTGATGACTCGCGTATCGGTAAGGATACACCTACAGTAAATCATGTTAAGCTACACATTTTTTGTCATCAGTATGTGAGTTTCCAGGAAATGGTAGCTATAGCCTTTAGTTTTTGTACCTTGCTTGCATTCTGTTTTCTATACTGGAAAATGTTGTATTTGCTTTCATTTGAACTTTATTTGCATGGGTTGATTTGGAAACACAACAAAGCATAGCACAGGGATGAATCTTTGTCTCATCTGGATTTGTGGTTATCTAAGTCCTATGGCTATACCACTCTCCCTCCCTTTCCATCTTTTTCTCTCTCCACCTTTCTCTCTCTCTCCCTCTCCATCTCTCTCTCTGCCAGACCTGAATGAATGCGTGGAGAATCCAGGCATCTGCTACAACGGGCACTGTATCAACACTGACGGTTCCTTCCGCTGTGAATGTCCTATGGGCTACACACTTAACTACACTGGCGTGCACTGTATCGGTGAGAGAGCCACCCCATTCACTCCCATTCACTTTCAACAGTATGTTGCTAATGTGGAATATGCTAAGTCTGGGGAGGAAATGCATTAATGTCCGGAAACATTCTGGAGACATCTTTAAAATGATTGCCCCCCAAAGCATGATAAATTCAGCTGTAGTAAAAGAATGATTTGCTTTTTGGTAGTGACAAAACACTTAAGACGCAAACTTTAGCATATAAGATGCAGTGTATCTGAATGGGCTGAGTAATTGTGAGGTGTCTGTGTGTCTGTGTGTGTGTGTCTGTGTGTGTCTGTGTGTGTGTGTGTGTGTGTGTGTGTGTGTGTGTGTGTGCGCGCGCAGACATTGATGAGTGTTTGGTGGGAAACCCATGCGGTAACGGCACCTGCACCAACGCGATCGGGGGCTTTGAGTGCACCTGTGAGGAAGGCTTTGAACCAGGACCCATGATGACTTGTGAAGGTATACTGCTCTTACTTGAAATGATACTGGTCATTTCTCAGTTAATCAGTGAAATGAGGATGGATCGGGTATACTCAAGGAGACCCCATTCATTCTCCTAGATGTTCTCATTTTGAGTGAATGCTGTGTTCATCAGTCTATCAGTTAATATTGTGTCAATAGGATTTCATATAAATGGCAGCCTAGAAACATAGACTACTCCTTATTTTGATGTATGCACCAAAAGTATGCAGTTGTGCTTGTTGTGGGGAAAGTTCAATGTTGCTAATGAAAAGCACAGATGTCCGTATATAATGTTGAGGAAATGTCATGTACAGTAATGCTATACAAGATTTCCCTGGAAAATAATGACACAGGTAAGGAAAACAATGTATAGGAAATGAAATCATCCGGTCAATTACAATGTAATAGACGTTTAATGAAAATTCTTAATTACGTCAAGACAGTTAATTACATGTTCTGTATTTGATTTAATTTGACCCATAAAACTGCAGCAGAAATCGATATCACTCTTGCACTGTTCTAGATTTTTTTGTCATTATTATTATTATTATTATTATTAATATTAAATTACCTGGCGATACCCGGTGGAAACCCAAGACTGCATGCAGGGCACTGTAGTGCTGCTGGACCGTTACACTTACTTCTCTGGTCACTGCTCCACTCTAGTAGTGACTTTGTACAGACTCCTCAGGTACACAGGTAGGTACACACAGGGTTGTAGTGGAGACTAAACGCAAGTAAACACAGTTTATCCACCTCTAAAATTTCAGAAATAGAGTTTTTCCACCTCTTATTAGAGTTTATCCACCTCTCAAAACAGTTTATTCACAAATTTCAACTTTTAACATTCAAAAATCACACTATTATTCACTTCACAATGTGTACACTCATCAACAGTCGAGGGACCATTTAATACCACTGGTCCACCTTACTGTGATCACAGAATTCATAGTTTACCCACCTGTTATTTTACCACTACTCCCCTGTGTACATATCAGTATGGACTTTATCTGACAGTGGCTATGCAAGACCAAATTATGAGATGATAGATTATCTACATGGAGGAGAAATGAAATGCAGGCAAATGAGAGAATGAGTGATAAAAATTCACTTATACTAAAGAGAAGGAAAGAGAGAGTGCTTCCTTGGATCAGAGAATTCGTACCGTTTTTGTGAAAGTGCCTCTGAGTCACTGTTTCAGTTGTTCAGTTAATTCACTTATTTCTGCTGTTGTTGTTGTCATGCTGAGTGATATGCATCATTCTGATTCTCAGGCCAAACGATGAGGTTTGCCTGTGTCAGGTTGCTCTTTTATAAATTGTAAAATCGACTTAGTTCTGCTTTTATGTTGTCATGTGCTGTTTGTGTATCTTAGGTCACCCTCTCTGTTTTGATCGGTTTGACCTGATTTGTTTGTTTGATGTGTTTTTGCTCAGACATAAACGAATGCGGGCAGAACCCGCTGCTCTGTGCCTTCCGCTGCATCAACACATTCGGCAGCTACGAGTGCAGCTGTCCAGCAGGGTACACGCTCCGGGAGGACGGCAGGATGTGCAAAGGTACAGTAGGCCTTGCACTGGACGCTCATAAGCATCAAAGAAAGTCTCAGACGCCAATCATAACATGAAATCAGACAGACGGCCAACTGACATGGTATGACATCATTCACTGAAACTTAACCCATTTCCTGAGGAGACTATCATAACAAAAACTGTGCACACATGGAAAAACCCAAAGGTGTGATGAATGGTGGACCATAATATCATTGGATACAGTCATCAGTCTTTCATTAATTTGACACTATTGCAATATTTGCTCTGCATTCTAGGATATTTTCCTGACCCACTTTGTAGTTTGTTTACCAGTGCCAAATAAATGCTATTAATCTCTCCCTTTCTCTCTTTTTCTCTCTCTCTCTCTCTCTCTCTCTCTCTCTCTCTCTCTCACTCTCTCTCTCCCTCTCTCTCTTTCTCTCTCTGTCAGACCTGGATGAGTGTGCGGAGGGCCTGCATGACTGTGAGTCGCGGGGCATGGCTTGTAAGAACCTCATCGGCACCTTCATGTGTGTGTGCCCGGTAGGCATGACGCGGCGCCTGGACGATGAGCTGTGCCAAGGTCAGTGGCTCTCAGTCTCAGCGCTCCCTCTCTTCCTGAGGAAATTAGTGTCACATGGCATCAGGGACTAAAAACTGAAGGATTTTCGTTTTGGTTCGTTCTGAAACATTATTTTTATGTTCCAGTTTGTGTTCCAATGTCTCTCCACAAAATGGTAAGTGGTTAGAGCGTTATAGAAGAACAGTTAATAGCATTCCTTTTAAATAACATTACAAATGCCTTTACAAATTGATTGATGACAGGTGGCACAATAGCCTAAACCTTAAAGCCTAAATCAAAGAAGGCAGTACACTATAAGATCTTCAACAATGTCTGATAGTCTAAATTCAGGCACAGAATTTCCTTGCTTTAAGCCCTGGCTTAAACTTATGGACGTTGCTACCAACTGCGTGACACTAGACCTAGATTTTTTCGGAGTGTCTCTTGTATGTTATTTCACACGTTTCAGTAATTTAAACTACATATTTGGAAAAGGCAGTCAGATAGTGTTGGATTGGAAATCCATCTTACAAACTCATAATAGGCCTATTATACAGGGTAGTCACAGATTCATAAAGTCTGACTAAATTTAGCCTATAAAGAATCCGAGGAAAACCTTGTGGGCAGGTGACTTTCCAAGCCTATCGACTTTTGAATAATATTCTAATAAAAGTTAATTGAAAAGATAAATACCATTATTATACCGGTGATCTAAAATTGAAAATGCCATTTTCACTCTGGAACAAGTGAAACTAGTTTTATTCCCGTTTTCGGTTACATTCACCCCAAATTTTAGTTCATTTACAGTTTTTGATCTTTGAACCATTTTTAATCCCTGTATGGCATCACTGTGGGGAGACAAAAAAAGTTTCTAACAGCATTTGTTATTTTACATTTTATTGACTGAAGCACCATTTGTCTCACTCTATCCATATTTCTCTCTCTATCTCCCTCTCTATTTCCCTTCCTTCCTCCCTCTCTCTCTCTCTCCCTCCTTCTCTCTCAGATGAAAACGAGTGCCGCACTAAGCCGGGTATCTGTGAGAACGGCCGCTGTGTGAACACCATTGGCAGCTACATGTGTGAGTGTGGGGAGGGATTCCAGCCGGACTCCACCCGCACTCAGTGCTTAGGTGAGCCTCACCCCCAACAGCGACAAACTGACCACACTATCTATGATATTATACCCTTTTTGAATAGTGTGCAGATGTGTGTGTAAATACTAACTTTTTGGTATCATGCTACATTGACAACTGCTAATTTTTTTATTAACATTTCAACAAAATACCTGTGTCAGTTTAAGAATGCATGCACCGTTTTTCTTAGGTTATTTTATGTTACGCACGGATTACTCTTCATGTGTTTATTGTGTGTGCAGACTACCGGGAGGGCTTCTGCTTCACAGAGGTGCTGCAGACCATGTGCCAGATGTCCTCCAGTAGCAGGACCCCCTCCACCAAGTCCCAGTGCTGCTGTGACGGGGGCCGGGGCTGGGGCAACCAGTGTGAGCTCTGCCCGCTGCCCGGCACTGCCAAGTACAAGAAGCTGTGCCCACACGGCCATGGCTACGCCACTGACGGCAGAGGTCAGAGACTGCCCTCTGTGCCCCTATTTATTTATTTTCACTGTATCTATTTAGATATTCTTTATTCATGTTTATATATTATATATTAGACCTACTGATGTGTAATTATTTCTGCAATATTACAATACAATGGCAATACAATATCAATACTTAATTACATGTACATTGTGTTACATTATTTATATCTTAGTAGTTACATGTAGAAGATGTAGTTGTGGTCAGTTGAGATTCAGTTTATGGTTAACATGTAATAACAGCTGTGAAGCAAATAATAGTATTTATTACTTGCTTAATAACATTGTAATGAGGACTGTTAATATAAAGTGGATTTAATTAATCCTTTTTGTTGATTTATGTTTGCCATGAAGTATTCCATAGAGTGCTGACTTTGGTTTTTCCTGTAAAACTGCATTGAGACATACATGTGGTTTTGCGGTGAGTTTGTTGTACATATTTTCCTGTAGAGCTTCTACCTCAAGGTTTTCCTTTTGGTTGGCCTCATCCTGCTCGTAGCCCACAACCTGGCAACCGCTCAGTCAAGCCAGACCAGAGATTTTTTTTAAATGATTTCTTACTCACTGACATGGTGTCAAATGGGGAAAAACATAATGTATGCCCTGTGTTATTGAGCGGTGTGATGTTTTTTTTATCTCCTTTTGCAGACATAGACGAGTGCAAACTCATCCCAGACGTATGTAAGAACGGGAAATGCATCAACACCATGGGCTCCTACAAGTGCCACTGCAAGCCTGGCTACACCGCTTCTATCAGTGGAACAGCATGTGATGGTAAGGCTAAAAATACACAAACTGTTATGCTATAGACATATGGGGCACATATTTCATTGACAGGCAACAAGCAAAGTTGGGCAGCAAACACACAAAGTGTCTGACATATGAACTAAAGAGGTCTTGTGGCAGGTGGGAGCATGGTGCGTACCCATGTTGTGCTTAGGACCTGGTTCAGGAAATTGAATTAGCAAAATGTTTTTGCCAATTTACAGTGGAGGAAATAAGTATTGAATGTAATTAAAATGCTTTTCAGTAAATATATTTCCAATGAGGCTATATGTGCAAGGAGGCTGACACACACAAACACACACACACACACACACACACACACACACACGTCAATGACGATCTGATTCAATTCAATTCTCATCACTTCATTAAAGTCCATAAATAAAGTTATGTGTAATAAAATGAAATGAGACAGCAAAACAATATTGAACACGCTAAGAAAAAGCAGTACACCAATGCAAGGAACCAGTTGAAATCTGCAAGTAGTTAGAAAGTATTTATATCTCCTATCTGTAAATTAATATCAGCTAAGTTAGTAGATTGATAGGCTATAAAAAAGGTTTTTCGTTACCAAGGTGTCACACAAGAAACATCTCATGATGGGTAAAAGCAAAGAGCGCTCCTTGCTACACAACATTTGGACAGGCCAAATGAGAGAATGTAGTCTGGTCAGACAGGAGCAAAATGGAACTTTTTAGCTGTTATACTACACACCATGTTCGGTGGAGAAATGGCACTGCACATCACCCTAAAATACAATGCCAAGAGTGAAGTTTGGAGGTGGTTGCGCCATGGTGTGGGGCTGTTTTTCATCTCATGGTACTGGGCTGGCAGGCTTCATACAATTGAAGGAACGATGAATGGAGCCATTTTTTCCAAGAGAATCTTGCCATCAACCAGGTTGATGAGGATAAGACGTGGGTGGACATTCCAGCAGGTCAACGATCCAAAGCATACAGCCAAGGAAACTCCTAATTGGTTTCAGAGAAAGAAAATCAAGGCCCTGACTTAAATCCAATTGAACAATTGTGGAAGGAACTAAAGATCAGAATTAAAAAAAGATTTGAAGACTATCTGTTTTGAAGAATGGGCCAAAATCACACCTGAATACCGTGGCTGATTTGTTTTTCCATACAGGAAATGTCTTGAAGCTGTCATTACAAACTAAGGCTTTTCCACAAAGTATTTCAGTTGACAAGTTCAATACTTTTTTCCCCTGTGTCATTCCACTTTATTACACATAACTTAATTTATGGACTTTAATGTTTGGATTTCTTTATATGTGTGGATTTCTTGAGTTAATACCAAAGTATGGTGACAATTTCATGTGCATAGCCTCATTGGAAATATATTTACTGAAAGAAATGCAGTTAAAATGCAGTCAACGTGTGGACTGAACGTGACTTGGTTAACATCTAGGCTGACACACATGCATCTGTCTTTCAGACCAGGATGAATGTTCCATGTCTCCCAAGCCGTGCAACTTCATCTGCAAAAACACGGAGGGCAGCTACGCGTGCTCCTGTCCCCGTGGTTACACACTGCAGGAGGATGGCAGGACCTGCAAAGGTGGATGACCTTTAACACTCTTTAAGCTTTCACATTTTAAGAATTATGTATTAATGCATTATGATGCCATTACAATTATAATAATACATAATGCATTAATACATGAACATTAATTAAGCATGCATTCAAAGATGAACTCCTTCCATTTTGGAGCTGGAGGCGATGCACTTCCAGTAGTTCCTGTTAAGCCTCAGTTTTAATGACTAAATGGTTCACAAACTCACACATGCAGATCTGGATGAGTGTCAGACCAAGAAGCACAATTGCCAGTTCATCTGTGTTAACACTATCGGCGGCTTCACCTGCAAGTGCCCTCCTGGTTTCGCTCAGCACCACACAGCCTGTATAGGTGAGTGCACGCTCACGCGCACACACACACACACACACACACACACACACACACACACACACACACACGTCAGTAACGATCTGATTCAATTCAATTCTCATCATTTCATTAAACTGTATAATGTGCTAAAATCCAGCCCCTTAGCATATAAATTCCCCCAAAGTCAATGACCCTAACCAGCCACCATACAAAGCGACATGCTTGTTGAGCCCCAGGTGTTGCTTTATGCTCCTCAGACAATAACGAGTGTGCAGCGGAGCCCACCCTCTGTGGAGCCAAGGGCATCTGCCAGAACACGCCAGGCAGCTTCAACTGTGACTGCCAGCATGGCTACTCCCTGGACAACACTGGCCTGCACTGCGAAGGTGTGTGCTACAGTCCTACTATTTATCAGTCGATATATGTAGATATGGAAATGGATGCATGCATGGATGGATGAATGAATGGACAGAAAGGGATAGAGAGAGTGAGAGAAAGAGAAGGAAAGCAAGAGAGAGAATAAAGGAAAGAAAGAAAGAAAGAAAGAGAGAGAGAGAGACAGAATCCCAAATACACTGTATTATTTTTACCATGCTGTGTTTCAATGAAAGACTAAAACTGTTCTGTAGCCAGACTGCCGTAATCATAAATCTTGTTTATGTTTTAAGATGTCGTTTTGCATGTCATTGTTTCCTCGTGAGGGAATGTTTTTGAGACATTTAGATGATGGAGTGTCTTTACTTTTCGACCTGATCACCTCCACATTTGTTCTATTTAGGTTACCTATATGTACGAAATAATATGTTAGCACATATGTTTTGTATGTGGGTGTGTGTGTGTGTGTGTGTGTGTGTGTGTAGTGGTGTAAATCATAGCTGTGAGCGTGTTTTTCGACACCTCGATTCTCACCCCGTTTTTTTTGCACCACCCAGTAATCCAGCCTGGATTCCATTTTTAAGTGGCTCCAGTCTGCCAAGCGCACACATACCAGTTCATTTAGGGGCTTCTGCCGAGGCCAAGCATTGTTCTCTCCAACTCAATGCAGGCTGGCATGCCCCAAAAACCACAACTTCAGCTTCCATTCAGCAAATAATGTCCACCCTGAGTGTGTGCACCAAACACAATCACAACGATCAAATCGATAGGATACACTTTTGTTGTGTGTTTTTATAAATACGGATGGATAAGAACTGAAAACAGCAGTATCTGAGTGGACTGGAATCTTCAGTGGATCGTGGATTTTTTTACCTGCTTTGTGTTAGTCAGAAGCTGCAGAAAAACGGCCCTGCGAGGCTGTTTTCGGGCGCTCGTCCTCTTGGATAAAAATACCTGAAACTGTTTCAGCTGAAGGAGAGCCATGTGAGTGGAGGATTGGAAACACATGCGCCAGAGCCTAGGACCGCACGACTGGAGAGAGCCAACAGGGCAGGTTCACAACGACGGAGCTTTTTTTTTTTTTTTTTCTCCTCAATGTTGTGGGCTAATTTGGCTGAGGGAAAATAGTTTTATTTCCTCAACGTGTCTGAATCAGAATGCGCTGCAAGCTCCCAAGGCGGGATTTTGTTCCACATTACGTTTGAGTTGTGCTAGTAAAAGGGCTTCAGGAAAAGAGATGATTGTGCAGAACGCAACCTATTTCTGTTTCTGTACTTTACGTATGTACTTAATGGAAACTATGTTATTTATTTTAGATGGAAAATATTATTTTTCAGTTCTGCACAGACTTCTAGTCTGAGAAATATTAGGTTATTAATTTAATCTTGACAGTTTGGTAATAACGTGACAACTGTAAGTGACAAGCTAACTGCCCATGCAAAAAGAGTGCGGTATCCCTGGCATGGTTGTGAGGTAGGCCATCTAGTTTCCAGCCAACGCCTTGATAGATAGCAGGTAAGATCTCTCAGGGGTCAGGATGCCTCGTGAAAGACAGGAGCTGGAACTGTATGAACCTCTCAGAGATCAAAGATGTGGTGCCTGGTTCGCTTAATGTATCAAGCCCACTCTTCCCCCCCCCACCCCCTCTATCTCTCTCTGAAGTAGTGGGTCTGGATTATGATCTGTATCAATGTTTGATGAGGATGTGTAATACATGTGGATGTGATTGTTTTGCAATAAGTTAAATATGTAAATATTGGTTTAATAAAAGTGTGTCAAACCTCTCTCTCTCTCTTTTCTCCCTCCCCCCTCTCTGTCTCTCTCTCCCTCTCTTATATCACTCCCTCCTTTTCTCTCTTGCCTCTCCCTCTCCCTCTGTCCAGATGTGGATGAGTGTAAGAGCACCCACAGGTGTCAGTATGGCTGCCAGAACATTCTGGGAGGCTATCGCTGCAGCTGCCCTCAAGGCTACACACAGCACTATCAGTGGAATCAGTGTGTGGGTGAGTGTCAATGAGGTGGGAATGGGGGAGTCTGCAGGAGTAATCTACTTTCTGGTGTTAAGAGAGATTTACGATCTTTAAAAGATAAAAAAGATTTGCTGGAGGAAATCAAATTACTATTTGGCGCTGTCAAAATTGTGCAAGTTTCGTGCAGATTTCTGTTTTTCTTTTTTAGTTTCAAGAAATGTATGCACTTCAGGGTTGTGCACAATTCGAATTGCAATTCTGCTTCCTGTTTGCTACCTCAATTGAAATGCAAGTGAAATTCAAGAATTGAATTGGAATTTAAGAGCCAGTTTCAATTCAATTCTGGAATTTTGCACAAGCCTGATGCACTTAATCTGCTCCTTCACTCAGAGCGTGTGTGTGCATCTGTTTGGATACTTACAATGCTTTCATGTTTAGAACAGATTTATACAATGTGCCTCATGCACCATTTAGTACAGACAGATGGAGACACATTATCCATAAAATAGGATCTCACTGAGTTCAAGAGGTTCTGTCAACATTATTCCTGTTTGGATACTGTGTGTGTGTGTGTGTGTGTGTGTGTGTATCGCCTGTCTGCCTCTCCGCACCATAAATCTCTTCTCCTGGTGGGTTATCTTATTTCAGCGCAGCCCCAAGTAGGATTATGTTAAGTGATGTCATCAGATAGCTTACAGCACTGTGCATGCATCCATTTGAAATGAGTGGCCCCCAATGCACGAGAGGCCAGACTTCTCCTAGAATGTGGGCTGCTGTTGTTTAGTTTGGATTTGTGAAGTGCGTTCATTAATTAAAGCCCCATTGGCTGGTTTTATGATGCTGGGCGCCTGACCACACATACTTCAGTTAGCGATTGCTTCTCATGCCTGCTGCCTTCTCAACCTCTCCAATACACACAGTCGTGTCCCATCATAGGACATCAGCATGAGCACAGTGTAAAACCTAACACCTCCCATTCGGTATCACACGGTGTTGGCATGCCTGTAGTATTATGGGTAATTGGCAGAGCTGTGAATAAAGTCTCTATTTTTCTGAACTATGTGGCCGTTGGAACACATCATTGAGAGAAGCATGTTTATTACTAAGGACCAACAGGGAGAGGATTTGTGGTCCAAAGTGTCAGGCCGGGGATTTTAAATTTAAAGGGTCATGACTTCAATCATGGTCAGTTTTGTTTTTTATAGTTTTTGTGTCCACTGCCATCAAGAGACCACACAGTCTGTGAGAGGGAGTATGAGAGGGAGAGGGAGGGAGAGACAGAGAGACTGTCTGTTTCAGTCTCTGCACTGCCACCTAGAGCGTGTTTGGCATCATCACATCCATAAAACACAATTTGCACGCTAGTGGTCTTGTGGTCTTAACTTAAAGAGCTCATGGTTGCAATACTCAGTCAATTACCGTTACCAATTACCAAGATTCAGGATCAGATATAGGAGCATTCCTCTGAATATTTTTTTATAGTTATATACATAAATGCTCATCACCTAGGCGTTTTAGCATATATATGCAGTATACAGTATATACAGTTTTGTTGTGTTTGTCACATGTAACATACAAAACCAAGGTAAATTTCACAAATATAAAGTATATTGCCACAGTATAATGATACAATAAAACTCAAGAATAATCACAGTACAAAACATACTGTATGGGGCTCATGATTCATGTCTTCTTTTTTCCCCTTATCATCGCTCAGATGAAAACGAGTGCTCGAACCCCAGCAGCTGCGGCTCGGCGTCCTGCTACAACACACTGGGCAGCTTCAAGTGCGCCTGCCCCTCGGGCTACTCCTTCGACCATCCCAGCAGCAGCTGCCGTGACTTGGACGAGTGCAGCTCCCGCAAGAACCCCTGCAACTACGGCTGCTCCAACACTGAGGGGGGCTACCTGTGTGGATGCCCCCCGGGCTACTACAGAGTAGGCCAAGGGTGAGGAGAGATTATCCCCCCCTACCCCCCCCCCCCCCCCACACACACACACACACATACACATACACACACACACACACACACACACACACACACACACACACACACACACACACATACACATACACATCGACACACGTGGAAATAATCAGCCAGACCTCATTTGGAAGGATTAGGCTACTGAGTGGTTAATTTGCAGTTTTACTGTGCAGAAGGTCACTGCCAATCATTTGTGAATTAGCTGCTCCTGGTTCATGTCTAGTTGGCTGATGTGAAGTCGGGATAAGAGCAGTCGGGAGAAAAAACTGGTATTAAACACATGCTTGCAGGTTCTGGTCGGGTACCAGGATATTGGCCCTCCATAAAATTCCAATAAAAATGAGAATAATATGCAATGAAAATTAGATTAAATGAGAAGAATAAATAGGCTAAATGTATTGATGCTATGGTTGGCTGCTAGTATGCAGTTTATTAGAGCAAGGGGGAATGTCAATTAAATGCTAAAAGCTTAACTGTGGATGATTGCTTGTTAGCTTTGCATGTATGGTAATATGGGGTCAGATGAGGTCCATGAGGTTACCAGTCAGTCAGTCAATCTGATGCTGGCAGCCATATTGGTTGCTTGCGCAGGATTTTATCATTTAAACAAAACAACATTTTATTGTGTTAAGAAGACATATCAGTGTATTGACATAGTGAAGATTCTGCAACATCTCAGAAGGCAGTTTCATATTTATACCTTTTAGATTACCACATTATATTGTTATTTTGACATCTTCTGTCACTACGTGTTGCAGTCACTGTGTGTCAGGCACTGGCTTTGGGAAAGGCCTGTACACGCCTCATCAAGGAGGACAAGGAGTGGACGAGGACAACGCCCTCTCCCCTGAGGCCTGCTACGAGTGTAAGATCAACGGCCACTCCAAGAGGGGGATACGCAGGAGAAGGGACGCCAATGAAACCCTAGCCGAAGAGGTGAGACCACTGGGGTCAGCCCTGAGAGGACAGGCTTTACCTTCAGCCTGTTAGCATAAGCTTTCTCTGTGCTAAGATGTTTGTTTCTCCTATACTGTTTTAGCTGTTGACTGTAGTCATCGGACATTTTGCATTGGCTGTTTGCAGCAAATAACAGGATGTAGATGGCCATTTTAATATTTCCTGAGCAGGAGGAACCAAGGAAATGAAAGGGAGTGGCATTCTGTCTCTCTCTGTTAAAATGATACACAGTTAGGATTAGGAATGATAATGTAAGATATGATACTGACATTTTACTTTTACCTAAAACAGATTGCACCAACTACACTCTATTTAGCATGCAGACAGTAAGGTTACCGGTTAATTGACTGACTGCTATCTCAGTCTGTTCCTTTGAAATGTATTGGCTTTTTGGACTTCTCCAAGACCCAACTCATTTGGTAGCTGTTTGGGATCTAACAAGGTGAATGTGAACTTAATTTCAGTACAGCTGTGTGAGAATAAAATTGAGAGGGAGAACTGAAAAGGAGTTGGCAACAAATCCATTAGACGTGACCTTTTCTTTTCTTTATGACCAAGCAGCCATGTTTCGGTTTAGATGACTTTGGTGGTAAGATGAAGTGGAATAGAAGTAGGTAGAATCTTTACTCTTAAGTATAATGTCTTACACCAAGAAGAAAAAAAGTTGTTTGAACCAACTGGTGAAGCATTATTTGGAACTGTAAGATTGCACTTCCCAACATAACCAGAGGATGGCGCAAACTAACAAAAGATCAGATAACCAATCACATGGCAAAGGGGTATTTAATCCCCATTAGTTAATAATGTTACGTTTATGCTAGATGCAACAGCTGGGAGCACTCACTTTGGGCTGGAGTTTTTAGAAAATACTATGACCTGTAGGTGAATATGGGTTTGTTGTGTGTGTGTGTGTGGGTGGGTGTGTGTATGTGTGTGGGTGCATATACAGTAGGTGAGTGTTTGTGTGTTGTGATGTGTTCCCATGTTGTCCTGCATTTATAGTGGTTTGAACATAATTGGACTTGGGTGTGTCACACTTGAGAGCTTCCAGATAATCCCAATAAAGAAAAGGCATAGTGGTGTGATGTCCTTCTAGATGTCTCATAGTGTGTGTGTGTGTGTGTGTGTGTGTGCCCATTTACCCAGGAGCCCGAGGTGAGCCTTGCTAGCCTGGACATTGACGAGCCGCTGACACTAATGCTCAACCTCTCCCAGCTGGACCCCGGCCAGCACCTCCTGGAGCTGCGGCCTGCCCTGCGGCCCCTCGACGGCCACGTGCGTTACGCCATCGCCGGCGGCAACGGGGCCGGCGTCTTCCGCCTGGAGCACAGCGACGACGGCCTCACTTACCTGCACTTGGCGTCGTCGGCAGGATCGGAAGGAGAGGAGGCGTGGCGGGGGCAGTCGAGTCGGCTGACCCCGGGGAGCTACACGCTGGAGATCAGCAGTGCACCACTATACGGTCCAGCCCAGCTTCGGGCGCTCCGCAACATCAAGGACAGAGACTACCTCTCGGGGGAGCTGGGCGAGAACCTGCACATGAGACTGCACATCAAGCTGCAGGAGAACTAGAGTCAGCTGGTCTGCTGTGCAGCTAGATCACACCTATGTCATTATCTCCCTGAAAGACTGGTCTCCCTCTCTCTCTGTCTTCTCCACCAGTGCTGCTTTCTCTGGCTCTCTATCTCTCTTTCCTTCTTTCTTTCTTTCTTTCTTTCTTTATCTACCTATCTATCTATGCATCCAGATTTTTATTTTTGGAGCCCTTTCTCTTTTTCAAATGTAATTCATCATTCTTTTTCTCTCTCCATCTCTTTCCTTCCATCTATTCCTCCCTCTCTCTGGCCAAAGAGCTACCCTACCTAGAGGCTAGGGGAAATGGGTGGAAGTGTCCCAACCAATGAGCACGCTCGCTCTCAGTGAGGCGTGTGTGTTGTGTGGCATCTGGACGTGTCAAGCCAAAGAAGTAACTCCTTGTTCCTGTTTGTCCCTATAGCAGAGTTTAAGCTATCGTTTGGTCCCTGTTTTTTTATGATGTTTTGCTGTGTGTGTAAATGAGGCTGTCTTGTTATAACTATGTTGACAAAAAGCTGTCAGTATTACCACGTTGTTGAAAGCATTGATATGTAAACGTCAGCTTGTTGTTAACAGCTGGGATTTATTGGGAGCTTTGTTTTCACAAATGTGTCACAGGCTTAGTGTTTTATGATGGACGCATAAAAGGAAATTAAGCACACACACACACACACACACACACACACACACACACACACACATATCTCTATTCATCTCCTGTTGCTCTACAAAGGCTCAGTAGAGGCCGTGTTCTGCTGCCAGGACACATGTGTCAGTGCTTATAGTCCTCATCAGTCTTGGCGTGGAACAGGGCAATAAGAAACTCACTGACCTGGTGCACCTAAAACACACCCAGCAGCATTTGAGAAATAACCGTTATCGAGTCAGTGAGTAGACAGTGAGAAAGAACAAGAGGAACAGAGAGAATGCCCTCTTGGGAGACTATTAACATATTACTAATTAAACACAATCCACTAATTGAGAAATTAGTGTTAAGACCATGTAACTGGCTTGTAAAGACATTCCCTTAAAGGAAGCATAAAGTTAAAAGAAAATGACTCCAGCGACTGAGTTTAAGTTATGTGAAAATAGTTCTTTGGAGGATGCAGTCCACATTGGCCATAAGTGTACTACATGGATGGCAAATGCCTTATTATTTTGCCACCCCCCACTCCCACCCCAAAAATGTTTATACAAACATACAGTATATCACGTTATAAACTGAACATATCACCAAATTATTGCATTGCTGTACCTGTGGAGATGAACACAAGGAAGGGAGCTACAATTAACACTCACGCTGTTGTGACAGGCACACGGCTAGGTGATAAGTACATGGCAACAAGCCTCTATGAGCAAAGCTAGCGTTGCTAATGCCTTGACTATGCTAATTACTGTGAACAGCACATCAATTAAGGAATTCACAAGTCAGTACTTGATTAGCATACACATTAATCAAGAAAACTGCCACATGCTTGAAGGTTGGGCTTGAACAAATTGGAATGGATGGTTATGTCCATTGTGTTTGAACAACAGAATTATGATGAATTATTATACACAATATTCCACGTAATTTTATTTTTTTTCCGTCTTAGGATGTTTTGTATTTGTTACTTTTAGAGTTCTTATCTGTTCGTCATTGGTTATTGATAAATGGTTGTATTGATTTATTTGACTGTAATCTTTTGACAAAATCAAAATCTCATCTCAAAATGTATCAATTCAGTCACCAGTATGGCATCAAATACTGCTCTTTTTCAGTAGACACTGGAAAAAACACCTCTTTTCTTTGGTATAAGCATGATGATGGAAACCCAAAACCCCATACACTGAATTTTCCATTTTAGAATAATCCATGGTAATATGTAATGTTCCTGAAAATGTATATATATATATATTAAAGTTTCCAGTTGTGTTACCAACAGTTAGCGGAAGAGAGCAAACCATTATGTACACATTATCTGTAAACAATTCCGTCTGTGCCTTATGTAACTATTGAACTACACAAACACCATATGCCTTTGAGGTACTGTATGTATGAAAAAAAAAAACAATCAGAAAACTTCTTAAGAGAAAAGGGTAACACTTTACTTGACAGTATCGACATAAGAGTGACATGACACAACATATGACACTGTCATGACACGTGAACCCTAACCTTAAACCTAACCCTAACTTGTTATGACAAAAACCGAATGTCACTTAATAACAGAAGCGTTATGTCATAAACATTTATGACTTGTTTATGACACATTCATGACAGTGTCATGTCACTCTTATGTCGATACTGTCAAGTAAAGTGTAACCGAGAAAAGTTCTGATATACTGGTGCTGCCTTTTTGCTTAAACCAAATACTGTACACAAACACACTAACAATCTTCTGACTGAAACTAAACCGGCGTCATAGTGATGATAAGAAATGAGTAACTATTATAAATGCAAACAAATTGACTTGGTGCTCATGGTGTGACACTGTTGTATAGGCCATGATGTACAGAGTATTCTCTGTAGATTGACTCAGATTACAGATGGAGACTATTCTCTGCAGATTGACTCAGATTACCGAGAGTATTCTCTGCAGATTGACTTGTGTGTACAGATCTCTTGAGATGTAACAGCTCTATTGCTGCCATAGATACCATTGGGGACCATTGTGTATGGACCGTAGCAGAGTCACGCCCTGTCGTGAGAAATTGGCAACTGTAAATCTTTACTATTGTACTGTTGAGATATGTGCATTTCTTTATAATAAATTTGTACAGAATAATGGCCTTACCATCAATGGTTCTTCTGCTGACAAGTCCGTAAATAGGAGCTGAGGAGATGGTCTCAGTGATAGTATCAGTAAGGCTTAGTGAATGAGATGTGGAATTGTGTGCAAATGTGCCTGAATAGGTTATTATGAACGCATATATGGACGATTCTACCGAATTCGTGCAAATTGCTGTCCCAGACCCTAAAAAGTAATTTAAAAAGCATTTATACAGAAAAATTTTACATATTTATGAAGATCTTTTTATTATCTATTAAGAACTAAAACAATATTTGAGGTAGCATCAAGCTTAATATATATAAAATCATCATGTACTTTCAATTGAGAGGTGGCTGTCCCAAACCCTAAGGCCTACATTTCACCTTAAAAAATATTAAATCATTTTTGTAATTTTTTTCTAAAGATCTTTTGAATACCTATGATAAAAGCAATCGAAATTTTTATGTCACAACCGAAACACTGTAAGGTTTAGCCCATAGGATGGTAATGATTTTAGCCACACCCCTCCATTTTGGACCAGGAAGTGTGTGTGAATCCCTCTCTCTCTCATGGCCACATGGTGAGTAGATCAGTCCAATCATTTTTGAGTAAATGAATTCAAAAGTCTCAAAATCAGGCTGGAACATTTAAGAACGTCACTACCGAACACATATTTATTTCAATTAATCAAGTTGTTTTGGTAGTTTTTATTTGTGTATAAATGTTCAGAATTGTGCTATCTAACCATGTGCTGACTAGAATCTTTGAGATAAGATCGGTAGTGACTAAATGGACCGTTAGGTCCTATATTTTGGTAAATCAGTGATATTTCCAATTGCACATTTATATAAATAAAATGCATTTTAGGATATTTAAGACTAGGCCTACGACCTAAAATACAATTTTATTTTCAATGATTAAGCTAGTGCTATTCATGGGTTTCATCAGGTTCCTTTCCACAGGTGTATTAGTCAAGCAGTCTGCATTCATAATCTAGCTGCTTAATTGTATACACCTGTGGAAAGGGACCTGATTCAGGGACACTGATGAATATAGAAACAAATTGCCAACATGTCTAAACATAAAAGAAAATGTGGAGCAAAAAGACTGATAAAATATAGACAAATATTGAGGGATGACTCAGTACCAAGTAGTAAGAATATTTAAGAAAGGAAAGTGAAAGAAATCATTGTTCAACTGGATATTTTTGCAGAAGCATTAGTTAGGAAGACTGAGGGCCCTATCTTACACTCAGTGCATTGAGGAACCAGGCTCAACACAATTGTTTTCCTAGTTTTAGGTCAGCGCATTTTATCATTATTCCGCCAGACACCCATACTGTGTGATCCTTGCACACCCACAGGTGTATCGATGAAAAAAACAGGTGTGGTCAGGCATATTATGATCACAAATTGCTATTTTGACACCACAAAAAATGAATGTGATCTAAAGTTAAATGGGCATTATTTCAGTTATTTTGAGGGTGCACTGTCAGGAGTCTAACAGCCTGGTAAGACCTAAGCCAGTGTTTCTTAAACTGGGGGTATATACTGGGGGTATATATATATATATATTATATATAATATATATATATATATATATATATATGTCTGTTAAATGTGCTAGCTGCATTATGTGCAACATTTGTGACTTATTTGTCATTTTTATCAACACAAAATACTGGCATGTCTACCGAACATGTGCTGTCACAACCGAAACATGGGATGTTTTGTTAAAAAAAGATTATATCTACTCATCTGACAAGATAACATGGTGGTGTTTGGTTAAATATATATTTATAGTAATACATCCTTAAATTTGAAAACGGTATGATCAACTTTATGCGTTTTACAAAGAAATATTGTTTTTAAAATGCAATTAATCTCATAAATGACCTTTATCCTTTATTTTGTGTTAAAAATATTATTCAGTTGAATCATGGAAATGCTTTAAGAAAATTCTAAAAAATATATTTAGAAGGTATATGTAAAGAAATTCCTGATAGGTTATCATAAAACTTCTTATTTTGTTAATTGTTATTGTGTTTCGGTAGTGACACATTTTGGGAGAAGGAAAACATTCCAAAACTGTATAAAAAGACAATATGAAATAAAAATGTCCAATTATTAGAAATGTGTACCTTAGATGTTATACAATGCATGTGAATTCAAAGTTTTGGGGGAAAAAAGACACTTTTTTCAAAATGTTTCAACCTCTGAATTTGCACGAATTCGGTAGAATGGTGGAATGAAGAATGAATCAATATGTTGAAGAAATCCTAATTGTTGAGCCATGGGGACATTATTTAATCACTTATAGGGAAAATATTATACACCCACATTATGCACAAGTAGTTTGTTTTGTAGTGGGAAGACAACTATTAGTTAAACATTTTAATATGCAGTGGATGAGCTTTTTTTGTGAGTTTTTTGCAGTTAGGATTTGTTTTTTGAGGGGATGTGTCTGATCCCCACACACTTGCCAGAGACTTTTAGACCATATAGACTATTAGACCCCCCCCCCCCCCCCATGTCTATAACTTAAATAATTCCCTGATGATAGGACCTTTCATCATCTTGATTCATCTTCCACACACAAAAAAAGTAGTTGGGGCCCTTGGTTGACTTCACATGGAATGTTGCAATAGGATTAAGTGAAATGCAGTTTAGTAGAACTAATTTGTCTTTGAGGGCTTAAAGGAGAACTAGCAACGATTTGGCAAATCCGCCTAGCGTCCCTAAGCGGAAAAACCTTGCAACATTGGGACTACCGTCCTGGTAAGAGGTTTTAAATTGTGTTTTTTGTCTTGTAACATCCACATTGTTACAAGCCGAACTTATGCTAACCGTTTTGCTAGCTTGTAAACAAATCCATGTGCTTTATCGTTACCTTTTCCCACATGATAGCATAATGCAGCTAGCTATATAATAGCTAATCCTGCCAAGTTTCTCTAATATGAACAACATGCTTTAGCCAGGATCATGGACATTACCTTTAAAAGTGGACTTTCGTTCAAAAGAGATTTCATTAAAATTTCAGATTGTGGATATTTGAGCTCCACCTCTAATTGTATCATTCCTTCCCTGTGCCCCTGAAACACTATGCTAATCCGGGGATTCTGTATAGTTTGGTCCAAGCTACACTTTTGGTTCCCATTTACAGGCACACTATAGTTCTTTTAGCGCAACCACTGAATGGACAGCCAACCCCCAGGACCCTAACCCTAGGACTGTGCGTGCTGCACTGAATTTGACAGATTAGAATTCTGGTCTCCACTTTTATTTATTAAAAATTGGGTTTGGTATTTGGTTCAAACTTTGACCCCACTTCACCCAGGATTAGCTGCTGTCTGGGAGACCTCCCGATCATACTTTTGAGAAATCCCTGGTTGTGCTCATGGCAACCAGAGAGTGTCACTGTTGTTCAATGCCTAGATGAGATGCTGGGCCAACACCCGTACACTGCAGTCTGCAAGATGATCATCATCATGATCATGATCTATCTGCCCACATTGTCTGCCTCTGCACCTGATTTTAACGGTGATGCAATCCTTAAGCAGTTGACTTTGACACTATCCTAGGATATACAAGAAAGAATGAAAAAAGGTTGTGCAACCGGCATAAGGCTCTAGATAGGTCGGACTGTGAGGACTGATAGATTAGGCCTGGCTCATATTGTTTTTTCTGTTCTCAACTGTGAAACATTAAAACAATGCATGCCCTCACAGTGGTGTTAGGCATTTGCATATTTATACACTTTGCCAGACATTTGTACTCAGAGTTACTTGCAGCACAGGGCAGATACTGTACATGCTGGATCCCTGGGTACTGAATCAATAATGTAGGTGATTTTAGCACTTAGTTCTACCAGATATTCATGGATGTCTCTTTGTGGCAATCCTTTTGCTTGCAACATATCGGTAATTTTTGGTCATTTATGTTCCACTCCCTTGGTGTTGGACCAATACCAAATTTTACCCAGCAACTGGGAAAAACATCACTTTTTATCCTGATTCATCATAAACTCAAGTCCAATTACACTTACACAGCTCCTGCCATTCATAGAAGTCTTAGCAGAGTTGTTAAGGCTTTTCTTGATACAATGGTGACCTTTTAAAAAGCATGTGGCAGGCCTTCTGACATATGCTCATGGTTTGGATCCTTCAGTCTAGAGGTAGAACAATGAGGATAGTGAGCGGGAGAGTCAGATCTGGGCTCTGCCACCATCCAATGGGCATCTAGCCTGGCGTGCCCGCGCACACACACACAGCGCAGTTCTCTAGTCCAGATTACAGTGTTTGGGAACACCTGTGGAGCCAAGGAGTAATGAGCTCTATTAAGAGTTGCACACGTACATGCGCGCACGCACACACACTGCTCCCCTCACACAATGAAGAAAGGACCCACATCATCACACCCTCTCTAGGACCCTTAACTCAAGTTTAAATTTTGTGTGTAACCACAGATACATGAGTGAGTGAGCGGGAGGGAGGGAGAGCGCATGCGCCTGTGTGAGCGTGTGATTACAATTAGCCTGGAAAAGTCCCCTGGGGAGAACTTGGTGAGATCATATCTACCCACCCCCTGAACTTAACAGTGTGGAGTCGAGATATACCCTCTGCTGTTGCTTCATGGGAACTAGATAAAACAGGCAGTATAAGGAAAACAAGAAGGAATCTCTGAGAACCATCGGAGAAGAGAGTGGCCACACAGGCCCCATTTAATAGGATAGGGGAGATGTAAGCATGTGTAAGGACAAACACCAGAGACAGGGAAGGGGTAGGATTCATTTTGATTGATTTCTTTATTTATTGCAATAAAGATGTACAAAGTATTGGGAATTTTAAATGTTAAAATGTTAGAAAAAGCATATCTGTGACGGTTAACAGTACAGTATATCAAAAAAAATTACTGTCCCAGCTTGACAGATTGTATCCATCTGTATGGTAGTTCAGGAAGAGACATCGTTTTTAACTGTTCGTCAACATAGATTTATTTTCAAAGGCATATAAAAGATAGAAATGCACAGGGACTAGAGAGAGAGAAAGATCAAAACGAAAAATCAACATGCAATTTAAATTTCAAACAAAAAAGAGAACAAGGAAAACATACGAGAGAAAAAAAAATTATAATAAAAACTTGGAGAAGTCTAAACTAAAATAAATATTTGTTTCTCCATATTAATTTGTCATTAAGCGATTCCACTCCCTTAATTTACTCTGGTTAGACTAGAAGTTATTTACAAGTTAGTTAAGAGTTGCAGTGTGAACTGGAGGTGGAGGGGAGGGGGCTAGGGAGGAGAGTTAAAAAGAGTTATGAGGTTGTCCATTGCTTATTTAACTTAACAATTCCACTGTTATTTATCATTCTTTGCCAAGACTGACACAGACTGGGATGGCATTGGGAAGATTGAGGGGTAAATGTGTGTATGTGTGGGGGGGGGGTTGCTTTGGCTACAAATGGAAGCTTGAGGAGGAGATGAGAGAGTGGAGGATTGGAGAGCAGGGTTGATAGGGAAGTGGTAGAAAAAGTGACAAGCACGCAGACGTCGTTTGTGGCTTGCCCCGGCCCCATGTCTCCCCTCCGCCCGAATGACGGGCAGACACGCACCCCACCCACTCCGTCTGCATCATCTCCTCAATCAAGTGTATCTACAATCAATGAAAAATGCACACATACACACACACAGTATTTGGTTGTGACACATAACCGTAGCATGTTTACATCGACATCTCCAAAAACAAAAGAAAAATGTCCTCTCCCAATTGTCTTTATGTATGTGTGTTTATATATATATATATATATATATATATATATATATAATTTAAACAGGTTACACTTGATCTGTTGCTATTTTGTGGGGAGGATGTTCTTGAGTGCTATACAGTATACAGCAACACACAGAAAATCTTTGATAGATTGTACCATCAGGAATTTGAAAAAGAATCTTTACAAATCCCCACAGATTATTTATATATTTTTATATATATATATTTTTATAGACAGAATGTAACTACATGCTTGTGCACATACTTCAAAGTACATCTTTATTTGAAACACTAGAATATATAGTGACTATAAATATGACTATACTCATTCAGACACTAGTTTTAAAAATCACATGGCATATTTGTATTTTATTTTGTTAGCTAAGGAACATGAATTGATAGGGTGCAACTGTGTAAGTTACCCATATAGACAAAGAGACTGGACAAAACAAAAAGAGGTCAAAATAGTAACACGCATTGCACTGAACTGGGTTTGCCAAATGTGACTGGAACTATAAGTTGTGAGGGAAACAAGTAGCCCTCTGCAAAAAGGAAAGACAAAACAAAATGGAAAACTAGAGAAAACTAGTGCTAATAACCCAGTGCCACTGCGTTTTTCTTTCTTTTTTCCATTTTTAAATAATCTTTTGTGACTAAGGAGTGTTTACATTCAAAAAGACTGACCTTTCCTTACAGTAACACGGACATTCTTACCCGAGGTGAGGAAAACTAAGAGAAATCAGTTCCTCGGCTCTGACCTGGGCAACCAGTACAGCATAAAACACTACACCAGGAGAGCACCACTCCCCGACTACAGTTACACAACACGGAGCAATGAAGAGACAGAACCCATTCTCGAGCGACAGCAACACAAGAGGGGAGTTTGGCAGAGTTAACACTAACATAAGAGTTGATTGTATCGTCGTTGAGCTGCTTTTCATCCCAGAGAATCAGCTCAGTGACATACCAACCAGAGAGCTCTGAGGTAAAAAATAAAACATTTTCGAGAACCTTCCTGGAAAGACAGATTTTGACTCCTCTGGGCACTTGGACATGCTGACAGAAAAAAGCCATGTTAAGGACAAACCCCACAGTATGGGTATAGAAGCTCCAAAGTTGAAAAAAATATTAAGGTGAGCGGAGCTGTAATGATAATAATAATAATAATAATAATAATAATAATATTAGAAAAAAACTACTTTAAGCGCCAGCAACAGTTCACCTGCATAGAGGTATGTATCCATTGGATTCAGAGGCTGCTCACTGTGTGCAACATTCGTATGTTAGCTTCGACCAACATCTCTACCCTGCTCCACGACATCTTTGAATCTGCAAATGTGGCATGAAAAATGCAACTCACCCCCACCACACCACCATGCTAAAAACACCACCTTTAATAAAATAAAACTAAACAAAATAATAAATAAAAAACAGCGATGTGTGGCTCGAGAGCCCGAAGTTTCGACCAGAGAACTGAAACGCCTTTTACAGTTTCACACGACGCGACACAAAACACTGGTTAGGTTGTCCTGACTTGGACCAACAACCTCCACCAGTGTGCCTGTGGTCTACACAGCGTGCATGTCTGTAACCAAACTTCACTGAGCAGAAATGCTATTAATCTGACAATGGGCAAAATCTAAAAATGTAGTATTTTAGTTCATACCGTACACTATATTTACATGTTGTTTCAGGTGTTGAGGGGATAATGTACAAAGACATTACATTCTACCTATGCACTTAATTGCACTAGCTACAACTTGCATTTGACCTGCTATTGAATCAGCCAGTATGGCTTATATATTTATATGAGGGGAATCAAGTTACACAAACAATCATTACTTCTATGTTTTTAAGGCAAAGTCATGTTTGTTTGCTAACACACCTGTTTGTTCATGGAGTTGTGTTTTAACAAGGAGGCCACTGAAAAGGAGGCTTCAGACTTTGCTTGCTTTTTTTTTTATTGTTTTGCTTTTTTTTTTTTTATGTTGTTGTTTTTGGAACTCCTCTCATAATGCTAGCAGCTTCGATGGCCCTACAGCAATCCATTCTTTCAGCAAACAAATGGCAGCTCTTCTCTACAGGCAAAACAATACCGTCAAAACAAACATTGCTCTTCAAAACTGCCTTTAGGCTCTACAGTATACTCAAAACAGTCCTACAGTATACTTAAATAGTCCTACGGTATGGACATTATCCCAAAGGTCAATACAGCAGGAAGAGGATGGTATCTGCCATCCGAGCGATAGCTAACTCCTTTTCGAGCATCACTAAAGGTATTGGAGGGCACTGTACAGTGAACATTAATCTCATCCCATCACAGCTTCTAGCGGAAGACCCAAAGTTACATGAAGTACAGAAAAGAAAAACCAATTAGAGGCAATCGCACACAAATAAATCCCACCAGAAGAAATAAAGCTTTTTTTTTATGCTTAGAAGTGGAGCAGTTTTGTCAAAGTGAAACGTCAAAAGTCCACTCGCATAAAAAAACAACCCTAAATAAATAAAAACATAAACAAATTAAAACCCAATAAAAAATACTCATTTGCCTACACATTTTTTTTATCAATCAAGGGCAAAAAGTGTTTGTTTTTTTCATCATAATAATAATAATAATAATGTAATTTGATTGAACTGGAAGGCACGTCTTTAAGGCTATTAATGGTGTTGCAAAAGCATTTTGTATGGTTTTGTTCCATGTGAGGCAAAAGGAGACAAGGGTGTTTATTGCTGATAACTGCAGCAAAAAAATGAAAAATAACTTAGAAACAGTGACAGTGACGGTAATTGAAATTGTCGTTGTAGTATTAAAAATAATAATGACAAATCATCATATGAATAATAACAATTCAATATCAAGCATGACCTCTGCATATTCAGGTGCCTTTCTTTGAGAACACAAATAAAGAAAAAATAAGAATGAAGAAAAAAAACAAACAATGAAATTAAAAATAAATTGACCTTTGAAGATTGTTCTCTTCACCTCTTCCATGACCAAGATGGAACAGGGGTGCAGAACGTACCCTGCGTTTCCACGGGAACCAAGATGGCCAACTGCAGTGACGCCAGACAGTTGGACCCCAACCCTCCCTCCACCCCCACCCCTCCCTCCCTCCAGCGTCCCAGAGGTACGCTCTCCTACCACCACCATTATTAATGTCGTTCCCACCATTACATCATCCCACCGGCTGCTCGTCTTCATCCCCATGAGTGTCTTGTGAGTGTGTGTGTGTGTGTGTGTGTGAGTGATGAGGAGGAGCTGTGAAGGGTCAAGACAGCGGGTAGGGTGGAGGTGTGTGTGCGTGCCTGAAGTAGTGTGTGTGTGTGTGTGTGTGTGTGTGTGTGTGTGTGTGTGCTTTCTTCTTAAGAGTAGAAGGTCAGGACGCTCTGGTGGTTGCCACGCACCAGCAGCATGGGAGGGAGGTCCTTGGACAGAGTCTCCAGCCAGGCCATATACAGACCACTGGACACGGCCCCTTTCCTAGCCAGGGGCATGCTCCTGTGGGACACACACACACACACACACACACACACACACACAGACAGAAGAAGGTAAGATTAGGGTACACGCAAGGGCAAAGCCTCAGGAAATTACCTTTAGAAAGACCAAAGTCCAAGGATCAATTCCTCACACAAACATGACATAAAGCACACATTTCTCTCATAAATTCAGAATGAAATGGCACCATGTCCCGTTTCAACTTTAAAAACACCCACCCAACGCACATTTTCCCCCTTCAAACAGCAATGGAATAAAGAAGTCTGTCAAATGGCTTCAGCAAAATGGCCAAAGGTGACATCACAATGATCTAATTGCAATGCTGCATAAATTCACATAAACATGTCAAACAAACAAGCAAACAAACACAAACATTCACATCAGTGACTTTCTGGCTGGGTTTCTTTTTTCCACAGCTGGCATCCTGCAACACCGACCGGTAGAACTGCCAAGGTTACATCATGAGCCCCGAATTTAGCCAAAGTTATGTAAGGAGGCTCCTGGGTCCTGAGCTCTGGTCGAGCATTGTGGGTAAAAGACAAGGGGATGTCTCACCCTTTATCACTTCTTTAGAAAAAAGAGAGATGGTTCCAATCCTGCAGATTCCTCTTTTTTATGCACGAAAGCCGCTGTACTCGGCTTTCGTATTATATTATTATAATATATAACATCAAATCCACGAGGTCTCTGCTCACGCTAGGCGATTCTGCACCTCACGGCTCAGGCACTTCTAGGTTTCCATTGTTTGCGTGGCGGTTCAAAAGCACCCATTCACACGAGTGCACCACTCAACCGCTGGCATAATATTTCCTTTGTGCACAGAGACTAAATCAACCAGAGTCCATTTGAAAGACATCTGTTTTAAAATGCACAAAAAGGAGGAAGAAGAAAAAAGCCACACATCCTAATGAGAATTCTGGGAAATAGAGATACTACACCCCCCCCCCCCCCCTCCCCCCTCCCCCTCCATGCGGTGCTGGGAAAGAGCATCTGCGGTGTTGTGCTCCGCAGTCTGTTTTAATTGTTTTATTCCAGACAGAGCCCGGACAACTCCAACAGGGGGCCACTTGCATGACTCAGCCTGTACCAGCGGTTACAGTGACAGGCAATTAAATGAAGCTCACACAGACATAGACACACAGGCACACACACACACACACACGCTTCGGCCGGCATGCTGGAGCCAAGATCCAATACACACTATTCCGCCTCCCTTAATACCCAAGAGCTTTTGCCTTTTTTCCGTGTTCTATCTGTCGCCCACTGTCTGTCACGTCAGCCTCTGGGGCTATGTAGCCTCAACAAGGTCTAAATGGCCTCCTACTCTGCAGACTAACCACGGATGTTAGAACTGCGCATGAGGCAAAGTGGATTTCACAAGATGTTTCCTGAGCACAGGGAAATGACGTTCTGCGCAAGGGCAACTTGCATTTCAGCTGCGGGAACCAAGATGGCGGTGGACGAGTTGTGGTGGATGCCAAGGCCCTAGAGGCCTGTGCTACTGTATCACTTTACACCCTCGCGTGCAGCTAATTCGCTTACACAGGCTCACGTGCTATTAGCGGAAAGAGTAGCCCCACCGTTCGCTTGAGAGCCAGTAGGTCAGAGACGCTGATGGTATTTATTGAGAGCAGAGAGTCTACCAACACACACTTGGTAAATACACATACAGACACACACACACAGACACAGAATAAGACACAGAGACAGACCGACAGACAGACAGACAGAGACAGACACAGACAGCCAACATTATTCACGCTTAAAGTTTCAGAAGTACTCACATGACAATGAGGTTTGCTGTGCTTGAGTGCTCCTTCAGCAGTTCATTCAGCCTTATCTGCCGATTGCTCTGTTGGGTGAAAAAATGGAGGGTGGGGTAGAGGTGCACGGGTCAGAGCGAGATGACGAGTGTTGAGTTACAGGACGATAAACACCCCCCCCCCCCCCCCCCCCTCCTCCCTGTTAATTGCAGAGACAGAGACAGAAACAAACAGCTTCTCTCTGGAATAGGTCAGCTGGTTTAATATGGAGTGCTGAGTATGCAAGCTTCTCAAATGTTTACATAGATAGAGAGGGTGTGTATGAGAGAGGGGTTAAGGAGATACATAGAGGGAGGGAGAGAGAGGGAGGGAGAGAGAGAGAGAGAGAGGTGAAAGGAGGGAGATAGATAGATAGAAAGAGAGGTATGGGGGAGAGAAGATGTGGTGAGAGAGAGAGAGTGAATGTGAATCTATGTCTGTGGCTGTGTGGGAGAGTCCTTCAGGGAGTGAGTAGGAGAAGATGAGATGGAGAAAGAAAGGCAGAGATACACCGACAGCCAGACAGACAGAGCGAGCAATGGTGGTGGTGTGCGAGAGACTGACCTTGGCCTTGTACAGCTCCAGCTCGTTGTCTGTGATCCTCCAGGGCTCCTCGGCCTTGAGTTTCTCGGCCGCCTCCTGCTCCATGTCGTCCTCCTTCAGTCGATACGGCTCAACCAGATTGGCGAAGGCAGCCACACTGCGCACGCGCACGCACACACACACACACACACATTAAACCTCTACAGCTATGCTTCCTAAATACAACAGGCAGACTGCGGGGAGCACACACAAACACACACTAATAAAATGTATAGCCTACCTATGCCAAATTTTGCTTTGTTACATGTATAAGTATAAATGTAAATGAATTAGTGATATTTCCATTCACTGCTTTGAAATTCTGTTTAGTTGAGATACATATTTACTGATAGTTTCCTGATTGACACATTGCCCCAGGTCTTGTGGGTACAGTTTTACCATGGGAGCCCAGTGCTGTACCACGCTAATCAAGACCTCAGACTCTCATCAAGTATTCAAGGAGCCAGTGAAGCAACACCACAAGCTATTAGACAATGCATGACTAATGCCAATTTAGAAAACCTCAAAGCAACAAAAAAACATGTTCAATTACTATTGCTCTGTGAAAAAGACGTCTGCTGTTCATTAAGGTCCATTAACATCATCAACATAATCATCGTCGTCGACATCATCATCATCATCATCATCGTCAATACGAGACTAAGTGCTGGAGCAAACACGTAGACCTTCTAAGAGGCCGAGTCGTCATTAGGACTAGTGGTGGCGTTACTCGCCGACATCAAAGGCCACTCTGGGGAGGTGCAGAAAAGCTTTTATCGCCTCGTGGCAGCATTCAGGGAGGCAAGGCGAGCGGTGTGTGTGTGTGTGTGTGTGTGTGTGTGTGTGTGAAGGGGGTTCGTGCGGGCCAGTCTGACATCAGACTGCTCTCTCTCACTCACTTCTCCGACTTGGGCTTGGTGTTGATATCGCCGAGGACGTTGATGTCGGAGAAGTCTATCCTGAACTTGCTGAGAAGTGTAGCCATCCTGTAGTGGAGGAAATCAGAAGAGAAAAGAGCAGAGAGAAAATGTTATAAATAAATATATAACCAATGGCAGCCATAAAACACCTCTGCTGGGAGAACAAAGAGAACTGTTCTGTGGCTGTCTGTAAAAAAACTGGCTCTAGAAGCTGCCTTCATGCTATTGTTTTCTTTTTTTCCCCTCTTTCCTTCATCAGCTCTGAGGAAACAGGTGAATCTCATGAGGCACAGGAGATTTGGATCAAAAAATGACACAAATAAATTCAGCTACAAGTTGAGTGTATGAGTCTCTGTGTGTGTGTGTGTGTGTGCGCGCGCATGTGTGTGTGCCAGAGAGAGAGAGACAGCAACTGTGTGGGAGACAAAGAGACGCATAAAGGTAATTTCCCCTAGCACTTTTCTTCAAAGGGACGACAACGCAAGAACAAAAACAGCCTCAGCAACAGCTGTTGGTGGAGCCAGTGTCAGTCTTTGCATCTCGGTCCAAATCCCCACCAGGGTCGAAGAGAGTGATAGAGTCGGAGAGAGTGAGAGAGAGTGTGTGTGAGATAGACAGAGAGTGTGTGTGAGATAGACAGAGACAGAAACAGAGAGAGAGAGAGACAGAGAGAGAGAGAGAGAGAGAGAGAGAGATTGCTCCTTGAACTAGGAGCAAGGCACAGAGTGAATTAAGGTTACAGATCACGTCAATCTTCAAGAGTGACGCAAGACCTTGTGGAACAAAGAACACTCGCTTCATCACTCACACACAGGCAGGCATCTCTGAGGAAAGGCTGGTGATAGAAAACTGTCCTGAGGTCAGTGACTCAGGCGACTGCAGGTGGCACAAAAGCAGAGGATACGGTCTAAATACGGTCCTCAGATCAGGGATTCAGGACACTCATGACATAAACACAGATGCTGTTGGAGGCAGCGTAGTACGACAGGATTATATTTGAAAACTGTCCTGAGGTCAAGTGATTCAACGGGCTATTCACCAACCAAAACAGGTGCTGTTGGGGAGATTACAGTGCAGTGGTGCTACATCTGAAACCTGTTCTGAGGTCAGTGGTTCAGAACATTTAACACCCTTAAAAAAAACATGAGGTGCTGCAATTATCACAACACCAAGGGCACGACCTCTGTACTCAAACTCCCTTGAGAACAGGGTTACGACGAATCCACTGCAGTGGAATGCCATTTTAATTTTGAATTTAAGAACTGTTGCGATATCAGCGGTTCAAAGTCAAGGAGCTCCATAGTATCTTTATCTTTATTTTGGATGATGCTTTTATGCAAGCCGATTTGGCAAATGTCTGTTAATTGCAGGGCCAGATTCTCTGCATAGTAGCATAGAGGGGAGCTCAGCTCAGCTCGGAGAAACAGCAGGAGTGTATTTTTCTCTCTCCTGAAAAGCAGCAGTGGGGTGATATGAGCCTGTGCTGAGCCTTGGTGCTGGTGCTGGGGGCTAAATTTAGCCACAAAAGCCAGTGAGCGAACAAGCGAGGCAGGCAGGCGGACGGGCTGGCAGCTGCTGAGGACAAAGGCAGACATTTGTGTCGGACAATAGTGGCCACGTGGTGCAGAGCTTCACACGTGTGTGTGTGTGTGGCGGGGCAGAGGGTGGGGGTGGAGTGGGTGGAGTGAGTGTGTGTGTGTGTGTGTGTGTATGTGTGGGGTTCTTCTGACACCAATGAGCAGATTGAGGTGACGGATCAAGCGTCTGTGTTGGGGAAATAAATATATAAAAGGACAAGATGTGGCGTATTAATACAGAGCGCACGCGCAGAAGCAGCAGATTAAATCCCGCTCAGGCCACAGCCCTGACTAAGCACTCATGATGGAGGATGAGAGAGAGAGAGAGAGAGAGAGAGAGAGAGAGAGAGAGAGAGAGAGAGAGAGAGAGAGAGAGAGAGAGAGAGAGAGAGAGAGAGAGAGAGAGAGAGAGAGAGAGAGAGAGAGAGACAGACAATCTAATCTTTCTTGTCGTTGCATTTGCATTTTGTTTTGGTTCTGATTCTTTTTTTTTTTACCATGTATGAAATGGTTTGAGAGCTCAGTCAGCAAAGCCCTATTTGAATTGGACCTTGAGAGAGAGAGCGAGAACAAAGTCTACCCTTCTTAGGCAAAAAGGAGATAACAAGAGAGTAAAAGCAGGAAGAGAGAAGCAGAGTGAGGCAGCAAATGTAAGACGTAAAAAGAGAGATAGTGAGATTAATTTCCTCTTTCCTCTCTTCCTTTCCTCTGAGGCACCAAAGAGTGTGGGGTGGGGTTGGGGGGGGCGGGAGAGCCTGGTGTACAAAACTAAAGAGGAGGGCCAGACTTAAGCTGACTGTGTTAAGTACCACAGACTTCCTAAAACACTGGAACAAAAGGCGAACATCTCTGGAGCAGAAATCATACCACACGCTTGCCATGTTCACCAAGGCCTTCCAAATGTCTGCAAGTTGCCATGCCAACATCTTAGAGAGAAACATAGCTCTTCAGGGCACCCTGGGTACTACCCACACTATAGGGTATTCTCTGGTTGGTATGAGCATAGAGGAGGACTGATGCCAGTCTTGCCTAAAGTGTTGTTGTGTTATCGTGCACTGTCTGTCTCATGTGCTTCTCTAAATGCTTGGATGAGGCGGATGTGCGTGCATGTGTGTGTGACGTGTGTGTATTGGTCGTGCCAATAAATGTGGTCTGGATGTGAATTCTGAGTGAAGCAAGGACACTCACGCTCTGCGGTCGTGGTCGATGCGGTTAATCTTGCCGCCGATGAAGACACGAATTTTGCAGTCCTTCCACTTCTTCTTATTGGTCAGCAGGTATGGGATGAGCAGGGTGAGACCTGAGGAAAAGAAAGAGAAAGAGAGAGAGAGAGAGAGAGTGAGAGAGAGAGAGAAAGTGGGTGTGTGACCACAGACCTTTATAGAAGTTCCTCTTTTGGTACACTTATCTGAATGTCAACACTGAAGTCGTCCATTACTTCCTCAATTGTGAGTATCAAGATCTCAACTGTGTGGTCAGTAGGGGATGTGCTCACACTTACAAACATTAGAGAGAGAGGAGAGGAGAGAGAGAGAGAGAGATTGTGTGTGTCTGTCTGTTTGTTTCCCTCTCTCTTTCTGTTTCTGTGTGTGTGTGTGAGCGAGAGAGACTCACCACCATCGTCGAACAGCCACCACACATCCACGGTGCCTTTGCCCTGCTTCTTCTGGAACTGCTGACTTGCCTCCAGCAGTTTCTGATCAGCCATGTTCAGAGGCATGGTCGGGCTCTTCTTGTCTGGACACGGGCACAAGCACACATCGACGTTAACAACCCAGACAATGCAACAGTAGAAATAAGGTACAAAAATTGAGAAAGAAAATATTATTTGTTAGCTATTACACAGCCTAAGGGATGCATCTAATGCATCTGGAGAAGAGAGAGAGAGAGAGAGAGAGAGAGAGAGAGAGAGAGAGAGAGAGAGAGAGAGAGAGAAACAATAAAAGAAAAACAATCGGACAAGGGGAACAAGAAAGAGAGCAGAGAGAGCCAAGCTGTTTGACGGTAACAAGACAATAAGGGATGTCTATTTCTTGCTTGACAGTTTGCTTGTTCAGCAGTTACATTATTCAAATCGAGTGGAATTGAAAGCGCAGACAGAGTACTGCTTTGCACAACAGGGTGTGCATTAGAGAAGAGAGGCAGAGAGAGAGAGGAAGGGAGGGAGAGAAGAGAGGGAGCGAGAGAGGATGAGAGAAAAAGAGAGAGACTGACGACAGCAGTGACAAGCAGCCTAGTCCTCAGAGGGCATGAGGCTACGACAGGAAAGCAGAGACCCAGAGAAAAAGGAAAAGGGAAGTGGTCTTCTCTCATAGGAGTGCAGGAGGAAGAGAGAAGATTAAGAGAAGGCACAAACTGAAAACACACACACTAAACACAAACACACACACACACACACACACACACACACACACGCTATTCACACACCAGAAAGGGAGTAGATTCCCACAGTAAGGCCAAGCAAACACACACACACACACACACTTATACAGTGTGTGTGTGCGAGAGCAAACACACTAACAGCAGCGGCAGGAAACTGAAGAAGATGGCCAGTGTAAAGAGGACTAGATACACTAGAGAGAGAAAGAGAGCAGTTATTCCATAGAGGAAAAGATTACACAGTTATACAGTAAGGTCAACCAGAGCAGACTACATAGAACTACAGTAGTACAGAGGGGTGACGGGGGAAAGTGGAATCGATAAAAAGCCAGATGGAGATAGAACAAGAAAGTGAGGAAGATGGACAGACAGACAGATAGACAGATAGATAGATAGATAGATAGATAGATGATAGATAGATAGATAGATAGAGGAGTCATAAATGGAGAGATTGATGCAGAGAAAGGAGAAGATACAGAGTGAGTGAGAGAGTGACAGAGAGAGTGAGAGAGTGAGTGAGTGAGTGAGTATAAAAACTGAAAGGTGAGATGAACCACAAGGTGGACTGCCTGCCTTTTTTCAACAGGGGCTGGGTAGGGGCTTTGCCGTCGTCATCATCATCTGGAAGAAGGTTGAAATAGAGACAAAAAAAGAAAAAGAAGAAGAAAAAAAAAGGAGGGGGGTTAACATTCTCTGCCGCAGTGATGGAAAACACATGCGTCAACAACAGTGAGGTACAATGAAGCGTCTGTTCTGGGAATGCAATTTGAGCAGAGGTCCGAAAAACGAAAAGAAACTTTGCCCTCAACCTCTCCACCACTAGTGGAGTCAAACAGAGAGACAGAAAAGCAAAGGAGAGATGAAGTGGAGTCCTCCCCAGGGGAGAGGATGGTCTCTGGGACGAGCCCTCCACACACTACCAGCAGGTGAGCCAGGCCAGCTGATACCATCCACCAGCGTTAGGGGGTCGTGGAACTGCAAAGGCAGCTAGAAGTTCCAAACAATGGCCCTCACTGGCACACACACACACACACACACACACCTGAGTTTCCCAATCCCAGTTAAGTCCACGAGGAAGTGAGTGGTCTAAGTTAAAGTTTCTCAATCATTGGCTTTCTAGAAGGACACAATGGTATGTAGTGACCAGAGGATTGACCTACTGTACAACCCCAGTCTTAACTCTCCAACGCTTCCGTTTTTAACGGAACACGGGGGGTGGGGGGCAGACGGTTTGAAAAATGAGAGAAACACTCAACTCTACATTAACCACCCATTTCCGAAAACGACAGATTCCCGTATTAACGGCCGATTATGCTTAAGCGGATTAGCCATATGACATTAATCTTCGAAATTTGTTGTTCCTTTCATTTGGCAATGGACGCCTGCAGTCCCAATGGAAAAAAATAAAATAAAATCCCACAAAAACAGCACAGGGACTTGCCAAATTAAACCTGAGGCTAAAACCCAGTGACAACCATCTATTGACAGTCATATGGATTTCGTTAGCCTCCTTAGCTGAACTCATGAGAAAGGCCCTGCTTATTCATCCCAAGAAAGAATGTTTGAGTCGACCCCTACATCGGGCTGGGACGGTGGTGCTCGTTGTGTCGGGGAGGAAGTCGTTCGTCGGGAGGCGAGGATGGGCCGCAGACGTGCAGTTCGGGGCAGCTCTGTGAAGCTGCTCCTAGGCCTGGGTGTCCAAGAGTGTGGGAACCAGCGCTCTGTTTGTTTGCTCTTTTTTCCTGAATGAGGGATGCTACTCTATGACCCGACACACAAACATGTAAACACACACAGATGCGCTGACTCTAATAAGGCCACGTGTACGCGAATGTGTGTGCGCGTGTGTATGTTTGTTTGTTTATGTGTGTATACATAAGTGTGTGTGTGTGTGTGTGTGTGTGTGTGTGTGTGTGTGTAGGGGAGGAGGTTTGTGACGAGGCGAGCTGGTCCTGAGGGAGCTCTAGCGATCACATGGTCAGCAGTGACTTCCTCTACGCGCTTTAGGAGGGTCACCTCAGATGTGGCCTTTGGATAACAGTGTGGCTTTCAGAGACGCCTTTCTGACCCCCATCATCCGCTTTCACATACTGGGTAACGTCCGTCTTTCGCAATCCGGCCAAGCTTAAAGGGTCTTAGCTTTACACTTCATTTACACTTTGGTCAGTTGACCTACTGAAAACATATCAGCACAGTATGCAAGCACGAAGACTTCTACAAATGCACACTCAGTTGATGTCTAACATGTTCATGCATAGCCTGGGTGCCTGCGACACCCACAACATCTTGTGACCGTCTCCCCCCTCCTAAAGAGTGGGGAATTTAAAGGCAATAAAAAGAGGTACGAGAGTGACAAACCTTTCTGGACGGCGGGGCTGTTTTGAACGCTGGTGGCTTTGGAGGAGAGCTTGGAGGAGTCGCCGTCCGAGTCTTTGCTCATGTCGATGGATACTACCATATCCTTCATCACTGAAGTATCGTCTATGAGAAAAGGAAGAAAAGGAAGAAAAGGGGGAATGCAACTTCAGTACCTCTCCTATTTACCATAAGTGTCTATTTCCGTCTGAACACAAACAACTCAACCACAGTTCACATTTCTTGGTAGAATCTGCTTTGGCAAAAATAAAACAAGGTTCTATTCTACACTTTGAGAACATTGCAGAAACACAACAATTGGTCTCACCTAAACACAAAAAAGCTCAGCTGGCTCCAAAACTAAATCTGTGCTATTCCTGGGAGGAACAGAGGCAGAATTTAGCCCCAAGAAAGGTAGACTCTGTTCACATAAATATCCTATTTAGCCACTTTGGCCCGATTGTTCCATTGAGAGGAATTCACCCAAAGACGAAGTAGAGTTGCACTCTCCGTCTCAGCTGCAGAAACCCTCTCAGGGGATGAGTTGACCACCTCTTAAATACTTAACGCCAATGATTACCCAAAAACAAGCATAAACACTTTTCCAAAACAGTACCAAGCTCTATTTATGAGGTAAATAGAATCCCTTTAAGGAGTTAATAATAAGGTTCAGGAGAGTAAACAGAACTAGATTATATAAATGCTTAAGGCAAGGTGTTCTGGAGTGATTTACAGAAGAGTGTTATAAAAAATATTTGATTCATGTCAGATTTGGCTACCCTGACCTAGCTGCCTGACTGCTTCCTGATAAAGCTTACATAGAAATCTTAGGTATACTGACACAAGGGCATATATTCAAAACTGCTGAATATGATTTAAAAAAGTGGAAGAAAACATGGTACTGTATGTACTACCCACAACCTAAATATCGTCCAAGACTGGACAGAGAGGGAGTACCTTGTCCTTGAATATGGGAGATGTCCAGGCCTTCTTTCAGCCTCAGGATGACTGCGCCGTACTGCAAGTCAAAGGCATCGCTGGGAACACACAAACAGAGCAACAGTCACTTCCCTGCACTAGGATCATGCCACGAGCGGAAGCTTCGCCGTCTGCGCACATCACGCTGCATTAACGCTGGACGGTTCCCCACCCCACATCAAATATGCAGACGGAATGTTCCGGTAAATTGTTGAACTGTAAACAGCCAAACAAACAGATGCTTCCACAGACCACCCTACCCTTCACATGTGGCTTGTCAACAACAAAGCTAGCCACTTCAGACAAGGAGAGCATTATTGTTTGACAAGCGGCCTTTTGGCCAAAAGGTCATGAGAAATGGAGGCCTGTGGGAAAAAAGTTTTGTGGCCAAATGTTAAGCCTTTTATAAAACAATAAATCTGACACTATAACACCACTTACTATGACACTATGACCAAAAAATAACAACAAAAAAGTTGCTACTAGTACATCATCAGACTAAGGATAGCAAGCATAGCGTCAGTCAGGTCCAAATATATCCTTAAGTCTGGTGGTGATTCACCCAACTAGGGGAGTTCATCCACAGCAAAACTCAAAAGAGGAAATAGTGAAGCCAATGGGTCTAATATGTGAGGTCATAAGGTCTTTTTCTCCATTTATTTTTAGCCTTCCCAGTGCTGTGGTTTAGCATTTACAGTGTGATATCCAGTGACCCCAGGAGGGAAGGACGCAGCACACAAATCAATAGCGCGTACTACAACTACTACTGGAGCATTTTGCCAAATTCTGTATTGTGACAGTCTCCGAGTATTGATCTTCTGCTATTTAATAATCAGCTTTTGTAGATGCACAATATCATCAACTGCTTGGCTACTGATATCAGAAAACAGAAATATAAAAAAATATGTATCTTGTACATGAGTCATGTCAAGACTTAAGGCTTTTATTTGGGGAAATAACATGTTGCTATTCAGCATCGCTCAGACTAAACTGTGTGGTACCCAACACATGAAAAAGGAATGTTCTAAATAACAAACTATGACTTATTTTAAACATCATTACTACGTTGTCACGAGACATCTAAGGACTCCCGCACTGATGCCAAGACGCAATAGTCGACCCGGTATAGCCATTAAATCCATGGCTTTTAGACCAAAGGTGTCGACATCCTGCGTTCAGTAACGGGAACTAAGGCCCTGATCTCTAGACCTCTCTAGCGGAGTACAACAGCATAATGGAGTCCACATCTAAAGGGTCACATTAGCTTAAAAACTTCTTTGGCATGCGACCACATTAGAACCATACCCTTCAAGAGCGCGCGGACCATAGTAATCTCTTATAGAATACAAAGACCTGTGACCGTTTACATCTGAAAGTCTTCAGAGCCAAATGTTGTTGACACACCACTAACATAACAAAACCTAAACGCAAGTTAATTAACATAACAAAAGATAGACATTCCTTTGGTCTCTGGGCACTTATGTAAAAACACGAGACACGAGCCCTCAAACGTATCCTGATTAGAACACCCCTAATGCGAGTCTCCACGCACGTTTGTGCCAGGAACAGCTTGCTGTCGAAAGCCGCACATGACGTCACATTGTGAGTCAGCGGAGAGGCTTTCAGAAGATGAAGGCGATGGGCGTTGCTTTAATGACTGCTTGCCCTTCACAGAAAATTGCTTAAAGGCCAGCGCCGTGCCGATTGTGCGACAACATCGCGAGTGTCAGCCGTGATGTGCTAAAGGTGGTCTGCTTGATTGATTACCGTTTAGTTAATGAGTGTGTGTGTATGCATATATATTTGTAATTAAGCATGTGTGTATTTCAATGTATCTGAGGGTGTGAGTGTGTGTGTGTGTGTGTGTGTGTGTGTGTGTGTGTGTGTGTGTGTCTTACTGGATGAGGTTGACGTAGGTTTCCACATCCTTCAGGTCTCCCTCCCTCCAGTCGTTCTTGAAGCCAATCACCAGGGTGTTGGGCTTGAGCCGACCCAGTCCAACCGCCTGAGAGAGACACACACAAAGTTTTATCCAAGAACTGGACATTTCTGTTCCTATATTAAAATCCTTTCCAGCCTACTATTCAGCAAAAGCACAAAAGCTCCTTTAATAGCCCAAGGCACAAACCAAAAATCTCAGGAACAAGAACACTACAGCACACACACAGACACAGACACACACCTGCAGCAGATACTGTGTGCCTTGTCTCAGGTCCTCAGCCAGTACAGGTGTGTAGAAAGCTTTGGAGCTGTTGTTGAGGAGCCAGCGCTGGTAGCGCACCAGGTCATTGTTTAGCTCTTTGAAGTTGGGCTTGCGGTTGCTCTGTGGGATTTGAAAAGAAAAATGATAAACAAACATTGGAGACAGACAATGACTAATACCATCTCTCCGCTAGGAAGACGTGTGCAAACAAAGCCCCACTGATAGCAACAGATCTGTGCACCAGTCAGTGCTGCCACGCAACATGGTGGCACACACACACACACACACACACACACACACACAAAGCTATAGGAAAACCAGAGGCAAAAAGGGAAAAAAAGAGCTCTCCAGCCCGCCAGGAAAACTAATCTTCTCCTCCTTCAGTCAGTCCTTCTATTTCCCAATCTTCCTCCCTTCTAACCAACATGCCCTCACACTTTCCTTCTCTCTCTTTCTCTCTCCCTTGCTCAGTAATGGAATATGCATGCCTGTGGCCAACACGGAGAGAGGGCCTTGCTCCAGTGGGTCCAGTGGACCGGGTCTACTGGGAGCCTTGCGGAACTGCCTGGGCCGAGCCCGTGTGGGTTTGATTACCACGGGCCTTCCTGGGCTTTGGCTACTGCTTGGAGGCTGGAAGGGGAGAGGAGGGGAGGGCAGTTCATAAAACGCTGTCTTTCATTTACAATGTGGCACAAGCACGAGCAGGAGCAATTACATCATCCCTCGGTCCCCTACGTCCTCATAATGGACTGGAAATTTTACGGTTCCAGGTAAAGGGCTCGCTCAGAGTTATTTATTTTATATTCGCCACTAATAGAGGAACAATTGTTCGATGCGAAAGCACACTTCCCGGGCACGTGGGAGTGCCACTCAACCAAAATGGGTTTTTAACGGTAAACGAGAGAGAGGGGTAATGACAACTCCCGATTGGTCAACAGTCAAACATGTGTTAATAGATTTTTATTGATGCCATCAAGTGCGGGCGAGTGTTGGCAAGTGCTGGTAGCATGGCAAATGAAATGTGGTTTGAGAACTCTGGAAGTCAATGTAGTGGGTTCTGACCTGAAAAAGCTTTCCACTTACCAGACGCTAATCCCGAAATGTGGTTAGATGTTGGTGAAAATGCGTGTGGTTAGCAGTGCAGAGTAATCGGAAGGGTACTTACAATACGGACATGTCCGCAGACCATCAGGCCCACGTTCTTGGTGAAGGCATGCACCAGGTTGAGCAGAGCTGGCCGAGCGTTAGGGGCACCGGTCATCACCAGGCACTGAGGTCTAAGAGAGGAGGAGAGAAAGAAAGAAAGAAAGAAAGAAAGAAAGAAAGAAAGAAAGAAAGAAAGGCAGGCAAGTGTTAAGACATTTATTGTGTAGTTATACAACAATTCTGCTTTCTTCCAGGTGCTGCAAAGGCGAAGTAGACCTTAAACTTTATGCCCATTTCAGACAAACCATCCATCGTAACAAACACACAGTACACCTGCCAATAACTAAAGGAATGTGTCCAACAGGAGCAGATACAGTAGATGGTCCATGCAGCCTGCAGTCTCTCCCCCTGACCTTCAGCACTCGTCTTCTGTTCCCCAAGGGACTTCAAGCGTGAAGGTGCAGAGCGGCCCACATCAAAGCAACTATGCTAAGCGGCCAGGGAGGATTACGGCTGAGCGAAAGGACAGTAGTGTGATTCCCGAAGACGCCGTCAGACCCACCCCTAATCCCGGAACGGGGGTTTGTTGCCGTGGCAACACTGCACCGGGGGCACGGCATGGTCAAACTTTTCTCGGTTTTCTTCCACTCTATTCGGACTAGAGAGACAATGAACTATTTCACACATATTTGTGGCGTTATGGAAAAATGGGAACCTTAATGAGATTACTTTAGGTTTCTCTGCGGGCTGCTTTGTGCAGAAAAAAAAGAAACATTGCTACCCTGGAAGTGCACCGTGTGACTACAACACGGGTCACACACACACACACACACACACACACACACACACACACACACACAGCAAGATCCAGGCAATTCCATCATGTCTTGGGCAGGGCACATGATGGGCCTAATTACAGCTCATGCATAATCTCTTAGACACCAATCACACACACACCATTCAATTTCCCAGCTTCCAGCACAGATAATTACACCCGTTTCAACATTTTTTTTGCATCTGTTGTTTACGGTGTCTTTATTGTTCTGGATAGTAAAAAAAACACTCTGGATCTACATTTTAAAGGGCAATCTGAAGAAGGGAGCGAGAGGGGGAGTGAGAGAGAGAGAAAAAGAAAGACAGGAAGAAAAACAGTCAGTCAGAGAGAGAGAGAGAGAGAGAGAAAGAGAGGGCAGAGGGGCCTTTGCTGTGGCTGATATGCACAGAGCTGTCTCAGGTGTTTTGTTATGCAATGCACTTTGGGAGCCGTCAAGCTATGAAGACTCTCTTTGCAGCGCACCTTCACTCCACCACCTTCTCCAACCCTTCCTCCCTACCCATCCCTCCATCCTCTGATGTTCGCCGCGGCAACCTTACCTGCCTCTGCCAATCACCCTGCAGCAGCATTCGTTACAGGAAATCTGACTCGACTCATTCTCATGCTGATCAAAATGCCGCCACGAGAACAAGCACATGCACACAGCATTCAAAAAATCGCATGCCTAATATAAATAACCTCACTAGGGACAAAAGCCATTGTGAAGGTCACAGCGGCCATTTATAAGCCTCAAATTAGTCCACAAATTCCCCATCACTATACCAATCGACACTGAATAGCTACAGTTATCAAATAATATTTTGTCTTTAGACAAACAAGAGAAACGTGGAGGAACAATTTTACACTTAAGAGACTGACTCCTATTTGAATATACTCTGCATCTCAAGCTGATATATTCCCAATATCTCCCAGCTGAGCTGTAGTGAGATTTGCAAACAACCTTAATGGGTTTGTGGAAGCAGCGTGTCTGCCGAGTTTTTAATTGAGGTGGAGGGTCTGAAGGGAGCATCTCTGGAGCATCTCCTGACAGAACTGGCTCAGGCACTGAGAGAGAGGCATGGCTCGTGGCACAGACATCCCCATAGATCACAGGTTCAGCTCTGCAAGAGCTACCCCTGGCACTGACAAAAACTAGGTATTCACAGTGTTGCTAAATAGCTTCATTAGTTGTCATGAATTGCTAATAAGGTTCCATCTACAGCCATGGATACCAGAAACCATACTGTTGTAATATGTTGCAACAGGGCAAAGTTAACCAGCCTGCAGTGTTGGGTGTAAGAAACTGTAAAACTCGGTAGTGAGTGTTTTTTAATGTTGCTGGCAGAGAGAGAGAGAGAGAGAGAGAGAGAGAGAGAGAGAGAAAGAGAAAAACCAAGAGTGTCTAAGTGGAGTGGGTCGTAGTTTGTTGGCGCACCTGTAGGTCTTGACGTGGTCGGCCACTCCACAGAGCTGCAGGCTGTGGGTCAGGGCCTGGTGGTAGGTCAGCGCCTGGGTGGAGGATCCCCAGTTGACATCTACGGGAGAGAGCACAGCGGATTAGGACCCCATCAGGACCCCACACTTTCAAGCCATAGGCGGTGAGCTGGGTGCCTGAACCAATCACGTGCCATCTCAGCGGCACTGCAAAGCCAGGACATGAGGGTGTTTGTCCATCCGTGTGTGTGTGGTGTATGTGTGTGTGTTCACATGCATAAATGAGAATGCTTGCATGTGTCTGAACAGCCTGGAAACCCTCTGGGACCACACAGACTCTCTGTCCTTCCTACACACACATGCAGCCTCGCTTTTAAAAGGCCAGCAGATTGACCGCATGGGAGTTCTCAGCATCTGTGGCCTCAGCTGGGTTCTGACCTGAAAGGCCAGCAGGGCCCCGGCTGCTCTTCTGCATGCAAAGACGACACACACACACAGACACAGACACAGACGAACAAGAACAGGCCCTCATTTTCTAAAGAGCTGCTATAAGCCTGAGAGCTACACACACACCTGCTCAGACATATCTGGGGCTTGTGAAAATCACCATAGTAACCAAAAGGTTGAAGGCTAGATATGGATATCCAAGCCTTCAAAATGAGAGCCCAGCACTCGCTACTTGCTGCCATTTCAAAATAAGGGCCTGGAGAGTCTACCACAGCATAGAGCCCATTATGTAAACTCCATTGGGCGAATTTGCTTAGGTGACAATATGCTATTCAAATGGCAGCCATTCAAAACACCACACAGGGATTGTGAGATAGGTAACTTTGTCAGGAAACCGGACTGCCATCAGCAAGGCTAGTGGTTGTGAGGCCTGTATCCCCAATGCCCTTGCTGGTGAACAAAGCAGTTGAAGTGTGAATTTATCTCACAGTGCAGTTTTCAGATGTCAAAGAAAGGATGTGCTGTTCTGCAAGAACTCCTAAACAGAATAACAATATCAACAGTGGATATGACCTCACTGCAGCAGTGAACTTCAAAGAGCTCACTCGCACACGCTCTCCCTCGATCCCACTCCTCTATTTGCAGAGAGGGAGGAAGGAACTGCCATGGACAGCACTCATTGAGAGGAATAAAAACAGAGACAGAATGGAGAAAAAATATAAAGAAAGAAAAAAATGGAGAAGAGTAGAATGCAGATAAGAGAGAAACAGAGTGAACTGGAGTGAGTGAGTGAACTGGAGTGAGTGAGTGAGAGAGTAAGTGAGTGAACTGGAGTGAGTGAGAGAGTGAGTAAGTGAGTGAACTGGAGTGAGTGAGTGAACTGGAGTGAGTGAGAGAGTAAGTGAGTGAACTGGAGTGAGTGAGAGAGTGAGTAAGTGAGTGAACTGGAGTGAGTGAGTGAACGAGTAAGTGAGTGAACTGGAGTGAGTGAGTGAACGAGTAAGTGAGTGAACTGGAGTGAGTGAGAGAGTGAGTAAGTGAGTGAACTGGAGTGAGTGAGTGAACTGGAGTGAGTGAGAGAGTAAGTGAGTGAACTGGAGTGAGTGAGAGAGTGAGTAAGTGAGTGAACTGGAGTGAGTGAGTGAACTGGAGTGAGTGAGAGAGTAAGTGAGTGAACTGGAGTGAGTGAGAGAGTGAGTAAGTGAGTGAACTGGAGTGAGTGAGTGAACGAGTAAGTGAGTGAACTGGAGTGAGTGAGTGAACGAGTAAGTGAGTGAACTGGAGTGAGTGAGTGAGTGAGTGAACTGGAGTGAGTAAGTGAACTAGAGTGAGTGAACTGGAGTGAGCGAGTGAACAAACTGGAGTGAGTGAACTGGAGTGAGTGAGTGAGTGAACTGGAGTGAGTGAGTGAGCGAGTGAACAAACTGGAGTGAGTGAACTGGAGTGAGTGAGTGAGTGAACTGGAGTGAGTGAGTGAGTGAACTGGAGTGAGTGAGTGAGTGAACTGGAGTGAGTGAGTGGCAACATCTTACCAGGCTTCTTGTAGCTGACATAGATGTAGAGGGACATTACGATGACGTTGGTGAGCAGGGCAGCCCACCAGTTGATGACGAACATGACCACGCAGCACAGGCCTGCCCCGGCCAGAGACACCCACATGTTGTAGTACTTGAAGCTGGGACGCCAGCCTGGCACAAACAAGGGAATCATGGGTAAATACTTTCAGCAGCAGAACACACCCTGAAGCTGCAGCCAAGGAGGGGAAGAGATATGAAGTAGCTGAACTAGGATGACACCTCAGAGTTTTTTCTGGTTCTTTGTCTGCTTTCAATAAACAGGCCAAGCACTCAGAACAATCGCCTTCTAAAAAAAAAAAAATAAATAAATAAAAAAAAAGAAAAAAAAAAGGAAAAAAAAAAAAAAAAAAGAAAAAGAAGCATTGCTTCAAAAAAGCATTTTCACTCAATATCCCGTAGTACATGTAGCTTTTATAATCCAGTCATCACACTTTTTCTAAAGTATGTCATCTGGTTCGTTTGGGGGGGGGGGGGGGGGGCTATATTCTAAAGTCCTAAAGGGATGACTTTCTGCATCATCTGAGATGGACAAAGCAATTTATTAGTCACCAAAGTCAACCAATGTTGGTCTCCTCGCATCACAAGAATTTATTCTTCTCAGAATTGACCAAGTCTGGATTTACAGTGTCCTCGGTATGTTTTCAGAATTGTCATCATTACTACAAAAATTAGACCTTAATAGAAAGAACCTGTTTGGTTCGCTTTGCTGGCTGGAGGAGATTCGGAGGAGCATGGGGTCACGTTGGATTAAAATGGGTTAGCCAGAGTTACCAGTTAGGGTAGAGTAGGGTTACTGAGGAGAACAAAAGATAATAAATTAACAACTAGACCGGGAATTATAGCAAGTGTAGATCGGGTGTGACCGTGTCTGTGTGTGTGTGAGTGTAAGAGAAAGAGAGGGAGGGTGTGTATGAGTATGCACATGTTTTGGTGTTTTGGTGTGTGTGTGAGTGAGAATGAGTGTGAGAGAGAGAGAGTATTTGTGAGTGAATGTGTATGAGTGTCTCAGTGGGTGTGGGTGTTACTAGAACTATGGATTTTTTAGTGGAGTAAAGCAATTAAGAATTTTTTTTAACTGTACACTGTTATTTTGTAATATAACACAACACAGTGTAGAGATGACCTGAAGGGTACGTCACACGATCCTACACAACATTTTTGTTCATCTTTTGTGTCTAAAGGTTCTCTGGGCCAGAAAAGGACAACACTGACCCCACCAATTAACCCTCTCAGGAGTTTAGGTCAGGCAAACAGCAACCATTGTATAGTGCAGATTGCCATGGAAACACAGAGGCTTTGACCGGCTAACTGAGGTTGAACCTCATTCATGGGTCACGGATGGGGCTGTGTAGCCCTTTGATGGCCAGAGTTGGTTAAGAGCAACATGGCTAAAATGTCAGCGGTTCAAAGTTAAACGCCGCTATCAAAAACGTACCCTTTAAGTCACTCAGTTGTAGCTGTGTGAACGTACATGAATGTACATGGGTGTCATGGCGACAGATGGACATAAACAAATTAGGAGGAAAAAATATATATATATTTATACCTGGCCGTCTTCAACAGCTTTGGTTTTAAGGAAAAAACACACCACTTTACACAGACATAAACAAACATGATATCACACCATGAATGCTATAGTGTGTAATAGAAAATAATTAACTTGCATTGTAAATAGACCATGTTCTACTTCAACATAAGCCGTCAATTTAAATGGGGATGTTAAGCATTGACGGGCAAATAAACATATTTTGAGAAAGGTCAATTCAAATTTACTGACAAGAAATTAATAAAATGGCAAACACATTGCACATGTCAAATGAAAGGACACTTCATGGTCCTTTGGCACAAATTATTTCTAATATCTCAAGTTAAGAGCCTTATTTTGTACTATTCTCGCAATCACTCAGCCACTTCCAGTCCCAGTGGCATCTCAAACAATGGCCACTGAGAACCACTGTTAAAAAGTATGTTTTCCCACGTTAAGAGTGAGTTCTAATTTCAGCTATCGGGTGACATTTGTCTAGGGTTGGACAAGGGTTAATCAGATAAAACATGCTTCAGCTCGCCTGCAGATGCACATCCTGGACTATGAATGATTCATGACGGAGCTGGAGGCTGTCAAACAGGATTTAGGGACTCGTATTGCGACTGGAAGAGAGGGATAATAAGTGGCCAAGTTGCTCGAGGCCATTCTTAGAGAGGGAGGAATGGGGTGAGCTGCTTACCTGGAGAGTTGGCGAGGGACGCATGGAACACAGAGAAGTTGATCAGGGCATACGAGGCCAGGAAGAAGTTTGAGATGATGGGAGCGATTGCGTTCAACTGCGCTAAAGAGACAAAAAAGGGTACACCATTAACACCATCCATTACATTATCCATCATCATCTGAACATCAACTGAATATTTGTCATTTAGCAGGTGCTCTCATCCAGAGTGCCTTACAGTGATCTAATAACACAGACAGTTCCCCTGGAGTAACTTCGGCCTAAATGCCTTTCTTGTGGGTTCAATGGTGTCAACTCCATCAGGTGTTCCATCTGGAAGCCCCGATCCCTGACTACTAGAGTGTTAGCAACCTTTTATGTCCAACAAGCAATAAACAATTTACTTACTACATTCACTTCACTTCCTCGACCAATTTTTTTTGTTCACTTTCAAAAGGTGATGGCACTAGACGTGCACTTCCACATCAAACATCAAAGTAAAGGGGTTATTTTTGGTACATACCAATGAGAATGAAGCCCAGGGCGATGAAGAAGGTGAGAATGTAGCCTCTCAGGGGCTCGTTGTTCTTGCCAAAGCCCTTGCCGAACCAGCCGATTCCTGGGTAGATATTGTCTTTGCATAGAGCCTAGTGACAAAGAACAAGCAGACACATTGAATTCCTTTTTTTATACTGTTAATATATATATATATATATATATATATATATATATATATATATATATGGCATTTATAAAAAATGAAATGTACATCATCTATCCTACTTAATGCATGATCAATGAATATTTAATTCCTTAGCTGAAGGAACAACTCAACAACTCAACTCACTCCATCAGCACTTACCTGGAACACTTTGGGGGCACTGACCAGCGAGGCCAAGGCTGACGAGAGCGTGGCTGAGAAGATGCCTGCGGTGATGAGTGGGGAGAAGCCAGACACCGTGCTCATGACCTGTGCGGGCGGAGATCAGCCAAAGCAGTTAACACAAACTAATCCACCATTACACCAACCGTTTAAAGCAACACAATACAGTTATTTTACCGTATGATTGACAATATCCACAAATAAAACGAAGAAAAAGACATTTGCTAATAAAATCACACTGGGTTTGTTGAAAGGGTAAGAAAAGGACACACCTGCATGTCATTGTGAAGGCCAAACTTGCAGATGGACTCGATCTTTCCCTCTGCAGGTTTGCAATAGGAGAAGTCCATGCAGGAGAAATCGGTGCAGTTGACAAATCCAGTCGTCATGTTAAGTGTGACAGTAGGTCCGGGGGCATCACGAGAAATGCAGGCGCCTTCAGAGTGAAACATGGGAATGGACAGAGAAAACATTTTGTGAGTTTCCCTGGACGCGCTCATATTTTCAAACATGTCACTTGAGCAGATGAATTTTATTTCATAGGCTGAAGCCCAATTATGCTTATGAGCAACCAATTTGAATGTGTTATACCTTCGAGTAAAAGAGCACTTAATAGCACAACAAATAATACTGAGCTCAGTTTAACAATGTATTAAGCCAAAATCTGGATGCTCTTCATAATCTACAACATAGGTGGAATCCACATGTCTAAATATATGAACAAGGAATGGCATAAATTACACCCCTAAACCTGAACATTCCTGCATTCCCTACAGTGAAGTGGTAACCGAATAGGTCAGACTTCATCCAAACACGTACCTGTGGAGATGGCCACACCCATGTAAACAATCCCAGTAATGAGAATGGCAAGAAGTGTTCCCTTTGGGATGGCCTGCTGTGGATCCTGTGAACACAAACCACGTCTCGATAAAATCACAAAGCGCTCAGACATATGAAAAGTATTGTTAGATCCACCAGGTAATGATGGATTAAGCGTTTTGCCATAAAATAAATCTGTTTGCTGCCATTTGACTGCAGAAGTCAGAGAGATGAACGTCGGGAACGTACCGCAAGATCTCCTGAGATGTTGGCACCAGCAAGAATGCCAGTGGCAGCTGGGAAGAAGATTGAAAACACAGAGAAAAACGTCTCCCCTCGGAAGTCTGGAGTCAGGTTCTCCCACAGGATAGTACCTAAACAAGGAGGATGAAAAAGGACGAGAGAGAGAGAGAGAGAGAGAGAGAGAGAGAGAGAGAGAGAGAGAGAGAGAGAGAGAGAGAGAGAATTTTACTCGTCGTCCGTCTTGCTACATAGAATTTCCAGATATAGTGCAAACAGCGACGACCTTATCCTCCATTTCTGAATCAAGAGAAGACTCTTACCGTCGTAACCAAAGAAGCCATAGGCTTTCTTCGACTCTACTTTGATAAAGGAGCCGATGAAGTAATTGAAAATGGCAGAGATCAAGATGAATAGTAGGAATATCTGGGCCTACAGATTGAAAGACAAAACAGTGGTTAAATACATTATAAAACGTTTATTCAAATTACATTATTTCCTAATGCATGCATGCAAAAGGTGATTAACAAAACCCAGCTCAAAAGACTCTGAGCATCTGTTCCTCTGTGAAATGCTTGGATCTAACCTCTAATATTATGTTTTAAAAAGTAAACCACACAAATAAGAAAATGATGTCAACTTCCTCTAATTTTCTCCAATTTAGTTTGAGTTGACTTTTTTGAGTTTAAAAATAAAATCGGCACCATGACTCATCCTATACCTGCTGACTGCTCTGAAATGACTCATATGTACTATGGCGACAAGCCAACTTGAAGTCCTCCTGCTGCAAACATTGCAGACCTAGGTGACCACACACAGACAGGCACACACACTACACTAAAGGTGTGGGTTTTTGAACATTCTAACATCCGGTGTGACGGTACACCTTTAAGGGTTAAATAAACCACCATCCTTCGAAAACCCTGATCACGGTCCCGAGGAGGCATGGAGACACAACTGGACATTACCTTGGCCTCCCACTCCATCCCTGCGACAGAGATACCCAGGAGGAGAATGACTGTGATGGTTCCGACGATCCGAACATCATTCGTTTGGTCTAGCATGACGGCATCCACGGACTGAAAAAATAAAGAAAGTGGTACACCCATTGGAGAGAGAAAACCCAAAACAAGCAGTTGGTAACAAATGCTTTAAAAGGTCATATCATTAAGCACAAACTGGAAATGGAGTAGCCAGGACCTTGAAATACAGTCACCATCATTTTTTCTTAATTAAATTCCTAGAAACCCTATCAAGATGGCGTTTACAAACACAAATCTCCACTCTGTACACAGGATTTCCAGTAAGTGTTTGAGTATACCCTCGTCATTCTTACAGCTGATATGGCTAATCTTAGCTTGTGTAAACTATTGTGATAACAGTAGGGTACCGTGACTCGTGTTCTGGGGGTGAAAAAAAAGGTAAAACTTCTCTTACATGGAGAAGCTCCACCACCGTTTCAGCAAAGCCCACAACATACATGGCTACTGCCACAGCGTTGGCGAAGGCGAAGATTAGGCCAATGGATCCTCCAAATTCGGGACCTAAACTTCTTGATATCAAGTAGTAGGCCCCTCCTACAATAGAAAACATTTGAAAAATGTAAAACATTATACCTAGATCAGTCCCAACTATCACACACTAGCATCTAAGTGTAGCTGTGATCAGAGGCCTGCATATTCAAGTCCAAGTATGCAAGTTCTTTGAAACTGAATGATTATTAAATTTGTTCCAGCTGCTTGATTTGTCTACGTAATTTGTTCCACTAATAGTAGTAACATTTCTGTACACCTTCTATGAGCAGATGGACGAAAACTCTTGAGGACTGATTTTCTGTCTTTCATCTCTGTGGATCTGTACCACGGACTGTAAAAATCTGTACTCTGCCAAAGCGGTCATCCATATTGAAGTGAATAAAAAAAATATTTCAAAATGCTATGCAGAATAGAGTGGTGTTCAGTGATTGACCCTGAATTTTTTTGAAAAGTTTGAAGCTAAAAGTAGGGGACATGGGAATTTCTGGAATACCTGGAAAGATTAGTTTCTGGGGGATTAAATCTCTCACAGCCTAGCAGTTCAGGGTATTATAGTAATCCACATTCACGGCATGTGACTTCAATAATTTCTAACAGTCATCTGCTGCAACAGTAACTTATAACACTGAAACATGATGAACCCCGCTAAAACGTTTACCACGGACAATAGGCCTACAGGTAATTTCAAACATCTGAAAGTTAGAAAATGATGAGTTCAGTGAATGCCACGGAGCTACTGAAACGAAGTGAGCTTTGCAGAGGTGTCTGAAATGCCTGCTTCATTGATCCATTGATCCAAGTTTCCTTTGCCGGTTTTAATGCCTGCATTGTTTATCCTGCCACCACTGTAGTAGACCAAACATCAGCAGATAGATACCGAGATCGCCATGAGGCGTCATCTCCAGCCTGGCATGCCACTGTACTGTAAACGATACGATCTGGTCCATGTGAAACCATTGCAAGAGTCCAGAAGGTCAATGAAATAGGCAGTCTCCTACAGTGTTGTCTGAGAAAACAAAATGACCATACCTGCCTCTCTTCGTCTATAGACTTAACCTTTCTTCTACCCTTTTGAGAAAAAAAAGATAGGACACTTGAGCTGTGAAACCCAAACAAAAATCGAAACGCTTCCAAATTGTTTTCCTTCTGTCCTCGCCCCGGACCGATCTGTCGGGAGGCATCCTGTATTCATTTCAGATTGCCTTAGTCAAACACTGCACCTCCCTGGACAGTCAGGTGGGGAAAAACAGGTCCAGGGTTTTTAGGAACACACTATTGAATTTCCCCACATGCTGCGAGAACTGTGAGCAACGTGCTGAGTGCTATCGCCCACCTTTCAAATGGCTCTGAGTGAGAATCGCAGGGCTTTTCAGACCAGAGTCGCCACACAGAATGCTCTTTTATGGTGGGATGAATGCAGCGTAGCTTTTTCTTTTCATGCCATGTCAAAGTTGAGTATTTCCAGGTTTCTGAGACTGCTGTGTTTTTTTTTCTTCAGGTCTCTCTCCATCAGAACTAAGCAATTTCCTCCAGTCCTCAGAAGCTGAAAAAAAATTTGCTAACTAATAAATCCCCAAAGTTCACATAAAACATCTATACTCAGTACACATAAAACATCTATATCCAGTAAAATTCCATCCTAGTCCTTTGAGTCTGGATATTTACTTGTTGATGGATACAGTAAGGCTCCAGAGTACCAAAAGATTACCCCTAATTTACTTGTTGTGGATCTGGGTTTTTGTGTGGTTGCTAAGTCAGTGGAGCAGGGAGTAAGCTCACGCAAGTGAGCCACTGGGCCCTGCTCTCAGACGGCCTTGTGCGGAAACAAATTCCAAGGCTACTAAGCAGGAGGTGTTGTCCCAGAGACCGGCAGTGACCAGCGTCACTGTGGACAGGGCCAAAAGGTGATGGCAGCATAAAACTCCCTAAAATAAACAGGCAGGTAGTCAGGTTTACTGAGAGGACACTCAGCCAAGAGTGAACGAAAGCAGGGGAGAAGAGGAAGAAAGGGCTCTCAGGAGGGAGGAAGAGAAAGTAAACAAACAGTGAGGGTTAAAGGGAGAGGGGGGGGGGGGGGCAAGATGAAGAAAAACAGAAAGGTCTTTTATGGTATTATGGAGATATGGTGGTGTCTATATTCATGTTCACAGCACCATGGTCATGTGTTTAACTTTTAAACTATAAACATGAAGGCAGGATTTTTATTAGCAACACTGGGAGAGAAAGGGAATATGCTGGTGCAGGCTGTCGGTGCGTTTTCAGAAAACACTTTCCTGACCTTTTAATTGTTTATCTCCAAAATGTTTGCATTTGCTGCCAGTTCCTCTGCCGTGTTTACATAATATTGTCTGATAGAACAGGGTACAAGAGGGAAAAAAACATGATATAAATGGCTACCAATGTGCCTTGCTGACCGTTAGCCTGCTGCATATTATGTCTTACTCAGAGAGCTTCAATGGGGATCCAATAGCGGTCAGGACACTATGACCTTCACGTGACCTCTCGTCTGTGTCCGGCTCCAGTGATGAGCCCTTAGCGGCGTCTCTGATTTCATTTTTTACAATGAGTCACTTCACTAGCAAAAGCTATCAGCCAAAGTCCCATGACCAGCTAGTTAAACTAATCTACATCAGAATGCCATTGACTCTGGCATCAGGCGGCATCAACAACTACAGCATCTTATTAATCTCTCCTAGAATCGGACTCCTGTCAAGACTCCCGCAGTTTATGCAATATCCTGACCTCCCTGCGGCGAGAGGGGAGATTAAGAGATAGAGGTGATGACAAGTCAAGTAGAGGGATATCTTAATTAAACTAACTGACGGCGGAGGTGGGGCTCAAACATACTATGTGAATGTCCTTGGCTTTGGAAGTCAAGGAAAGCATGTTTTTTTTTTTTTACCCTTATCTATTTGAGAAAACATTTATAAACTTAACCTTCATGGACTGCTGCTAAACAAAGAGCGACTAGAAGGGTCATGCATAAGTTCAGTTATGTTACCTTACAAGCCCTGGACACGCACTTCAGCTCCTTTAAGTAGAGGTCAGGGCAATATATTCTACTCAACACCCAAAGCATAGGCAGAGAGATGAGGGAGGCACTACCTAATGAACTGAGAGGATCTGACCACTCCGATTCCCCTCCATCTCTCCTCAACACCATTCCACTCTACACCTGCGCGGAGCGTGCTCACCGACAGACAGTTTCCCGAGGGCAGACCAGGTGACTCTCACCACAGCTGCACCATGACAACAAAACAATGATGCTGCTTTTTTTTTGCTGTCTGCTTTGTTGTGAGCATCTGTGTACCTCAGGCTATGGCATTGCTTTCGCTGAAGCACTGCCCATTCAGGGGGCATCTGTGAGCTAAATGAGCACTGGCTGCTCTCAAATCGTTCTAGAAGTTTTTGTTTACAAGATTCCATTTTTTGGCTCCTATAAAGTATGTCTTTCAGAATAAAAAGAACACAGAGGATAATTTGGTATAAAAATCACTGGCTTTAAACGATTTTATCCACAGGGTTTGGATTTTCGGGCTACAGTGGAATCCAGCTGAAAGCGGTGATTTCTGCCTTTAGGCTACACAGATAAGCAGTGATAAGCCTAGATACGTATACACACCTCCTCGTACAAAGCCGTTCGTCGCAATCGCAGATGTTGAGACGCCAGTAATGGTGGTCACCACGGTAGCCATGGCAACAATAAGGCAGGAGTACACTGTGGAATGAAGATGAAATAATAACAATTGAATAATGGAAACAGACTATAAACATTTTCTGTATTAAACAAGAAGTTAGTTTATCCCAAAAGTTGAGTCAAAAAAAAAAAAAAAAAAAACATCTCTACATCAGCTGTATCTGCACATCTGTACAAAAATCACTTGATCACTTGTGTACAGCTCAACTAATCCACTCATTTCATTAAATCAAATTCCGTTGTTTTGCTTTCTTCTTCTGACGTTTCGGACATTCTGCAGGTGGTGTGTGAATAGTAGCGATGGTACTGGAGAATGAACTGGGGTTGGGAGGGTGTAGTGGAGGGGAGTTTGACAGTTGACTGCATGTGCCACAGCTCGGCAACATTTAGCAGCTGAGTGGGAAAAATGAGGGGGGTTAGGGGGTGTTACTGACTGGAGGCCAAGTGGTTTGTGTGCGAATTAAAGCGGCGCTAATTCACACAGCCTTCCCAACTCGGCTCGATGGTGTGACCTACCGATTCCCGCCTGGCCCACGATCCATGTCATGCGGATGAAGAGCATCACCCCCCAAATGTTCAACATGCATCGCACCTGCACAAAGGAAGGGTATGGGAGGTTAGCGAAGGCACGTACTTTAGGCCACGACAAACACAGACAAACTCACACAGACACTCAGTCTCTCACACACACACACACATACAAACAAACTCACAGACACACAGACACACACAGACACACACAGACACACAGAGACACACACACACACACACACAGTAACAGACAGTCCACCAAAAGCCGTTCCTCAAACCTAACCCCACCATCAGGTGGTTATGATGACATGTTAGTGGATCCAGGATTCTAGGCCGGGATCCCACCCATGTCGTGGCCATGGAACTAATGGGGTGTTCAAATGACAAGTCAAGGGCCGACTACCATTAAATAAGAGCTGGGGGCTTGTGGCCTAAAATGCTGTTAGACATCAGTATGTGGGTTTCTATGATGAAAAAGCAAATGTTTCCACAGTTTAACTTTTAATGCAAAAAACCTATTAGGGTATTTCTGAATATGTAAGTTTTCTGGATATGTAAGAATTAACTTAAAGTACAAAAAAAAGAGTGCTCTAGTTAAAAAGAAAAAAAAAATTTGGCTTGTAGCACAATTGTCATTTCAGGATTTGTGAGAAGAAGAGGCCAATGTTGATGCTGAGCAAAGGGAAGAGAGGTCTTTCACATGTCATAATACATAGCGGGTGACAAGAACCAGGAGTGAGCCAGGAACCCCAGCAACAAGAGTCTAATGCATTACATCTATCAAAACCCTACCAAAAATTAAACACAGGAAAGCCCACATTATGGCACTGTCTTTGTTTCTTCCTACTTCCTTTTTTTGGGGGAGGGTGGGAGGGGGTGTTAGTGATGATATTCCAGGCTTGAGCAAATGACGGTGTTAAGCTTTCACTGTCCAATGTCTACTGCTACAAGGCTCACCTCTCTCCGAACGCACGTCAGCAATGAATGCACCACTGCCTATGAATGACTGGGGAAGGAAGCATAGGAGAATCCATTCCCACGACTATTCAGACCCATGTGGAGCTCTTCAGCAGGCAAGAGCAAATTAGCTGAGTGGGCGAGAGGGATAGCAAAGGATCTCCGCGGGCATTAACGTTCAAGAGCACTACTCCACAGAGCGTTCGTTAGGTTTCAAGCAGGCACCCGGACGGACACAATGCCTCTGGTATCAGCCATTGAGAGATCAAACGTTAATTGCCCAAAGAGAGGTTATGGCCTTAAGTTGTAGTTGAAGGTACAGGATACATATCAAACTAATGACCTGCTAAGCACATTTTTTGTTGTGCCACAGACAGGCAATGTGTATGATTTTTACACATGGTTTATCCTGTTTTCAGTTTGGGGGTTTAAAAAAAAAAAAAGTCCTGTCACAATATTTACTGCTGCAACAGGTTTTCACATGTTTGGATCTTGTGAAAGGTTTGGATCTAGTTGAAAAGCTCTGAGAATGAGTGTGAAATAAAAATTGACATTGTGTCTTCTTTTTCCACAACAAGTTATGAAATGCGAGAAGTGCAAACTTTAGTCATTAGCTGTTCAGCTGTGAGGCATCACACAGTGGGACAGTGGTTGCATCACTGCCTGACAATCGGTCGGCCCATGTGAAATTCTTTTGCTAGTCCGTGGATAGACAAATATATAGACAACTAGATAGACAAAAGCTTCTGCTAAATACCAGTCACTTGACTTTACTTTAAGGCGTCCCACCTGACCAGTGACCAGACACGGCTGTTCTTCGGACTCACCAACACGCCTTTGATCCATCCGAACTTCACCACGCCCTTGGAGTCGGACGCCTCCTTGGCTGCCGCCTCCTCGGCCGGGGTCAGCTCCTCTCCGTTGGCGAAGCCATCTTCAAACGGCTCCTGAGAACGAGACAATGGGCATCCATTAGCAACAATGACCCAAAAATAGCCGGGAACTGTTAGTGTTATAATAATGATGTTTTGATAGCAAGGGCTGATTAGGGAGAGAGTCGTGTGCATGGGTGTGACAATGCATTTGTAGACCAGCAGCACTGTGTGTGATTGTGCTGGGTGGTTTATTTGGACTGGATTCTGATCACCACTCTTGGTGCCGTTTATCTGATGAACACACCAAACATGAACTCCCTACCCCCAACACACGACACACACACACACACACACAGATGCAAAAGTTATCCTTGCAGGTCTCTGTGGAAGGTCAAACACAGGAAGCTTCCCTCCTGTGTTGAGACAATGCTGTGACGTCGAACGCTGCCCAGTAACCGTCCCCTAGGACCCCCGCCACTGACATTCCATGTGTCACTCACAGACCTGTCCGTCCCAGAGACAACCAAAGGGAAGCACCCTTGAATCAACACCTCCCTTGCTGGTTCCCCTTTCCCTACCGCAGGTTTACAACATCCTGTCCCGTAAAGCTTCACACAAAGAACACTCTTTAAAAAAAGAAGAAAAGAGAAAAAAAAATGGATGGCACCAAACCCCCTACTGCCGATGACATTTGCACATGCATGGCTTTACTGATTGACTATTTGTGGTGCATGTGAAAAAAGAAAGAAAAAAAAAAACACATGGCACTGGCGGCCCGCTCAATGCCAGCACTTGCCCAAGGGGAGCCGATCGAAAAAGGAGGAGGGGGAAAAAAAAGAGAGAGTTCAATGAGACTCATGCAGCCAATTCATAGTTGGAGTGTGGTATGGAGAGAGAGATGTGGTGAATGATTGAGAGCAGACAAGGGGGTTGGGTTGGGATTGGATCGGGTTGGGATAGATTGGATCGTGGGAGGGCAGGGTAAGGGCAGAGGGTTAGAGATTGACGCGGATGATAAAGCAGCCAGAGCCACCAAGGGCCCATTCACTTCCCTCCGCAACACTTCATACAGCAGGGATTCTATCAGTTGGGTGGCAAAAAAAGTTTTTTTTTGAAAAAAGACGAGACAACCAGAAATTCATTAGGCTTTCAACGGGCCCCAACATTAACAGGTGTTGACAAGGGCCTCTTATCGGACATATGGATGACCTTGAGAGGAAGGGATCCTATTGATTGGCAGCCTGGTAGAACAGAGGTCGTGTTGTGTTACAAGCTCGATGGCTGATCCAGCACAGCTGAGCAGAGGACAGAGGAGCACTCGGGCCTTCAGTCATCATAATCACTAAGGCCTAGTCCACACGTACCAAACCGATCTTTTTTTCCTCCGTCTTCCCTGGAACCGTATCAAGAATATTTGTGTCCAAACGGATCCATCTCAACACGACTCAACACGTTACATCATACCCCAGGCCTATAGGTGGCACTGTTTCTTTACAGAAATTGACCAAAACTTGCGCTTTACAAACAGACAGAATAGGCTACGACGAAATGGCTAGTGCAAGGAAACCAGAATTGTTTGTGTGGACTGATGGTGAACTGTCAACTGTAGTCATCTGTAAAACTAATAAACTTTATTTTACGGTTTGTGAAGGGTGCAGTCCCGTCCTTTATTTGGCTAACGCAGGTAGGCCTACTAATCACCTTTACTTTCTTTGGTTGTAGGATAGTCCGTGATTCACATTAGTTTTGGCTATCACCGCAATTAGGCTACTAAACGCAAGGCTTACCCAAGTTCTAGGCTATTCTGTCGCCACATTTATAATATTGCTATAAAACCTTCGTTAGTAACAGTCAATACTTTTGCCTGCATCAAATCGCGCATTCGCATTCAGTGTGCTACCATCGGCTTAACGTGAGTTCTAAGCGTCTTTGTATGCTTATATCTGATTTCGCACAAATTAATGTAGCCTAAACTTACACCGCACTTTCCTAATAACTTAAGTTCTCTCGAGTCACTGACAGTAGCTAGAATGCATAAAAAAACACCGGGAAAAACAGTGTTCAGTCCACCAAGTCATAAGCTATCGACACTGCGCAGCAACAGTTGTGATATTTATCTTACGAAGTGTAATCGTAGGTAATGTCATGTAGGACAACTAGTATTGTTAGGCAATACTATAAGTGCAAGTCCAGGGCAGCTGAGGTGTGGCGATGACTTCATCGATACACAAGCAGGATGTGCGGTTTCGCTGTCTAAACGAATTCAAACGGGCTACGGTTTCAGATTTTTCCACTCTGGGACCAGGTTTCAGAAAAGTGCGGTTTCGGGCAGTGCGTTTACAGGATTCGTTTGGACGCTCGGCCAAGACGAAGCAAAACCTCTGCGTTTAACCTAAAAAGCGTCTCTGTGTGCACAGGCCCTAAGTGACCACACTGACTTTAGGCACAGAGGACAGCAGTGTCATGGTGCATGAAAGGGTCATTCGAATGAATCAGATCCTGTGCTAGCTAGCACTTAGTTTCTGACTTTCCATCTGGACGAGGATATTTCAGGAAACAATGTGATGTGGATGCAACATTTTTGAACACGCAAAGAGAAAATATAATTTTCAAAACATTTTGTTCTTGTGTGGATGAGGCCTGATTCTGTTAGGCACTTACTACCTGCACTATGAACTGAGAGCAGCCTGTCTATCTGATGGGAGAACCATCTGTCTGGAAACTGGAGAGAATCAAACAACAGTGTAATCTTCCCTCTGCTTTGGTACATATGTAGAGATGAAACAGCAAGAGAGCCCTCATGAAAACACTGCACTTGTGTTTTCTCCACAGGTGATGGGCCTAAATCCAGACCCGTAGAGTTCAAAGCACCAAGCCTATACTACGGTATAATACAAATCAAACCTACTACAGGTTACAGGATATGGTCAGCATGTGACGAAAGACGAGATTGTGACTGAATCTTCTTAATGCGGAGTACAGACAATGGATACATGAATTATAAAAGGCCACCTTTTGGGCTTTCCACTACTTTGCAACTTCAATCCCAGGACAATGGTTTTAACTGCTGTACATGCTCAGTCTTCATTCCAACGGCTGTTCTCGTTGCTATATATTACCGCCGCCTAAGCGATTTAACAAAAAGTGAGCACTATTTGTGGCATAATGAGGCACAGTATGATCGGCGAAAGGGCACTGCTGCTGCTGCGGTTATTACAGTGGCTGCGGAGCAGAGAGGAACAATAAGATGCATGAATAATATACACGCGCGGTGTTGCTGGCGTGTACTCCAGGGCGTGTGACGGGGTGCCAGGGCCCAACTTCACCTGTGCCATCTGCCATCAAGCTCATTCTTTCCATCCGTCTTTCTCTCTTATTCTCACTCTTCTTCCGTCTCTCCCTTATGCTCATCAATTTGCTCTCCCTCTCTCTTTCCTTATCTCTCTCTCTCCCCCTCTCAAATCACCCTCCCTCCGTCTCCCTCTCCTTCTTTCTTTCTGCATCATGACAGCCCCACCATACAGCCTGGCACTAGCAAGACTATAGTGGCTACTGAGACGGGGGCCCGGGGCAGAGGAGGAGAAGAAAGAGCAGCATTGTTGGGATCCGTGGCCTGTCAACACCCGGCCCCTTGGGGAGGAGGGGAAGAGGCGGAGCAGGCCGAGCCAGAGGGTAGGTGAGGGAGGAGACCACGTGACGGTCGTGTAGGTACAAGGCACGAGGCGAAGGGGAGGTGAAGGTGAATGGTTGAGAGAGCAGACGTGGCTTTGGTAGCAAGAAATGGGCAGAAAGCCAAGGGATGGGGCATTTTTTGTTAACCATAGCCTCTAGGTCCTTTTAAGTGTAAGCATGTATTGCTTTGGTCTCATCACAGAATAAATATCCAAGGGTCTGGCTACAACAGCCTGAGTTTACACTTGGCAGCAATGTACAGTGTACCCCAGAGAACTGAATTCCATTTGTGGTGGTTGGTTTGCAGAATTAACTTGAATGCAACAGGTTTTAACAAATTAGCACAGGTTATGATGCTAACCAGATTTAAGCACAATTTAGTACAACCTGGAAAATCATTGTGTGGTGGTCAATGTTGATATTGTGGAGGGCCGCCACAAATAACTCAATGTATGGGAAACACTGATGTATGTTCCACATACAAGGTGGACATGCCCTTCTACAGCTATGTTACACAAGACAAAAAGGACACTGGGTGGAGCAAGGAAAATGCAGGAAAAGGATCATCATTAGGTCACAGCATGAACAATACATGATCCCTCAGTAAGGGGGCAAGACGGTACGCTTCAGGATGTGAGTCACACTCCTCCCTGACCAGCTTTCAGCCTTCTCTGCCATGAGTCAGGTCCCCTCAGGATGTCTGGGGGGCGCGGAGGCAATCCAGGAGTCATCCCTCGCTGGATATCTCCCCTCCGATTCCAGACAGACAAGAGGACAGCAAACTCAGATTAATAGGGATCTTGGCGACCAGGAGTCTTCGGGACATTGAAATGAAACGAGGGAGGAGCGGTGAGGGTGAACGGCTGTGTGAGTAGTTGCATCAAGGGAGGATTGTTTCACACAGGCCAGAGGCCAGCATATTAATTAAATGCGGCGCCATTTAAATGTTGGTACCAGTATTTCTTGGAACAAAAATTACCTGTTCAAAATCTTCCACACAGGCATGAACCATCAAAACAAGCCATGATAAATTGGCTTTTTTAAAAAAAAATATGCTCTATTATAGAAATCAGTGTTTCCCGGATGTTTTTTCTGGTGTTCCCAGTCTTTGGGAACCAATATAAATGGCCCTATTCATAATCTAGTCTTTGTCAATGAAATAAACAAGATTTGTTTACCTTTATGCTAGCAGAACTGCACTTAACAGAGAGCAAGACGGACCATTTCCCTAACACACTGTGACCGGTCAGAAAAGGTTAACCTAAAGCCACAACACAGGACAATAATAAAATCTATTGTACTAAACAAATTTGTATTTAACTCTTTACCTACCCATCTTATTATACTTATTTAATTTAAAAAAAATCCTGCTTCTTTAATGAAAAAAAAACCCAGAGTGTAGCTCTAGTATGGCGGTCAATACTTCATTACATGGTGGTTCTGTCATTGGACACTAGGCCATTGTTTGGGCCTATTTTTTGAGTTTTTAGTAGCCACACTGCAATAGAAAGTGACCATATGTTATGGTCACTGCAAATTAGCAGCCATGTCAACTGTTTATTACTGGAAGGTCCTGAAAATAGAATGAGCGTCACAGACTTGATCTATGTATTCTTAATGTGTGTGCTGGACTATTATGGTAATTGTATGATGCTTGTCTAGCACCATTGGTAAAGTCTAAACAGAGCAGCTGTCAGACGTGTTGATTGCACGGATAGAGCTGCTACCCCTCTTATTCCCCTGCCAGCATGCACAAGGTCTGCCCTAAAAAATAGAACATGCATGCTAGCTCGCCTGTGCAGATCTATATTTAATCAGTCCGATTTGGTTAATTACTCCAAATGACTCATGGCTCAGAAAACACTCTTCGAACCAAGTGGTATTGTTGAACAGTTCACTACTCTTGAAAAAACAAATTACTTTCGATTTTGAACACAAAAAAGGACAAATATTTTATTGTTGAGAAGATTGATAACCTTATTTGTATTCTGCTTAGAAACATTATTCAATGGGTGCTATATACAGTTGTGCTCAGTTATTTCATGGATCCAGGATACTATGCATCCTGATAAATTTCCCTTGGCCTTTGGATTTAAAATAGCCCCACATCATCACATACCCTTCACCATACCTAGAGATTGGCATGGTTTTATTTCAGTTAGCCCTAATAGCTGGTTTGATTTGCATTGAGAGATGGTCTTATGGATAGTACCCCATGCCAATCACTAGGTATGGTGAAGGGTATGTGATGATGTGGGGCTATTTTAAATCCAAAGGCCAAGGGAAATTTATCAGGATGCATAGTATCCTGGATCCATGAAATAACTGGCTTTTAAAAATAAAAATCTGCCTGTCTCTATGGGAATTTAACATAGGGGTATGTATACTTATGAGCCCCTGTATTTTATGGAAGAACATTTATTTATTTACAATACATTATTCATTCACAAAGAAGAAAATTGGTGTCATTAAAGGTTGGCTATTTCCTATTTGTTTTTAATGAAGGCATTAGATCAATTTCCAAAAGAAGATTTTTTATTCCTCTTTTTAGTCAACTTTAGCACGTGTATGTACAGGGTATGTAAACTTATGAGCACAACTGTACAAGATGGGCTTCTCTGTTAATAAAGAGGGTGATGAATGGGGAGGTCTCCCAGAACAAGTGACTCCTTTATTTATAGAATTCACACAGAGAGAGGGGAGGAGCCACGGGCACCGAATCAAACTTTAAAACCTTCATCACCGTTTAAATCCCCATCCTGCTCAGAATGGCCTGTCAAATTTAACTAAAAGCTCCACAGATACTTTCCGCCATGCTGCTAATCAGACTTGAATCACACCGTTGTCGGAGAGCTATGGCATATGAGCATGTGTGAGGAGCACTTGACTGCTCTCACTTAACCAGCAACACCCTCACACCACACCACCACCGCAACCCCTCCATCTCCTATAGCTGTGTCGTGGGTGGACTTATTTTAGAAGCTGCTCAAGGAGAAAATATCAGAGGATTATGCCCAAACCCCCCTTAGGGAAAAACAGATCTGTTCAAAAGGGCTGCCAACTCAAAGACGAAATGCTGCGGCATGAGCTTGTGACGAAACAAAGCGTGCGTTGACTGGAGAAACATGTGAATCTATCCCACATTGCACGGTGCCGACCACATATATTAAATACGTCAACCAATAACAGATCAAGACAACATGCGGGAAATAGGAGTGTGTTGGATAGGAGTTCTTTTTTTTTTTTTAAGACTCCAGCTTGACTTCTGAGGCATTAATGAGTAGAAAATAGTTTACACGTGCTGTGTGGATGACGTCTGTTTACACAGCAGAATTCTGGCCAAAAAAAAAAAAGTCTCTCCCTCTAATCTGTGTTGTTGGCATCCAAAGTCTCAACAGCTGGGTTGGTGATGTGGCCAAAAAAAAAAAAAAAAAAAAAATTAGGAGAGTGCAAAGGTGCCACCTCTAACGGACTGGTCATCTCTACCCCTCTTTCGTGACTGCCAGATCGTTGTCCATGCATAACTCATTCGGGTTCATGGCATGTTAATTTGCCATCACGGAGGTCTATTCTTCTTGAAGAATAGGACCAGAAACTACCGTTTGTTTCAAGCCCCCCTGTGAGCAGAGCTATGAATTTAGCAGGTTGACCTCTACAGAGAAGGAATGCAACCTCTGAAGTGTGTGCACCCCCAAAGACGACACTCAGTATTCACATGTCGGCAAAGTGCCTGACCGTCTACCTACTTTTCACACACATGTAGGTCATACATACTCCTCGTCCAATCACTGCGAGTAGCCTGTAAGCCTCTTCAATGCACTAGGAAGACAAACTCCAGAGCCAACAAATATTTTAAAATAGCATTTATTAAAAAGGCTAGATATACAATGTACGGGGCAAGCTTCAGATACAGTTTATATTCATCCATAGGAGAACAGTGAGATCACTGAAATCCATTGGTAATATTTTTGCAAAATATTGATTCTAAGATGCGCAGAAAAAAAAAAATCTGAATTTAACATAGTCCTCAAGATTGACATCAGACTTAACTCGGTCTTGTGAAATTCACTTCTTCGACCCCGATTTCAAAACTAACCAGCAACTCACTGAGATGCCATAGGCCAACATCCTCATTCCATAGTGTAGCACATAAATGACAAACGTGTGTGCTAGTAACATGAGAAGCCATTTCAGCTGAACTAACATGTGGCTGTGAGCTGTGAGCCACTGACCCCCCACTACATGCATGCTTTAGCAGCTTTCAGATCACTACTGGGTCCGCAAATTCCTAAGCACTTCAACAGCAAGGGACGGGATACCCCCGTAACTGAAAGTTTGTTACATGGCCTGTTCCATGCTGCCTCATACATCTGCCCTGCAGTGCTATAGGCTTCTGAATTAATCTCATGGAAAAACATGAAAGGCTAAATTCCACCAACACAAATTTAGCACAGCAGTCACGGTTCGTGGATCACTATTCCGCCCTCCTAATTACGAATGAGACTGAAGATTGATCAAATGATCAATAACAGACCAAGTTAAGCTGGGCTTTTTTAAATGGCAGAGCTGGCTTTCGCCAGTACTTTGAAGAGGCAGATTAGTTTTTGTTCTTCTAGTGTCTAGCAAGCGACACACACAGCAACACAAAGACATTCATTCACAGTATTCAGTATCCTTGCAGCAGGATAAAATCCCTGTAAAGTGCATGGACTGGGGGAAGAGTTTACATTTCATTGATTGACCGTGCAAATCATAGACAGGGAAACTTTTTGCCAGACCACTCACCGCTGAAAAACGTAGTTTAGAACATCATGGCAGTGCATGCAGCTGAAAATGAGGTCACGGAAAAGCGAGAGCGGCATAGGTTTGGTGGAAAGCCACTGGCAGGAACTTCCATGATGCTCTGCTAAAGAGCATTGATTCACCTGATCGATACATTTATCCGGTGAGAGTTACATGTTTGTACATGTTTGTTTCTACTAGCCTAGACACTTGCGTGCTTTGGAAGGAAAAAACAACCCTTTTCTTTTTTCGAGCTATAAACTAAAAGCCAGGTGTAGCATGTAGCATGAAGCCATAGAAGATACGAATTTCATAAGGTCAGATCAAAGATGCAACACAAATTAACCATCTCCTGAAAAACAAAAGCTCTCTACAAAATGCATAATTGTTGCAGTGCTGTGCGGGCCACCTACATAGGCATTTTAGGTCTGATTATGGAGGGCTGTATCTTTAAGGATAGATTAATGACATTTGGAGACACATGTTCCCCAATTGTCAGATAAGGAGCTGGAACCATGTGATCAGCCACCGCAGTTCATTAGTTTCCACAGAACCTGTGACGTTCGACTGGAGCGTAAACAGGACAAATTAGAGGACGCAGGGGGATAGTGGGTTCAGCTCAACCACTGCAGCTGAACCCAAGCTGGGAGGTGGCGTGTGCGTGAGCATCCAGGGAAGGGAAGGGAGGGTCCGGGCTGGCCACACATGTCAACTGAGCACCCACGGAGCAGTAGTTACCGTATGAAATACCCTCTCTCCCTTTTCATTTTGTTTTATGGGCCTTCTCCCAAGGACATCTTACATAAAATGGAAAGATATGCTGCCAATCTGTCTATGTCTGAATATCACCCTGCTTCTTCAGTCACAACTGGGATCTGCATGTTTGAGATTTTGGGATCTGGCCTGGTTAAAAAAAAAAAAAAAAATTCTGTCGGATGTTCCTGTCAGCAGATTATCATCTTTTTTTTCTTTTTTTTTAACATGACAACTCCCAGGCTTCAGGGACATCAAATGGCAACAGCCAGGGCACTGCTAGCCTACTTTGGAATTTTTGGTGCTTTGTTCTATTATGATTGCTACTTACAGCAAGCTGTGGGAGAAGCAGAAGCCACCTTCCACATCCTTTATATTTAGGGTTGGGCACCGAAACACGGTTCTAATATGGCACCGGTGCCGACGCAAATGGTAGTAACTGCATCGAATAACAACGTGGATTCGGTGCCTCATTTCGCCATCTCTAACGTCTTGCTCTGATAGCAACACATCCAGATACAGTTAGCTAACATAAACACTGTCTGGATGTATAAACGGAGGGGTGCACCACATAGGCGAGTGGACAGTGTTTGACAGCTTGCGTGAGCCCAAGTAGCTTACTTTAAAGATATCACGAGCTTCTGTCAAAATCTAGCAGTGGGCCTAACTACACACAAGCAAAATGCTATAAAACAACATCAACAGTACACTTTACACAATATCCTTGCTAATGCGCTAACTGGCATTTATTTGAAATGTTATCAGCAAAGTTGTAAGGTGAAAACTTTATTTCACGGTGTGTTCTAAACAACACAATGGCATGATATTAATATTTCATGTGCATGAGGCCCATATAGCATCACAATGAATATGAAGATCATGTTAAAAGTTAGCTGGCAAAAACATAAATAGGTTACATACCTGATGTCACTGAGCTGTCAAAGAGGCTACGGAACCATCTCCGTTATCGCTAATTAAACTCAGCTGACTAGTGTTAGCGCATAGCCAAGGTGGTTCAGTGAGTAGGCCTATTGTGTAGACTAATTATAGGCTACTGTTGAAGTAGGTCTAATTTTTTTTTTTTTAGCTAGGGTTAGTTAAGTGGTCCTGAAACTGAAATAGTTTGAGAAACACTGTCGTAGGCCAAACTATTAATGTTTTACTCCGCCTCGCTAGATGGCGATATGCGCCCAAACGCAACACATTCCCCAAACAGACTCTCCATCTTAGCCATAGCTAACTTGCTAGCGAACTTTCCATATTAGCTTACTTGCTAGCAAACTTTGCATCATCAGTCTAACTAGATGAATAGTTGACATTACATGCTGAACATTTTCGTATGAACATTCTGGGGGATGTTAATTTGTATACACATTGTAAAACTTAAAGCCCAAATTTAGAGACATCCATGCATGTCGAAATTTGCTGCAAATTCAAAACTGGATTACTCTGGAACGACTAACTGTACAGAGGACAGCTTTACACCTTTCTGTTCAGGTAAGGTCAGCTGTTTATTCTGATATATGGTTTGGTATGTTGAACGAAGGGTTCGTGAAGTATCCCACCGATATGAATGGGTAGGGAGATGAGCGCAGAACCTTCAGTAGAATTTATGATTAAATTGAATTATGAATTATATTATTTACTTTTCTCATGAACCGTTCGCCACAGCAATTAACGGCTAACATCGTTTAAAAGCTGAGAAAAAGCTCTTAAAAGACTAATTTGCGTTGTGAATGCTTATTTTGACAAGCCATAGGCTGAATAAAAATCGTTATTAGTCTTGGGTGCGTTTTTAATTACCCGTCTATCGCGTTCATTTCCCTCCGTCATCTTGATTCTTTAGTGTTATTGTTATGCTAGCTAGTGCTGCCGCTTAGCATGTAGCTACAGGCTGCACATGTCATTACAACGTTGCTCCGGAAATGCCCCCAGAAGTAATTAAAACTTCAACTTTATTGTCCACTCAAGGCCAGAAAATAAACAGTGACCTAATCGATTATGGCACGTTGCCGCATCGATGCTGAATCGTGCATGCCCCGCATTGCAATGCATCGCCGAATCGATTATTGTAGACACCACTACAATGTATTGTCAGCCAGTATGGCCTGCCACAGCAAAGCGGTCAAAAAACTGTGTGCTCCCCCTCCGTCAAGCAACACCTGTCACCTGTACGATGGTTCCCCCTTATTTGGTGTGCGCACATAGCATAACATAGTGAGTAGTGACACCTAGTGGACCAATTAACATTCACATAATAAGACTAAAAAATGGCTCCTGCAGTGCCATTGAACATTTATCTTCACAGAAAAGATATGTCTGCCTTTAGAAAACAAATAAAATGAAAGTGCAACTCTGGTGTAGTATGGTGATATACAAACATTAGCCTACATCATTGTCTCTTCCTCCCTCACATTTCCTGGCGAGGCTACATGCAGCCGCACGGAATTCAAAAGTGTTGATGCGCTTCGAGGTCCAACACTTCCGAATTCACACCATCGACCGCAAACGGCAGTGGACGAGTCAGAGGACATTATCTACTTGGCTGGAGGAACACAAAGCACGGCTTTGACCACAATGTGTACTCCACGGAGAGCTTAGCATGGCGGAGGAAACTGTTGTTCAAATAGCCCAAGAAACAGGAGGGGACCTCCAAAAACAAGCGTGAGGGATCTCATCACATAAAAAGAGTTTGTCACACCTCAGTAGCAAAAGGTATTTCAAAATGAAGTTTGAAACTGCCATTATATAACATGACATGACAGGTATGATTTAAAAAATGTCTGAGGGCAACACACCAAGGCCCAAGCTAACTCAACTTTATACACTTTTCCCTGTGTCAATGGTGGTAACATATCTTCACCTTCCATTTTTCTTAGAAAACACACAAAAAGAGTCAACCAAAAATTGAATGATGATGATTTAAGCAAAAAAAAAAAACAAATTGTCAAAAAATTACTCCTGCCATTATTTTAGGAAGGTGATATAGGCTTGCATCTTTTACACTGCTATTGGATAAAACAAAACACTACAAGGAATAAAAAGAGAACTCAATAAAAATTAAATGTGCATTGTAAACAGACAGAAAGCTGAGGGGGGAACGTGCCAGAGTGACTGTTTCACTGGGCTCTACTGAATGCAGTGCACAGGCCAAGCAGCAAATATTCATTATGTTTGTTCTTTCCAAGGGGGTTTATTGAGTTTATGAGTGTAGCCGCAACATTTATAATCCAAAAGCAAACACTGAAATTAACATCTACAATCTAGGAGAAACAACCCAACCACCCACCCACCCCCACCCCAATGCAAGTTTAGACTACATCATGGAACAAAATACCACATCCAACCCTGCTTCTCCAATATGGCTGTCCAAAAACAAGCAACTTTTCTGTTCCTGTTGGGTTGCGTTTTACTAGTGACCCTAACAGGGGAGTTGGCCAGGGCAAATTCTAAACAGGAAATGAGCTATTTTCTCTTTCTTTCAATGTTTTTTTCAGTATGACCAGTAGCCAGTCCTGCCACAGAAGACAACCTCCCCTCATAAAATGTCACCTTGAGCGGAGGCAATATCCCAAATTGTGGTCTCAATATAATGAGGTCTTTGTGTTTTTTCTTTTTTTTTTTAAGTGCAATTATTTGTCAGCACACCACAGGCTTATGCACTCTAACAAATGCACTTTGTTCAGAATAACCTTATACTACCAAAAGTACATTAGCTTAGATGTTAGAGGTCGAGGACTAGGCACTTTCTCAACCTTTCAGAAAAGACTATCAATAAAGTGGCATGATTCATCATTTTATGAGGCACACCTCCACCAACCGGAGACTCATTGAACATCACATAGACATTAGGTAAGTAGCTATGGATTTGTGACGTCACAAAGCACCAGATTCCAATCAGCCACTTCCTCTCACTCTTCAGTGTCTCGATTGCAGGCACACTATGGGATATGAGCTTACTTCCTGTGCCTGTTTGTTTATTAAGAACCCCCCCACCCCACCCCACCACACACACACACACACACTGCCGATGACTTCAAAAGGGTTACAAGAATTCATTCACACATCTGTCTCATATTCAGCTTACACAGAGGAAATGAAAAAGTGTTCCAAGGCACTGTAAACCCATATATGGCAAACAGGGTGCATTTTATATGCTTGCCTGCTGAATGGAATTACCAGACATGACGGCAGTCTGGCAACGGAAAATACCATATATGATATATGGGATATACTTGCGTCTCATATGGGCCAGTAAAGCTGGGAGAACAAAGATTGACAACAAAAGTATATAACTGGCCACTGAGTGGGATGTCATGTAAAGCACTGCTATGGAACTACAGAATCCAAACCAAAGTAGTTCATCCAAGTAAGAAGCCCACAAACAAAACCACTGTGGTGAGAGATGCAAAAGCGGTTTCCTCAGTAGTCCATCAGTCAGCTCGAACCAAACATACGCTGCAACAGTGGCCGTAAGAGTGTGACGGTACAGACTGAAACTCACAAACATCATACAAAATCCTATTGGTGAACCACAGAAGCCCCACACACAGCGCTGCTAGCACAATCTAGTCCTGCGCTAAGAGAGAGGTGAATGTATTAAATCCGACAGGTCAGGAAAAACTAAAAAATAAAATAGAGGGAGAGAGCGAGAGAGAGGAGAGAGGAGAGAGAAAGAAAAAGACATGCAGACAGAGAGATGGTGTTTACAAACAACCCAAAGGCAGACAGACGTTGAGCTGACAATCAATGAGCCGTAGCATTTATGTCAAGATCATTGTTATGTCTGAAAATCACCTGATGTTTGTGAGAATGCCTATAGCGTTGTAGCAACCAGAAGGGATAGAATATACAAAAAACAGGTTCGACACCAGACATAGTTACAATTCTAGCAAGTCACGGGGTCAGCAGCAGAACAAAAGGCATTTTACACAACTGGGCAAACAGAATGAGTCTGACAATCGTTTAAGTTTTACAGCCTTACATTAAACATTACTGCCACAGGAGTGGGAACTTGACTCCACTACAAGAAACAAACTGCTCAGTAAGGATGCTGCAAGTTGTACTCTATTGTTAGTGAAAACTTCAACAAAAAGTCTGCATTTAAAAGGCCAGACTTCAATTAAAATGTGACTATATTTAGACTACATCTCCTCAGCAGATCCTACTTTTAACACAATTACTACCAAGACTTGCATTTCTACAGTCAAAACCCACGTTACTACTACTACGGCCTACATTACTAATATTATTACTAATTCCATTACTACTACTAAGACCAACATCAAGAGAAGAATCACAAATGTACTAACAAATTTTAACTAAGTTTATCTAACAAGAATAGACTACTTGACAAAACTGCTATGAGATTCACAGGCTGATACTGTTCTACACCACATCCTCTCAGATCCAGTCACAGATTGCCTTCTGCGGACCAAAACCCAGCAACGTGCATGTGTAACAGCGCGGCAATGGGACCTGTACATCGGTACTCCCTCCACCAATGAGGCTGCTTTGCTAGGCAACAAAGGCCCTCATTGTTGCCGAGAGCTCACTCATCATTGGCTGCCGCAGCACGATCAAAACTGTAATTCAAAACAATTCAATGGCAAAAGCCATCGGTAACACGGGAGGCTGCCATTTCGGTTCCATCAGCAGTGTGTGTCTGTGCTATGAACGCACGGGGGGGGGGGGGGGGGGGGGGGGGCCTCCCACGGAGCTTTACCATGAGATGCATCATGGGAGATGCCATTTGTCCACAGAAGGTTTCTATTGAGCTCTTACTGTCTGACCTACTGGGATTAGTCATTATTCTGTGAATTGTGTTTTTTAGTGAAAAGTTCTGATCAGGTGGTTTCACCGATGTGAAACCAAGAAGAAGTGTCTCTCTAATGGTGAATGCTACAACAGCAACAAAAAAAAAAACTCTATTGTAGTGAATATTTTGTTGAGTGTTCCATACAATGTGATACTGAGCAACCATGTACTTATCTACCTATCCTATGACAAGATGTCAAGCATAAGTGTTAGGAAGAAAAAAAACAATCTGAGTATTGCAACTTAGGCCTAGTCCACACGTACCAAACCGATCTTTTTTCCTCCGTCTTCCCTGGAACCGTATCAAGAATATTTGCATCCAAACGGATCCATCTCAACACGACTCAACACGTTAGTTACTTCATATCCCAGGCCTATAGGTGGCACTGTTTCTTTACAGAAATTGACCAAAGCTTGCGGCGCTGTAGGCTATACAAACAGACAGAATAGGCTACGACAAAAATGGCTAGTACAAGGAAACCTCAGGCCTAGTCCACATTACGTACCAAACCGATCTTTTTTTCTATTGTTTTCTATTTTCTATGTGGCTATTCCGTCGCCACATTTATAATATTGCTATAATACCTTCGTTAGTAACAGCCGAGATACTTTTGCCTGCATCAAATTGTGCATTCGCATTTAGTGCTCTCATCGGCTTAACATAAGTTCTAGGCGTCTTTGTATGTTCATATTTGACTTCACTAGACTGTGAATGCATTTATTTATGTCGTAAGACATGCAAAATAAATGAATGACACCAGGACTGTAAGGATCCTAATTACCAGGCTGATGATAATCTTTTCAGTCATATATTGACTCTTGATCAACTACTAAGTGTGGGTCTATTGTGGGCCTACTGTCACATGTCCACAGGAGCAGTTAACTATAGGGACAGGAAATGTAATCAAATGTATACCTTGTCATGTCTTGATTGATTCACTCTCACTACAACAATGGTCTCAAGTCTCATCAAAGTACTCTCAAATCAGATGACCTCCAACCATGCGATCCCAAATCAGCTGACCTCCAATCATGTGATCCATATCATGTGATCGACCAAGACGAAGCAAAACCGGTGCGTTTAACCCAAAAAGCGTCTCCGTGTGGACGGGGCCTTAGTAGGATTATCTACCAGTTACTAATACAATATGGCTTCTGAACATCAGTCAGCAGGAAGGAACAAAGCTGAATGAAGATACTGTTCCACCCCCCAGGACACCAGCAGCTCTATGAATGAACCATGTTCGAGGAACAGTACGGAATCTCCACACAGACACTCTCGGACACTTGCACACACAAATAATATCAGTTCCTCGTAGCTCAGGCAGCAATGGCCTCAAAGAAAGGGGGGGAAAAGAAAACACTAGAGTCTGTCTCTCAGCTCCCCATAGCAGTTTCACCTCTGTGTCTCGGCACCACCTGTGAGTCACTGCCAAAAGGCTTGTATACATTTCACCATCTGCAGGCAGCCCCAACAGCCTGATCCGGCATGGCAACAAAAGGCCTCCCGCTGTCGCCCTCTCATTCCCCCCCTCCTCTCTCAACACACACTCTAGCCTCTGTCTCTTTCTGTGTGTGACACTACAGTCTTGAGCGCAACACACACACACACACACACACACACACACACACACACACACACACACACACACGAGAGAGTGAGAGCGAATGCTTGAGAAAGAAAGACAGAGCTCTCTTAGGAAAAGCAAGAACATAAACACACAACCACGTGGAGGCTTCCATGGAGCCCAGTCCAGCCCTCTTTCTCTCTCTTGCAGCCAACCCTCTTCCTGTGTTTGGCTAGTCTCACCAGAGCTTCCCCTTATTACAGCAGGCCACCAATCTGCCTGTACACACACAAACGGTGCACGGGACTAGGCCAAAGAAAAGAGAATGACAACGCTAAGATGAGATAATCGTGGATTTGGAGGGAGTTCAACTCATTGATCCCCTTTCTTCCAGTCCTGGATTATCTCCTAGCGTGGAAATTAGTTTAAAACTAGCTCTCTCCTGTCAACGAAGACAGTTAATTGTGTTTGCACAAGCAGACATAAACAGTGTGACAATGATCTCAAAACTGGACAGTCCTGAAAGCATAATTGCAGTGAGCATATTCTGGTGGAATGCAACTGAGCAAATGCTTCTTGCCAAGAAATGTTTAGTTTATTGGCACTGCAAATGTGCCCATCAATAACAGGTGAATGCCTGTTTATTTTCCCTAATAATCCATGTAATGGATAGCATGTTTTTGGCTTATATGATACCTCTCTGGTCTAGCCACCTTGATTCCTAAAGCCAGGATGGGCCTTCATCATTAAAGCCCATTGGAGGGCTCTCGGAGTGACAGCCAACAGACGGTCTTTGTCCACACACACACACACACACAGACACACTCCTCCTGCAGCCACAGGCAGTGCTCTCCCACCCTCTAAAGGCTGTCTGTCTGTCAAGGGTTTATCGTTGAGACGGCAACACAATGTTTACCCAATGTGACGGGGAAGTTGTGACGTTGCTCTCTGTGGCACAAGAGGTGTAAAGAAGGCGTTGCGGTGGCATGGGTACAATCTTGCTTAACTCTTTGGGGTTTTTTTTTGTTTTTTTGTGCTCTCGCTAAACCATTTCCTGATGTTGCAAAAGAACTGATACTGCATGTTGATCTAAAACATGACACTTCTGCTTATAATGTGTGTATTTACAAACTGGTGAGGGGAACCATGAGGCCATGGCTCAGTAACCAGCAGTTTTTTTCCACCTCCACCATCCATGAAACCCAGTTCACACCCAATGCCAGACATCATCAAGTGTCTGCAGTAATTATTCACTGTTAAAACAAACCCCAAAGGGAAAGATCAAAGGCCCATGGCGGATCCTTAAGTGGCGTTTAGCAGATGCTATGCGATGGTGGCTTTGCCATATTCGGCTGCACCATAACACCACAGACAACCTGTTGATTGTGTTCCAAGACTTAGCTCTTCCTCTGGGACTGGAATTGCCATCTTCTATGTGCCTGGCACCTTTTTGCAGCCTTAAACGTCCCACATACTCGACGCACCCGACCAGTAGCGCAACAATGTGACGTCACAGAAGCGCCGTAACCATTTATACTCGCGTGTGGTGGTCGCGACACTAGTTGCAATATTCTCCTGAACAGAGGTGTCGCTGTTGTGAAAAGACTAACGCCAACTATGTTACACAGCAGAAGAAGCTGCAGTAAGAAACACTAGTAGCTACCTAGATATCCTCTGTGATGGTACTTCAGACTTTGGTTGCTACTATTAACAACTACCATCATCATCATCATCATCATCATCTAGTTTCCAAGGTGTGTGCACAGGTAGATAGATAGGTAGATAGATGGATATATAGATAGATACTTTAGTCATCCCGAGGGAAATTTTAATAATTTAAACAGTTTAATTAGCTGGCTAGCTAGCTAGCTAGCAGCTGGCTGAGTTTGTGTAATTTCCTGAAGTGGAAAGAGATTTTGTTCAGGCCTTAATAGATATCCTTTGTTTGAAAATAAATCGTTTCTATTCTTTCCTCTTAATTCTATGTGTTGCAACTCTCACTGGTAACTTTGTTAACTTATCCAGCAAACTATTAAAAATTCACAACTGTAACAAAACACTGCAACTCTCGCTTGCCCTCAAACTAGTCCATCTTCCTGTTTCCGGCTTGTCGCGCTCGTCTGAAAAAAAAATGAGTGGTGCGCTACCTCGCGCTACCTGCCTTCAATCCTGGGGCGCCAGCAAGAACTACGTCATTTTGACGTCACGTTGTCGCGCTACCGGTCGGGTGCGTCGAGTATGTAGAAGCCCATCTGTACAATCATCTGTAGTCAGCCTCATGATGGAAAATGTCATCTAGGACTGCAAAAGCTACTGTGCCTTCAAATGATTGTTCTCACGACTAAACTACTGTTGAGACATGTGCAGACTTACACCAGAGTGAAGAGGAAATTGTTCTTGGCAAGACTTCTAAGCCCCAATGGGTGCAAGAACACAAGGCTTTCTGTGAGTGTTATGGCAAGAGGATACACAAAATCATGCATGTACTAGTGGGTGTGTGTTTGTGTGGGGGGGCAACCTGTTTTCCCAGCTCTTTGATGAGAAATCTCTAAAGCTACCATGAGGAATAGCACCATGGTGTGCAAGAGCTTCGCTTTATTAGTCAATCACAAAATAACCTTTCAAGCATACTTAATGAGCTGATGCCAACACGTGATCACAGATGACCAAAAAATGCAAACCACTACTAGGACAGAATGGGCCTCCCACAGTTCACAGCCTTCCAGTTAAGGGCTGAGAACCCAAAATCCCTCACTCGGAGAAGGGGGGGGGGGTCTGCCCTGACTACAGTAGACAACTTATTCAAAAGTACATCATGTTAATTATCTGAAGTAAATGTAATCCGTCCTACAACAATGGCACACTAACATGGGTCCTTGTTAATGAGAGGCCCACTGGTACTTAGATGCTGATCTCTATCCAGCCAGGGGATATGTCGCCGAGCAACAGTGCAGATAAAAACATCAGCCAATGGCAAGAGTGAGATCTGTTGGTCCCCATCATCTCAAAGGAGCATGGGAGTGAAGGGGGAAAAGTACTATCAAGAGTGACATATAAGCATTCTTTGCCGCTCAGCCAATTCCAAGTGCAAAGGAAGTGGAAGGAGATTACGATACAGCATGGTTAATGCTATTCCCCTTGGGAGTAATGTTTCCTCCTGGGGTGTACCTTTGCTTGCACGACCCGTCCGTATAAGAACATAACACATGGCACTTACACGCAACCTCTTCATCTTGCCAAGTCAAAGACCCGGAGCATGCCACAAAGGAATGAAAAATTATCTGAGATATAAATACTTGGCATGCCTGCTACCCATCACCTTGAGCAAACCGTCGCAGTGCAGGCCAGAGAGAGAGAGAAAAGTCGGCATAGCATAGCAGTGCGGTGCAGTATGGTACTGTGTGCCGGTGCTCTCTTGCTGTTCGTGGCAGCGAGGAGGACATCAATATTTCAGCACAATCTGCTTCTGCTTGGCCGCACGACACTGAATAAATCTGCCCTGTCAGGGTTTCCCTCTGGCGGGTCAATATCGCGCTTTGGCCCCCTGCTAACGCCTGCGTCGCCACCACCACCACCACCATTACAACTACCCACTGCACAGCCAGGCCCACAGGCAGGCTGCATGTGGACAAACCCAGCCCCCAAACCCTCCTTCCCCATCCTCTGAGAACAGCATCCTCACTGGCTGATGTCACAGGGCACCAATTACCACGTGAACATAAAGTACTGTAGCACGTTGCTTTGCCCACATTCAATGAAAATATGGTAATTTAATTAAGTTTACAGGGACCAGAAGAAATGTGAGGATACCAAACAGCCGCACCAAGACATGCTTAGGTATTCCATTAAATAAACACTCAGGCCTTTTAGTGGCTTTAATTGGCCAGCTCATTGATCGGTGGGAAAATGTTCACTCTCATGTCCAATAACGTTGCCTTTTCTGTTTTTATTTTTTCCATAACGATGTTGTCATGACGTATAGAAATTGAAAATCTCTAAAAGTCTAGTGGACAATGAGGCACTGATCAAAGTATATTGTGACATCCTGTCAAAAAGTTTTCAACTTGTAGCCTAACAAAACTGTACATCTACACTGAAACATGAGCCAGGTCTGTCTGAGCCCAGTTACTAACAATGGACAGAACAGTCCTGTGGTCTGTTTTTTTTATTAATTTGTGAGAATTCAGACCAATTTTGCACATGAAGCCTGTTGCCTCCTTTCCCCTTGTATGAGAGAGTGCAACTCACAACCTAATAACCCTCCAATGAAATTCCTTTTCATTAAAAATTGACTCCAGTCCCATTCCATGACTATTCAGGAGCCAAACCAACATGAGGTCAAGCTGGAAGTCCTCCGATAAAGAGGAAAAATAAGCTGAAACAACAGCGTTTGATTGCAATCATATAAATAAACAGCGACGTGTCAAACGCAGCTGGACTAAACAAGACTTGAGTCACCCAAACTCACAGCTTAAGACTTTGTACACACATACTACAATGACAACTACAGATTAAATCACTTGTCCGCTGAAAAAACTGCTACGTCTGTATTTAGAGTCATAGCAAACGTGATGCGTCACAGTAAATTTCTATGAGGATCAGGTTACAAACAGCTGCCCGGCGCACAGTCATGGATGCACGCTGCCAAAAAAGGCAGAGTTTCAGAGAGATGCCGGCAAAGAGCATGTGAGCCACGCTGCAAAGCATCTTGTCTGTGATCATCAGTCACATGTGGAAGGACTTGGACAGACTAGAATGCTTAGGATTGTTCTGGGGAGAGAAAAAAAAAAAACATATGTATAGTATACACATCATCAGCTAAAAATGTGTTTGCCTCACCTGAAAAATGTCATCCTATAGATCTACATACCAGAAAGGGAACAGAAATTCTACCAACTGAACAGTTTAGATGTCAGTGTGTGTGTGTGTGTGTGTGTGTGTGTGTGTGTCTGAGATGGAGAAAGAAACAAAATGGGGCGATGCAGGAGCTAAGTGACAAAGAACAGAACAATTCCATAAGAGCATTTCAGACTGCTTGCTCTCCAGAGTGTGACTTTTTAAAATGAGTGGTTATTCAAACAGGAAACAGAGTCCAAGGCAACAGAAAAACGTAGCGTGAGAGGAAGAGTGGAAGAGAGCGGATCAGGGACGTGGTTGGTCGGGAGGGAGATGGGATAGAGAGGAAGGGGGGAAACCTTGAGCGTCCTTTTTCCCGAACTAGCCTACTTCCTCACCTCCTATGCTGGAATGTCAACATGGCATAACAGTCTGTTTGTCTTTCATCTTGGAAGAATTTAGACAGAACTAAGCATGATTACGATCTCATACCAAAGCCATGTCACACTTGATATTTCACAGGAATAGGCCTACTGCAGACATAGCACATCATGTCCATTATTCAGATATGCTTAACAATCTGATGCAAATAGGTAGGCCTACTGTTTGTATTACAGAAGTGAACAAGGATGTGGTCTCAACTTTTACAATGACTCCAAACAATGAATGTTTCCTTAGGAGTCCAAGTTGTCATTGCAGTCATTGGAATACAAAATACTCATTTTAGTGGTCAACTTGGCAAAGGGTTTTAGAAAGGAATTAGCAATCGCACCTCACAGGCATCGGTAATGAACGCTGTCGTCTCTCAACACAAAACAGTTGGGTGCTCATTAAATGTGGCCTACAAGAACTCCGAAAAACACAGAGCCCTTAATGAGTTTATTGGAGCTTGGCGTCAGGAAAGGAGAGTACACTTGACATCAGTACGGTTATTAGCGATAGTACCCACTAAATGAGATTACGTGTTTTGCACTGCCTGTAGCCTACACGTGACTTCGAAAGTCAAGACGATCACCAAAGTAGCTAATGTGCCGGTAATGGGTGCCGCCTTATTAAGAAAAAATAACGATTTCAAACAGCGTTCTTATGAAAAGAATAGTAGTAACGTTAAACGTAGCGTAGCAAGATTTCCTACATCAAGGCGAAGCTCGACTTGAACGGAGACGGACGGAGCCCTACGCAATAGGTCTGATATTCTGCTCATCTGCTCAGCTACAACCAGCACTTCAGCGGCACTACACTCATCAGGCCTAGCCACATGCCCAGTCTACCGGCATGCTAGTTTTCTTGCTTCCATTAAGTGAGGTATGGTTACACCTACATTGCTGTCAAACATTACAAATCTACACATTGTCCATCATTTTCTAGGCTAAAGTAATTCTGGTTGACTAGGTTATCGTCAAAAGAGACCATCAACGTATGGGATTGTAGTGCTGTGATAATGCTGGCAACCCGTGAAGCCTTCCAGGGAGCATGCACAGGCTGCGACGGTATTCTGCATCACTAAACATTCAACACAAGCTTACCTTGTCCAACTCGTCATGCAGCTCCGATAGGGTGGGTCTGATCAGCTTCTCGCCCAAGGGCGCTGCAGTTTGCCGGTAAAAGTCGATGTTCGGAACCGCATCTATGGTGTTATGACCAAAAGTCCTCAGGTAATAGGTGTTGGTGTGAGTGTCATAGTGATATTGGTGCTGGCCTCCGGTGGACGAATGCAGGCTAGTTTCACTCATGACGGTGTCTCCATTCTGGAAACCCTCAGGGGCCACACCGTCTGGTGGGCTATCAGCCCCGCTTGGATCTACAAAGTTCACTACCCGAAATCTGCCTTTCGCCTCCTCGCCGCTAGCTGCTTCCTCCGCGACGGGAGCGGCTTTATCGCCAGATGCATTTGTAGAAGCATCCGAGCCGGGTGTTTTATCACCTCCAGCCGCTAAGCTGGCTGCTTCTGTCACCAGATCCACTTGAAACCGACTTTGGCTTGGTGTTGGACCAGCAGGTTTCAATCCAGTATCCACGGTCAGCCCCTCGGATTCTGGCGGGGCATGATCCCCCAGGGCGGGAGAGTCAGCCGGCGACGCTGGGTCTGACATGGCTAATATTAACGTTACCAGTCAGCAGAGGGTGGGATTTTAAAAACAACAGCGAGCTCAATGTTAAACTCAACCCGTGTCCGATCGCGACAACTACACTAAACTGATGTTACAGCCTCTGTACCAGATGTCCCGAACATAGAAGTCGCAGGCACAATCCCGTTCACTTCCCTGGTGGTGAAAGACCGCCTGAATGCTCGTTCACAGGAAACGTGCCTTCAAATTCTGAGGGCGACTGCCGCTTTACCTCGTTGAAACTGGCAACACGACTCCAGACATGCGGACACAAATGGACAATGCTAGCTCACTCAACAACCTCTGTATGAGGAAGGTGTCTGCTTTCAGCTCCACCTGATGTTCCTCGGCGAAAGTAAAATAGCCGAGTCAATCCTCGGTCTTAAAGCTTTGAAATGTGTTTTTAATGTTAATTGATCCCGTGGCTGGTCGATTTCGGCGTTTACAGTCAAAGGATGCTTCCCCGACCTTGCCGCAACTCCTCCTAGACTCCAGCGAGTCCCTCGCTGCTATATACACACACTGCAGTAGGGCATCACTGGAGGGGTGGGTTCCAAGCTAGCGTAAACTCGCGAGATCTCAGTGTAATGGTTTTTCAGCGCGGTTAAGGGAAGGCGTGTTTTTGACGTGTGATAGAAAACTCTTGGGGGTGGGGGGAGGAATAATGAAAGATGCTGCCAATGCAATGAAATTATGCAATAAACCTTGTGTACTCAGTTAAAAAGAACACAAAAAAAATCAAAACGCGTATATGAAAAGTGTTTCGGTTGGTGTTAATAAACTGCATTAGGCTGTAGTATAGGCCTAAAGGCTTATTCATTAGATAGATAGATAGAAATAGATACTTTATTGATCCCCAAGGGGAAATCCAATAATGAATTAATGCTCCAGGGAGGGAACAAAAGCCAGAACATTCTTGTACACACTCTACATGCATGTTTTTTTTTTTTTTCATAGTCACAGTAATGTACAACACAGTAATGTACAACTGACAACAGTGATGTGAGGTTTTATTGTTAGTTTGTCTATAGAAGGCAAACACCATGTGCAAGGCTTACATTTGAAGACATTTCATTCTGCAAATGTGCCTGAAGCAGAAAACCATGACATGGGTTGTATGAGATGTGAGATACACATCTTTATTGTTGAAGAGAGATGCTTTTCAGGTTGTAACCTAATATAATTTCACTCCTGGTCTGGTATTTGGACTTGAAGGTCATCTGACCATCGAAGTGAAATATGGCTCCAGCTATAAAACAGACAAATGGCACCTGACAAAACATTTCTGCTGCTGGCTTGTTAAAGATGTTTTTTATATGTTAGGGAATTTTATAAGATTATGTTTTTCCTTTTTCTTTTAGTAGCAAATATTTCCTCACGTAGGCTTTAGCTATTGTCGGGTTACATTCCCTTAAAAATGTGTGTACAAAATATACGTTTGGTGCATCGGTGCACGGAATCAAGGCCACAACACTAAGAAACAGTTGAACCAGCAGAGATGGAAGTTGAACCTTGTCAGCCTCAGCATTATAAGTTTCTGTCACGCAAACACTTAAAATGAGTAAAATGAGAAAAAAGAAAACAGAAATAGGGAAGTTTCAATTGTGTTACTATAGAGATAGGGGTACAGGCCAGTGAAGTGAACCTGCAGCATCTGTCCCAGCCTGTCAATTTAATGTAGCCACACATGCCAAAAAGCTGACTCAGAAACAAAGACATGCTGGGGTTTGATGTGAGAAAATGTGGCGTTAACCCTGAGTTCGAATTGTTCGAATGACCTTGCTCTCTGGTTGCTTGATTTTGGCTTTGTAAGTGTGTTGCAATCAGATAACAATCTCCAAAATAGTCAGAGAGGAAGCACCAACTCATGTGGCCTTGCTGCCCAAGATATGTGGAGTGGGGGGACTCTTTTGGCCTTTGGTAGGGGATATACTCTGGAGGAATTTCAAAGTGCTTCACCAATATTTCTCAATCTTTCATTAAAAGAGGATATGAATAGGCTATTATCTTTGTGTATATGTAGTTTGTTTCTAAGGAAAGGACTCATGCACCAACAAAACTTGAATCTATGGAACCTTTGCACACAACACTGCAGAGAACATTGTACCACAACAGAGATTAGATTTAATTATCTGAAGCCAAAGAGATCCAATCTGATTTAGGGAGCTCAAGGCCCACACTGATTATCCTGTAAGCACAAAACCTTACATTCTAACATTTAGGACCACATGCACCCATCATTTGTTTGCTTGTTTGTTTGGACCACAGTAAGCTTTAAGCACTATAAATAAACACATGCACTTTATCCATAACAAACAAAGACATACACAAGTGTATGTAAGATACAGTATATAGCATTCAATTTCAAAAGCAGGCCACCCAAAGGACCTCCTCTATCTAACTGGAGGGGTGTGGTCCCCATAAACCCCTCTATTCTATTTCTGTCCCTCTACCTCCTCACTCCACCTCCTCCTGAATCAGCAGCATCTTCCTTTCGTTCCCCCTCAGTCCCCTCCACCAGATAACACAGGCAGCCAATGTGACGTTCCCCCTACACCCCCCTGACTGGGTCCCCCGCCCTCCACCTCCACCAGCAGCAGCGGCTGCAGCAGGCACCACGACGTGCTAAATTACCAAGGAGGCTGCAAAGTGAAGAGAATGTGTCATATTTACAGGTCAGACGTGGAGACGAGGGGCTCACAGGCCCTCTGTGTGTGAGGGGTGGTAATGCGAGGCCGCTGGCCAGCGATGGGCCGGGATTTGTGAGGAGTAACTGTGTGTGAGTGGCACGAACACCGCTAGGGAATTTAATTACAAGGGAGCCTCGGGTCGTTACAACCTGCTGTAAAACTTGCGCTCAAATGTTAATGGCTGTGAGGAGTTGAAGAAAAAAAGAATACATTGGTGGCCTTTGCCCATCACACTCTGTTATCATGACAAATTGTTAGAGGCGGGAGTTTGGTTTAGAGGGGGGTCGAGTATGATTGATATTATGGTTGGCACAAGGCAGCCAGGAGGAGAGTGGAGGCAATGTATGACAAGGTCATTCCTGCTATGGGCTTAAGAATTGTCAATGAGGTTACGTTTTTGGAGATTAGGTTGTTACTGCTCTGCGTGTGACACACACATTCAATTGAATTCCCGTTTATATTTTGAAGCCGTTTCCTCAGTGTTGAAAATAAAGCGTTGAGGTTTGTTATTGCATTATGTATACTTTGGCTAGCTTACAGCAAAAATGGAGCCAGTTCTTTGGGTTGTCAAGAGTCAAAGAACCGCTCTTTCTTTGAAGCAAATTCTCTTTGTTAAATGGAAATATTCCTCAATTCAGAGAGTTAAAATCAAAAGTGTTTTATGATGTGAAGTAATGATGTAAGATGACTTCAGTAAGACCTTTTTCCACTTACCTCTCCAAAACAACTTTTCTCACGGAAAAGCTCCACATTCAACCCCTGCTAAAGCTCTGCGCCTAAATGTCCAGATATCTACTCTTTGAGCAAAAAAGATTATTCAGTCATAATCTGCTTAGAGGTCCTTGCTGAAAACTGGTGTGTGGTGTGGTTAAAATCAAATGTATTTCTCCTTCAGTTGGTTGCAATACTCAAAGGGAATGACAACCGACTTTTTTTTTAAATCATTGCGGTCATTCAGAATCCTCATTTTACCCAACTGTCATTACAAACCCCATCATAGGACACACTAAGTGAGTTGGTATTGATAAATGTGAGACTGTTTAGCAGATTCAGTTTCTTAATCTAATCTCTTTGATCCAGACCACTGCAGTCATGACAGAGAATGTCCCCCAGGGGGTCAGAGGTCAAGTTTTGTGTGCCAGCTGCAATGGGATACCCTTATACTTAATGAACATGTACCCACTTACATCTGTGTTTGACCATTGGGTGACCTGTGGTCAAGAGTCCAGAGTCACAAGGTCTGTTATAGAGGGCTTGTGTTTATTGAGTTTCATTTTCTAATTGGTCCAATAAAAGGAAGTGATGCAGTCGATCCCGCATAGACAGTGTAACCTCTGCTGAGATGGTCCAGACTGAAGCTGAAGGTACTTGTCTATGATGGCAGTCATCCTTGTGTTTGTGTGTGTGCTTGTGTGCATATTTGCGTGAGTGTGTGTGTGTGTGTGTGTGTGTGTGTGTGTGTATGTGTGTGCATGTGCATGTGCATGTGCATGTGCACGTGCGTATGTGTGTGGTAACCTTTACAGAGCGTAAGAAAATGCTGACTTAACCTTCTGCCAGACTTTATTTGTCAACTTGAGTTTGTATTGTCCATACAACTGCCCATCTAGACAACTGGGCCTCCTGGTTCTGTCAGTGACAGCAGAGGATGGTGTGATGTCAGCTGTAGTAGTATTCTAAATAGAGGAAGAGGGAGGAAAGGAGGAGAGAAGAACAGCATAATAACTGCTGTGACAAAAAAATCAAGGATGACATTTCAGCGAGTTAAATTTTACTACTCAAAAATTAAATCGCATACCGGTACACACATAAATCGAATTAGACACCCTGCTTACAGCCAAGAAGGACTTAATGTCTGTTATGGCTTTTGAAGATATCTTGTATTTTCAGGATTATTTTTGACTTGTCAGTAACCCACTTCTGTACACAGCAGTTACGTCAGCAGTTATCCCCTGGATTTACAGCATGTGTATATTTTTAAACATGACAGTTCAGGAACGAACTCACTTGCAAATCTTGTAGTTCACATTAAATATTCAAAGCGGTCACCAAAGCAACAGCCCCCGCTTCAGCGCATAAAAGACAAGTTCTCCCTCCATTTTATGGATTGGCCACCTGAAACCTCAAGGTTTCTGTGTGCAGTGAATATGTCATGTCGGGCCATCTACTGTATCAGGAAACAGAAAAAAAGGTGTCTAGGTGATTCATGGCAATTTGTCCTCCGGTGTCGTTCAGCAACTGCTGCCGCCAGAGAGCAGAAAGTAGACGCGTATAACGACACAGCTACACGCTCATCCTTTCTTCCTCCTCTGGGAGGGAGACACTCAGGCAATAATGTCAAGAAGAGGCATTATTAAGAAAGAAAGAAAGAAGAAAGTTACCGACACGTCACCATACTGTCGGCTGATCTGTGAAATATCCTTCACCTTATACACAAGTGAGTATGGGACAGATCTGGCTCTGACCGGCTCTATATCACATCTGATATGCCGTTCGATCTTATCCAGATCAGCTGAACGTCAGAGAATCCCGCTGTGGCAGTTAAATTGCAGCCATTTTTTTGGATTTTTGTGAGTTGGCAGCCAGCCACATAGACTTTTCCTTCCACCTGCATTGGTGTAATTTCTGTGCATACGTATGTGCATGGTCCTCTCTCCCCATGTTGAGGTGCTAAACAATGAGAGGGTGTGGTGCATGTCAGTGGCCTTTAATTTACAAATGTGCTTCAAAAACACACAAACAAGAGGAGGGTTGCCATCACTGGAGACATGCTGGTGGCAATATTTACACCCAAGCAGAGCTGCTCGGCTCCCACTGGTGCCCGCAGAATGGACAACTCTCTCTATTGGTCCTACTGTGTGTCTCGGAAATTCACAACGTTGGGATTACAACAAAATGTGATCTAGTAAATGAATAAGACATTTCTGACTCTGTGAATGAGTATAGGGATACCTGCCATCCATTTTTTAGTAAGCCATACTGTCATATTGCAAGGTAAACAATGAAATTGGTATTCCAAAGTGCAGCTCAACTCTCATCTCACTGCTCCTCTGCTTTTCTCTACTTTCAACTGACCAAATCTTGATCTTCACTGGCAGTGTCCTTGACTCAGTGGCTATGACCAGTGGTGTAGTATATGTGATACACAGGACTAGCAGTACATCTCCATCTCAGTATATCCACTTAAAATAAGCAAATATGTACAGTATTAACATTTGGGGTTGATCACAGTATACCCACTACAGCCAACTGTTGCATCACAGTATAACCACTACAGCTAAGACTACACCACTGGCTATGACTGTACAATCGGGCAACACAAAAGTCATGTGAAAACTCAAGCCCCTTTGGGGAAACTGAGTTGACCAAGACTCATGGGGGGCAATGGAAGTAACAACAAGTTTCCTGGAATAGCACAGCATTTTGTAGGGGCAGCTGTGGCCTACGGTTAGCGTTCCGGACTTGTTACCCGAGGGTTGCCAGTTCGAACCCCGACCAGTAGGCACGGCTGAAGTGCCCTTGAGCAAGGCACCTAACCCCTCACTGCTCCCCGAGCGCCGCTGTTGTTGCAGGCAGCTCACTGCGCCGGGATTAGTGTGTGCTTCACCTCAGTGTGTGTTCACTGTGTGCTGAGTTTGTTTCACTAATTCACGGATTGGGATAAATGCAGAGACCAAATTTCCCTCACGGGATCAAAAGAGTATATATACTTACTTATACTTATATACTCACTAACAACTCTGGCAACCCAAATTTTCCCACAGCGGAACTAACAGAAGCATGAAAAAACAATACAGTGCACTTTATGGAAATCCCATTGAAACGAATCAATTGACAACTCTGGCAAGGAAATGTATTATATAAAGGCCATTTCAGTTCAAATTAGATAAGTTAGAAAATACAGGGGGAAATGTTTTTAGAGATAGAAATGTTTTCCACATTAATTGTTAATTTTTATGCAATAATGCTCAATAAATAATAAATAATTCCTCAATTATTCATTGTATATGATCTTAATATTATTCATCACAATCTTATATAATCAAATTACCCAGATTGCAAAATAACAGTGATTTATTGGGTCATGTGAAAACAATCAGAGATTGTTAAACAGCTTAGCTATGCTTTATAGTCTGTGGAAAAAAACTCCACTGAGTTACTGTCATCTGTGGTGTACTTAAACACCACAAAGGACAATGGATATGCATTGGCCTCTCGGTTGGGATATTGATGACTGGGCCATGCCATTCACATCAGTGACCAAAAATGGAACAGTCTTTCCGTTTTCCCCTAAGGCAGCACCCCCATAGCTGTACTCTACTGTACACCACGTCATACCAGCCGAGTACTGCCATCCTCACAGAGCATGTTAAAGACTTCCTACCCCTCTGTTTAAATCTCACAAATACCCAGACTTTCTTAGTTCAATGTGGCTTATAACCAAAACGTATAACTCGTGTAGATGTTGTTGTAGATGTGTTGTCAATGATTTGTAAATATTTGTTTTTGTGCTGTAAATTTGTAAATATTTGGGCTTGTGCTGTTCACCGCAGAAGCCGTTCCACAGTCAACAATGTTGCCAATGTGGTATGGACAAATTAACAAAGTGCAAATAAATCAATAGGAGCTCCCATTTTCAGTCTGTTGTTACGTAAGCTTTGTGAGGTTACGATCGGAATGTTCTCATGACATATAAATTCTTGTGAGAAAATATTAACTCATGGACAGATAGGATATGATGTTACCAGGGATCTCACTGACATGTACTAGAACATACAGAACAGAGCTTGATCTCGAACAATTTTTTTTCCGCCAGCACTTTGTGAAGAAATATGAGATAGATAGATAGATAGATAGATAGATAGATAGATAGATATACTTTATTGATCCCCAAGGGGAAATTCAGGGGGTCTCAGTAGCATACAGACATCACACACAACATGCACTTACAGCAGAAATGGTAAATATAAGTATAAGTATAAACATATAACCAAACTCCGCTGTTCAATAGAGACATTAGGAGATAAGAAAAACTAACAAAACTAAATGCTAAATATACTATATAAATTAAATGTAAAAAATCCAGTGTGCTTGAGAGACGCTTGTAGTGACAGGGCCTGTAGTTCTGTGTGCATGGTGAGGTGCTCAAGAGAGTGAGTGTCATGGTGAAGGTGCAAAAGTAGTCCAACAGTAGTCCTGTAGTTCTGTGTGTATGGTAAGGTGCTCAAGAGAGTGAGTGTCATGGTGAAGGTGCAAAAAGTAGTCCAACATTAGTCCAACAGCGCAACAGTGCAATAATAAGGTCTAGAGACCAGCATAAATAATATGGACAAATAGGAGAGTAAAGTATAATGTAGACAAGGTAATATAAAAAACTATAAAAAAAAAAACTATGTCAGTGCAAGAACAGGTTGAGGTAATAGGGTTAGAGCCATTCATTGTAGCAGAAGCCATTGATCATGTGTGCTAATATAGCATGAAAAACAGTGTAGCAAGAAAACAGTAGTAAAAACATTAGGCTGTGGACATTAGTAAAGCAGTAGTAAAACAGTAGTAAAGCAGTAGAGGGCAGTCAGTACTCAAACATGAAGAGGAGAGGCAGACAGACTAAGCAGAGAAGTCTATCTCCCCTCTTCCCTTTATTTACCAGCCTGTCAAGTCGCCCAGCATCCTTCTTCATTGTGCTTCCTCCCCAGCATACCACTGCATAGAAGAGGAGGCTGGCCACAACAGACTGGTAGAACATCCTGAGGAGCTTGCTGCACACATTGAAGGACTGCAGCCTCCTCAGGAAGTACAGCCTGCTCTGCCCTTTCTTGTAGAGTGCGTCAGTGTTGGCTGACCAGTCCAGTTTATTGTCCAGGTGGAGACCCAGATACTTGTAGGTGCTTACCACCTCCACATTGACCCCATCAATGGAGACTGGTAGCAGAGCGGGCTTAGACCTGTGGAAATCCACCACCATCTCCTTGGTCTTTGAAGTGTTGAGTTGAAGTTGATTGAGTTTGCACCATTGCACAAAGTCCTCCACCAGGCTCCTCCTCTTGCTCGTCCCTGATACACCCCACAATTGCAGTATTGTCAGAAAACTTCTGCATGTGGCATGACTCAGTGTTGTAGCAGAAGTCAGATGTGTACAGGGTGAACAGGACTGGAGAGAGCACAGTTCCCTGTGGCGCTCCGGTGCTGCTGATCACAGTGTCAGAGAGACAGTTCTTCAGTCTGACGAACTGTGGTCGCTCGGTCAGGTAGTCTGTAATCCAGGTTACTAGGTGAGCGTCCACACCCATCTGCAAGAGCTTGTCTCCCAGTCTGAGGGGTTGGATGGTGTTAAAAGCACTTGAGAAATCAAAGAACATGATTCTCACAGCACTTTTCCCCTTGTCTAGGTGAGAATGTGTCCTGTGTAGAAGATAAGTGATGGCATCATCCACGCCCACTTTCTCCTGGTATGCAAACTGTAACGGGTTTAGTGCATGGCGTACCTGGGGTCTGAGCATACCTTAGACCAGTCGCTCCAGTGTCTTCATCACATGTGATGTTAGAGCAACAGGCCTGAACTCATTAAAGGAGAATTCCGGTGTGATATTGACCTAAAGTGTGTTGAAACATGATACCGAGTGTGAAAGTATGTCTCATAGCCCATCTCGGCTTGTCCCCTGCACTCCAAAATCTGGCGCTAGTTAGCCGATGCTACCAACAGCTTTTTCAATGGTGGTGCTTCGGCATCGGGCTAGCCATGCAAATAAATAACTGTTTTACACCATTTACGAGACTCAATGTATCTCCACACTTCATTGGTAGACTTCCAAGGGCCCTGACATTTAAAACGAGACATTGAGAACTTTGAAAAAGCATTGGTAGTTTACTTACAAGACGATTTATACAGACAGTATCTTCACGAAGTTTAGCGTTTGCAGCCATCTTGAATTTAGTCACGATAAGTCGAGCGACGAGTAAGAATGAACAGGTATGATAAGGGATCAGATTCCAAAAATAATTCTGTGGAAATGCATGGATTCCAGTTTCTTCCAGTAGCAGCAACTGGAATCCATGCATTTCCACGGAATTATTATATACGTTCACACTCGGTATCATGTTTCAACACACTTTAGGTCAATATCACACCGGAATTCTCCTTTAAGCTCACTGGGGTGTGGCTTCTTAGGGACGGGGGTGAGACATGATGTCTTCCACAGTGTTGGAACTTGTCCGAGACGTAGACTCCAGTTGAAGATGTGCTTCAGTGGCTCCCCCAGTTCAGCAGCACAGGCCTTGAGTAGCCTTGGACACAGTCTGTCAGGCCCGGCTGCCGTACGAGGATAAAGTTTTTTTAAAAGATAACTTACTTCGGAAGCTGTAATGATGGGGGGGGGTGAGGGGAGTAGTGGGGGAGGAGGAGGAGGGGTGCTTCTGAGAGGGTTGTCGTGTGGCTAGAGACTGATGGCCGTTGGCTGAGGCCATTGTTGCCGCACTGCTCGTGGTCACCATGTGGGGGAGAGGTATGATAGCCTGATCTGCAGAGGGGAGGGGGAGTGCATCTGGGGTCTGTGTGTCTGATGGCTGTTGACTGAAGTCGTTGTCACCTCATTATTCGTGGTCGCCATGTGGGGGAGGGGTGCAATATCCAGTGATGGTGGGGGTGAGTGTTGCACTGGTAATGAGGTGGGGTGGGGGCTGGGGGATGACCACCTCCTTGATGTCCCTGTCAAGGTTGCCAGAGTCTTGAACAGCTCAACAGGCACAGGCAAGGAGGCATCAGGCGGGGGCAAGGTGTGGGGTGATGGGGGCTTAGGTCGTTGGATGTCCCCGGGATACAGAGCTGGAGAGACTGGGAGGTGGGGGTAGGGCGGGCACGCAAACAGGAGCAGTACTTGGAGCTGGTGCAGGGCAATCGAACCTGTTGTAAAAGTGGTTCAGCTGGTTCGCCCTGTCCAGGTCTCCCTCCACAGAGCTGCTGCTTTTCTTAAGGCCAGTGATGGATTTCATACAGTGAGAGAATGATTGAGTGAGGGGTGGGTGGGTGGATGTTTTTTACAAACAAGCCAGGCGATAAGAGGAGATAAGAGGGGACTGAGGCGCGTGGCCTCTTCAGCCACTGAACAACTAGTGGACACTGGTCCCATTGTTTCAGAGAAGGGCCCTTTCACTCCTGATGGGCTGGAGTATACACTAAAGAGGTTGGCTGAAAAGTTTCCATTCTGTTTACTCCTTACACACACACACACAAATAGACAATTAAGATAGCCCTTAATTGCCGCAAACAAAAATACACTTTCACATAAACACATGCAAACAAATGTTTAGTGTGTGTGTGTGTGTTAGGAGTAAACTGAATGGGAACATTTCAGCTAACCTCTTTAGATGGCAGGATATGTTTCAGGAAATGTTTCAGCTATTCAGATCTTTGATGATTCTGTGACCTGTCCAGCCAGCCAAGCGTCTGTAAGCTCCTGCAGTCTTGTGGTGGCCCTCCAGGTGCCCTCTTCACTAGCTGTTTATTTTTATTTTATTTTGATAGGACATTATATAATGCTATAATATTAAAAAATAAACATGACCATTTCATGCACTGCATCCTAACCTAATGCACCTAACCTAAGACCATACATGATAACATATGCACTGCTACCTTGCAAGTAGGATCTGAGTACCAAGCAAAAATTTAAACTGACACGTCATTCAGGACAGAGAAGCATGTTTTCCAAACTCTGATGGATGGTGCAGCTACTCATGCCTCACACACCTGCATCATTCTCAACAGTGCACCTGTATGGTGAAGTCCAGGTGACATTTTCACAGTCTCCCAGTGTTACGTGTTCTCAGCCTAATGTCGTCAAGGAACGTTTTTTTTCAATCTGTGTCAAGCACAAACCCGTCTTCTCACAATGACACGTCACATTGTCCTTTCTTTCAGTCGACGATCATGTTATTTTTTGTGCGTATTGATGACCTGTAGAGATGTCTTTTCCTTGTGGCATCTGTCCCAGTTAGCTAACGTATCATTGTGGTGCTGTTGGTAGATTTGATTATTGTAGTTCGAGAGATACGACTGAAGACCTGAATGCGTGACTGCAGCTACATTCTTGAGATGAAGAGAGACTGAGATAAGATGTGGAGTTATATTTCTGAGATGAAAGAGTGACTTTTCTGGGAGTAGAGATGTTTGATTCTGACGGACAAGACCAGAATCTGTCAGTGAAAAAGTCTGATCCAGAGGGTGTTGAAAGGTAGGAGTGACCAGAAACCAACATTCTTCTGTGTGTGTGTGTGTGTGAGAGAGAGAGAGAGAGAGAGAGAGAGAGAGAGATATGCCAGTAGACAAATAATTGCTATTCAATACATCATATAGGTGATTTTAAAAGTCTTTGGTTGTGCTCCACAGCATTTCTAGTCTAGATATTCTCCGTGGCAGGTGCTTTTGCACTTTCTTCTTGTGAACTCCCTGCCCCCTGTCCATCTTGGCCTGTGTTGTCAGTAGAAACAGGGCTGTGCACACGCTGACATTTTGCCATTGTACTTCATCCATGGCAGGGCACTGCAGCATTTGAATGTTCAATGTCAGTAAACATTTAGGGGTAAATATTTATCAGTCCTTAGAGAAAGAGCTGGTATTTATACCATTAAATGTTGAAACGCTCTAGGGGTTTGCTTTTCCATTTGGACCAGCCATTGTCCTCCAAACAGTCAAATAGAGAAGACTTACTCTAGGCTTAATCCCCACCTCTTCAATCAAACTCACTTTTATGAATGATTCGTTTGAACATTCAAATCTTCAGATCTCATTCTCATTCAAATCTTGAAGGTGACTCAACAAGACTTCTGTGTTTTAGAATCAGAAGTTGGGAATTACATCCGTGTGATTCATTTGACTAAGAATGTTGACAGTGTGTTTGCACAATGAATAATAGCATGATAAAGACATAGAGTTCTTCTTCAACATGTGATAATGTCTTTGTAACGTTCAAGTACATGACCTAAGATTGTACAAGGTGACTTTGTGCCATCACCTCATATGTGGTATCTAACTGATGTCTTTCTGCATGTTTTTCATTCATATATTATCAGTCTGAAGCAGTGTTGTAGTACTCGAGTCCGAGACTCGAACTCGAGTCCGAGTCATTAGCTAAATTTAGAGACTTGTGACTTGACTTGGACTTGAGCACTAAATGACTCGAACTTGGACTTGGACTCGTGCATTCGCACTCGCGATGACTCGTCGAGGACTCGACTTTTTTTGTAATATATCATAAGGCTATAATTGTTGTATGTCATTAGGCTATAATTTGCTATATGATTTTAATATCTAAATTATTTGTAATAGGCTACTAATTGTAGTTCAAGGGAATGTTAGGCTACTGCTTCGTGTCATAGGCCTACATCGCAAGTCACATCATGTTCACATGCAAAGCAAACTAACGTTAACTTTAACACCAAAATGCCTGGAGACATGGCCGCCGCTATTTCAATGTATTGCCAGGCAACATTAGTTCGCAATCTCATACATGACATGACATTACCTAAGATTACACTCAGCCTAGGCTAAACATCACACACTGCTGCTGGATAGCTGATCTTCATGACTTGGTGAACAGTGTTTTTCCTGACTGACGGGAGAAGCGAGGTTCCATTCATTCATTTTCATTTGGGGCGGGCCCTGTCGTGCCTCTGTCTGTTAATTTGCAGCAGGCTATTATCGGGATGAAAGAAAAATAAACTAAAAGTTTTCCCTATCAAGATATAGCATACTTCTTAATTTTGGTGTCATAAAATATAGAAGCATAACATTAAATTGCCTAGTAGAGTGTCCATGTAGAGTTTCAATGTAGGCCTAGGCTAGTCTACGTGTCTGCGCAAGTGAAACTGACAAACTGAACCTCTCGTGGGTAGGCCAGAAACAACTATATTTAAAACCACGAATGAAGTGGATTACTGTTACTGTTCAAATGAGCGATTTGATAGCCTAATCCACTGCACGAAAAAAAGGAAATAGCAACTTGTTCTATTTCTAACAGGTGAATATCGTAGCAAATAGCCTATGGCGATGGCAGCTTAAAAAAAACATTTATTTCACTCATCTCGCTGAAATGAACGTATAATGTGGCCTGTTGCGCAAAGAAATTAATTAGGCAGATGATCTGCATCTCCGTTAACCGAAAGATAGTTTTCATCTCTATTGTTGACGTGAAATATGTCTCCATAGTGTCAGTGAAGTGAGGTAGCCAGTGTTCACGTCACGGGAGTCAGAAAGAAGCTACCAAGACGGGCCCTGCTCTGTTTCTGCCCCTCCCAAACTGCGCTAAAATTGTGTAGGCTATTTAACAGCCAGAATTTTTAAAAAATGCCGGGGAGGCCCTTTTATGATCCACAAATAGGCCTACTCCAACGTCCATCTAGCTCTTGTGAAGTATGAACTTCTACAACACTGCCTATACAATTGTCAACAGTCAGTAACAGCATAATGTGACTTAATGGCCTGTGTGATTGGGATTGCTCATTTATTATGAGTAGGCCTATAGGCTATGGTATGGTATGGTATTCTCTCCGATGTAATAAATACAACACATTGGGTTTGGCAAGAAATTTGGCAATACTACTTTCACACAAGTGATGGCACCCCTGCTTGGAGACAGAAGATTGTCCGTTTTGCTTTTAAGGATTTCATCTGCAATGGGAAAAAATGTAACAACATGTAGGCTATGCTTACTTTAGTGCTGGACTTGGACTCGACTTGATCAATAGGGACTCGACTCGGACTCGACGTGGATCAATAGTGACTCGACTCGGACTTGACTCGGATGAGTAGTGGACTCGACTGGGACTTGACTTGGAATTTTTTTTAATGACTTGGACTTGACTCGGACTCGAACCTGGACTCGGACTCGAGGCATAGTGACTTGACTACAACACTGGTCTGAAGTGAAGTGTATTCTAGATACCACCATGAATGCTGTCATTTTTCTTTGTACAGTGTGCATGCAAATTCTTGAATGTTCTGTTCTGATATTGTGTAATTTGCTTCATTTGCACTGTCCTTTGCTGTCTGTCTTTAATGTGGTGTACTTTTAATAAACTGGCTTTGCCTTGGCTATTGTATTCACTGCACCACAATGCATCTTCCACTGCATGGCTGTTTTATATGTACGCAGCAATGGTAAGGTTATTGAACAAACTTTCCATTGTGTAATAGCTAAACAGTTGAGTTCAGTGAATTAAATAAAAAAAATAAAAAAACGGGTGATGCAATGCAGTGTGTATAAAAAGACAATATTTTTACTTCCTTGTTGACCTCATGGATTTTTCAGTTACACTTTACCAATTTTTCTTTTAGTAATGTCTTGCCTAGATCATTGGCTCCCATAGTGGGGGTTGGGACCCTGGGTGGGTTGGGTGACGAGACAGCAGTGGAGGCTCACAAGACAGCAAGGGGAGGTCGCGAGATGATTTTCCGAAATAAAGAAAAATGTTAAAACTATTAGAAATAGCATATTTTAGCCATAATTGTAACACATGTTTGTATCTAAAAAAAGTATTGATTAAATTATATTATGGTTGTTAAATTATACATAATACAGTATTATGGTTGTTAGGCTGTTATGTTCTTTTGTGGTATTATGCTTGTGTTTTGACAGGTCTATTAGGGTGTATACGCTGTTACGCACAACATTGGTATACTTCTACCACCTCCGAAGTAGTGGGGGGTCACAAGTCACTGGCACTGTTATTTTGGGGGTCACGGGCTGAAAAGTTTTGGAAACCCTGGTCTAGATAACCACTAAGAGCAGTACTGTTGAATTCTGCATACATACAGGAGAACATTCATGACTGTGGATGTCACTTCCCCTCTCATCTGGAATGCCATTTTTCCTGTTTAAATGTGCTCCTGCAAAACGAGGTCAGTGAGTTTCATAGATATGTGATTACTGGGGCTATGAATGAATGAGTGAACTACATAGTAAACAAATTCACTCAGAGCTGTCTCTGAGGATCTCTTATTTGCCTTTTCTTTGTGAAGAGAAAGATGGGAAGTGGTCTACATCCAGCCACTGAATCTTGCATTATCAATATCATTATCAATGCATTATCATACTGGATATGTAACCATCCATATGTAACCAACCACCATTTGTAACATACACCTCAGGTGGCTTTAAACACCATGTTCTTTTCTCTACATATAACTAACTTATTAATTTATCATGTAAACAGACCTTACTGTTCTGTACTGACCCTAGGCAGATGGGTCAGGGCCTTGAGTCGTGGATCTGCTCGAGATTTCTTCCAATTCTAGGGAGTTTTTCCTTGCCCCTGTTACTCATGGGCCTTCTCTGATTGTTTAACACTCTGTAAAGTGCCATGAGACATGTGCAATGTTTTGGCACTCTATAAGTGATATTAAATTAAAATTGAAAATTTAATCTAAGCTATGGTGGAAGAGACTGGGGCTACTGAGCCACGCACATTCATGGCTTTCATTCTAGTAGAAATGGACATGCGCTGTAGATTCTTAGGGAGTTGCAGGCACAAGTGTTCTGTACAAACATCTCTTCTCCCAATCAGACAGGTTACACTTTACTTGACAGTATCGACATAAGAGTGACATGACACTGTCATGAATGTGTCATAAACAAGTCATAAACGTTTATGACATAACGCTTCTGTTATTAAGTGACATTCGGTTTTTGTCATAAAAAGTTAGGGTTAGTATTGGATTTAGAGTTAGGGTTAGGGTTAGGATTAGGGTTAGAGGTTAGGGATAGGGTTAGGGTTCATGTGTCATGTCAGTGTCAAGTGTTACCAACAGTTATTTTGCTCTTAGTGTTTCTGGTTTTTCACCTACCCACACACACACACACAGTCACTGCTCCACTCCCCTCCCGCCCACACACACATCTTCACTGTCATCACTCACATACATTACATACAGTACTCTGCTTGCAATAGTAAGTCCCTGCCCCCCCCCCCCCCCCCACACACACATACACAGCACATTATTTCATCAGGAAGCTTCTCCAACACACATCCCCAACATACTTACAGCACACTGCCCCCCCCAATACACAGCACATTGTCTCATGAGGAAGCTTCTCCAACACACATATTGCACACTGCCCTCTCCCCACATACACAGCACACTATCCCATCTCCCCTGTCATCCCCCCAACACACACACCAAGACCCCTGGCAGTTGGGTTAGCCCCTTGAGCCGTGGATCTGCCCAAGGTTTCTTCCTTGGTAAGGGAGTTTTTCCTTGCCCCTGTTGCTCTTGGGTGCTCCTTGTTGGTGCCCCCCACCCAATCCCAATCCTCCCCCACCTTTTTTATGCAGCCCTTGCCACTTAATCTACTAAACCCCTCTTCTACTGCACTTTTTACCCCCCCCCCCGCCCCCCCCCCCACCCATTAATGCACAAATAGGCTGACACCAGACATAATTTCACTGCATTTCTTACTTCCAGTAACTATATGCATGTGACAATAAACTTCCTTGTATCCTTGGTTGAAATGTTAGTAGTGCTACCCTATGAGAGACACATGAAGAGGCATTATCTGGAGTGAGGTCACAGATGGGACCGTGATTAGACCATGACATGCAAAGAGGGGTAATGCACAGTTAATAAGTGATGAATGATATATGCACCAATCACTTCACTGAAGGGATTCAAATATTTCCAGAGGTAAAGTAGATACTCATGGGTACAGAAAACATCGCCTGCACCACACAGAATTTTGCCAGCTGTTGTGATTTTAACACACACTCTCTCACACACACACACACACACCACAAGGATGACCGCATCATGAACAAATACTCTCAACCATCTTTGCAGGGGTCCAAGATTAACTCCTCTCATTGTTATTATGGTTATGCTAAATATAATCTGCAAAAACAATGGAAAAGAAATTACAGTGCGACAGTATCAATAACCACAAATGTTCACAGCCAGTTCTTTCTTTTCCCTACATTCCTCAGATTACAGAGATTATAGATTACACATGGTCAAATTACATATTACAGAACATAAACTGAACACGTCACATGGCTGATTGCAGAGTCTGGTGGAGGAAGCGTTGTATAAAATTGCAGGTCCAATCCCAAAAAAACATGCTGTGGCATCAGAGCAGGGGGGCCTCCTCCGGTTACAGCCGGACACACTGGCCGTGGAGCCTGAGCAAAAGCCAAAGTCAGAGTCACAGGCAAGGACAAGAGAGATACGCAGATCATGAGATGTGATCACCTCTGAGAGAGAGGAGGGGGGGGGTCCATTTCCCCCTTACAGATATATATGGAGGGGTGAAGACAGATATACTCAATTAACCTGAATGAGGATACACATGCACACACTCATTTACACAGACCAATATGCGTGTGGAACGAGCATGCACACACACATACACACACACACACAAACGCACGCACACACACACACACACCATACACTTGAGAGAAGGGAAGAGACACAGAGTAAGAGACATTCTGATTTTGATTTTGGACATCCAAGATGTCATCATTGTATCATACTGCTTCATGGAGTGGAATCTACTACCTGGAATCGTTGTGTGGCTTTAATGACAGCTTAGATGGAGGTGAGGTCAGTCCTTTGTGCATTTGACCCTAGACTATAATTAAGACAGGGATACTTATACACAGATTAGCATGCGTACTGGGATGCTATCGACTTTCAAATCGTCATACGATATGATGAAATTGTGTGTAATGTTATACATTCATGATTGCAACCAGGGTGGACATTACATTGAATTAATTCAATTGGACACCATGTGAAATATGAAGAAACAATGTGTCTGTCCTTTTGCCAGATCCATCAAAAGACAGGACATTGATCAGGAGGAAGTTGCTACCAGCAATGTCAAAGGTGTGGTTCCCAGGAAACAGGAACAAGATGTTGCTAGTCCTTGCTGGGTATGCACTGTGCTGCATTCCTTATTTATTAGCCTCATGGACTAATCTTCGCCTCCTTTCTCTTCATGGAGTCACACAAGTAGAAGTATGCAACCTCGTATTGGATGGTATGAACAGAATATGGTCCCTTCAAGGCTTCCACATGGATTCTTTTATAAACATTCCTCTGAAGACAAGGTCAAGAGCCCAAACTCTCTTTACTCACAGCATGAATACCAAATGAAAGTGAAGAGTGAACTAGAATCCATCAAACGTGTTATATCCCCCATATTCCATACTCAATATAACCAACAAAATCTGATTTGCTATGTCTCTGTCTGAATTCTCTCTTCGCAGTCCAGAGAAAGTTGTGCTCTGGATCCCCCTAGAGGAAATGTGGTGGATTTAAATCTGTAATTGGCTGAAGCCTATATCCCATGATAGTTAAGTTTCAAGACACAGGTGCAGGGCTTAGACATATTGACTTAAAACATAAATAATGTATATAAATTATAGGGGTTTTTAATGTTTACTACAGAGCTGTCCTAACTAGAATAGACCTACATACTGTTTCATTGACGGAAAATAAGTTGTGCTCTTAGATGAAAATCGATAACTATTCAAAAAAGATTTTGTTTTAGAGCAGTGTCCAATCTCCCTGCCATCGTGCCTTCACCAGACCAGTCATGGGCTACAGTCCATGCTCACACACACACAAACACCATCAGGGAGGCACCATCCATTTTGTCATAAAATGATTGATTTTTTTCCCCATCTGTTGTGCTGATGTCCAGGGAATGCTAATGCTGCATACAATACAGGATCCACACACACACAAAACAACAAAATACAGAGATACTGCAATCCCTTCAGAATGGTGGCACACACAACTAAACAGCAACTGAACAGCATAAAATCATGAGATGCATCTACACAAGCGCACACATCCATATATTCATGCACAGCAATAGTTACACACACACACACACATACAGTCCCACAAGGTCACATGCACAGTCACATCACATCACACACACACATGCACACACACACACACACACACAGACACAGACACACACTTAAATGTGCACACACAAACACACAGAGAGGGATAGAGCATTTAAAATGTCAGAAATTGGACTCACTTTTTATGCAGCTGCTGTGAAAAGTTCATTCAGAGAAATATAGAGAAGAGAGCGAGAGTGCTCTCTGCGAGAAGAGTCAATTCTCCCTCCACTGCAGATATGGATTTGCAGAGGGATCATAGCCCTGCAGCAAAATAGCCAATCAATCTGTGTTTCATATCACAATCTTACAGACATTAAATCCTGCCCATCAAACGATTTGTTTTCAGTTGCATTTCTGTTTTCAATTTCACCAGAAGCACAGAGTGCAATGGGTGAGTTGAAACAATGTTGTTTACTTCCTCCTGTCAAAAATGAAATGGGAAATAATCTGTTGGCCACAACATATTACAATGCAGCTCTATATATTTATATTTCAGGACCAAGGTGTTTCATAATAAGTGGACCACTGGTGTTTTGGGAAACCTCTATTCCCAAAACTGCCACAGATTTGCATAATAGCTATTTAAGAATGACATATAGAATACTGGGGCTTAAACAAAGAATGTGTGTTTGGCTTGCCAACAGTCCTTCTCTCCAGCCTTTTACTAATAAAGTGTGTGTGTGTGTGTGTGTGCTTGCGTGCTCGTGCTTGTGCGTGTGTGTGTGTGTGTGTCCTTCGATATTTGGGTATGTGAGTATGTGTGCATAAATCAGCAAATTGTTGACATAATACTATAATGGAGAGAACATTTCTGAAAGTTCTATTTCGGCCTTCTACAAATATCAGCATGGAATGGAGTGTTTTTTGAGGGGCTCTTGGAAGCTCACGAACATGCCCCCAGAGTGTAGCGCTGTAGCTGCCTGACTGCTTTACCTGCTGGCTGCAGCCACTCGAGCTAGATAAAACCGATTCTTTTCTTTTTTATGTTTTTGTACTGACAGTACTCGGTGACCTCGAGAAACGAAGATCTATGTGAAAAATTGCCGGATGTCTCCTTGAATTTGAGTGATTGATCCTTCTTATATTGCATCTGTTGTACAGAGAGACGGAATGAAAAATATGGAGAAAGTATTTATTATCTGATGGCATTCTGCCTAGAGAAACTGTGACTTGTTTTGTAATCGTTTTTTCCTTGAGTGCAGCACTTAACAATCAATGGTTTATTGGCAACTATAACACCTGTCTGAGATGTCTTGCAAGTCACAGTTTAGGCCACTGGAGGGCAGGCTATCCTCAACACCCTGCTGTCTGCCACTAGTCTCACTTAAGTGTGTGTGTGTGTTTGTGCGTGTGTGTGTGCCCTTGGGTATGTGAGTATGTGTGCATACATATCCCAAGCGGAGTCGAGTAAATGTTCAAATCTTGTGATTGAAAAATTGCAAACCTTTCAATGCAAAACAACAGCAATATTATACCAACTCTGTTTCAGGGTGTTTTTATGTCCACTATCAGTCCACATGTGAGGATTAATTCTGTGACACGACTGTTAAAGAAGCCCTATGCAACTATTTTAGCAAAAATGACCTTAATTATGCAGGTTGAGAGTCGTTCTGATGGCTCTACAACACTTTTTGGGTCGTTTAGTGGATGCTTCGTCTCCCCCTTCTCCGCGGAAAAAAACCGAATATGCAACTTTCTGGTCGCGGTCCGAACACATCCGGATGTGACTCAGCGGAAGTATCCAATTGCGCCTCGAAAATGTAGTCAGATTGTAGTTTCTAAGAAGACTGCAAAACGAACTCCGACTTGGCTTTGTTGCTGTTGAAATTGTAAGTAGCCTACCCTTGGGTGAACTTCGTTTTTGTAATGTGGTTTTATAGTCTCTTGAACAATGTGTTTGCTCGACCGTTTTATTGTGATTAGCTTGGTTTCTTGATGGATAGCTCGCTAGCTAGTGGGGGTTTAGCGTAGCAGTCACTTGCTACCGAAGCTGCAGGGGAAGCTTTGTCGTGAAAAATGCGATCCCAAATCAGGCGAAAACCCAGAAACAGAGAAGGAATAACCAGACCTGCATAGGGCTTCTTTAAAAGAGACAACTGCACCATCAATACAAATGCAGTGTGTTGGGGCCAATAACTGTGTCACATGGCTTAATGACACTATGAGTGTAATGATAATCTATTACAGTTTTTTCAAATGGCTAACACACTAAAATGACACGCATAGCACAATTATTTAAACTGACACACAGAGAGCAAAACCTCTTCTTAAGTCTCCAAATGTCTAAACAAAAGAAATGTTTCAACAGCATGCGTGTGTATCTGCAAATATTTCTGTGCATGTGAACTAAAATTTGAACTATTTTAGTATTATGGCAAAGCATACTAAAGATGAGAGTGCTTCATTATGCCGAACAGTGTGTAATTGGTTAGACAATATGAAGTGCCATGTGGTGCAAAAGTTTGATTTTGATCATGCTATATGTAGTTTTGGTTTCAGTGCTTCATTTCGCAGGATATATGAGGTATTTTGCAGTTTGGATGTGTGGTTTTGTGAATTGTGTGTGAATTTTGATCAAACCAAAAAAAGTGCAAAAGTCTAGTTTGCAATAATTTTGTTTTAGCAATTGGAAAAAACTGTAATCTTATTGACATAATAATCTATATGTCTCATTGTGTCAGATGGTCAGTCCATCAGTCAGAAGTCAGTCCAGACATTTTGAAAAAAGGACTGGTAATTATGACTTGTCCATGTTGTACAATGATAAAAATTTAATATTTTCACAGCTGATGTACAGGTGGAGATTGAAGGACAGACCTACTTACTTAATGTTGGCATAATGGATAACTGTCCCTACCCAGTTGTGTTAGGTCAGGATGTACCTGTATTAGCTGAGTTATTACAACAGCACTCACCCCAGGTGAAGAGCTATGTGTTAACCTCCCCATCATTGATGTTCCCTTTACTAGGATTGCTATGGATGTTGTAGGCCCCCTTGAGAAGAGTAGGGCGGGCCATCGGTACATCTTGGTAATATGTGACTACGCTACTCGCTATCCTGAGGCTTTCCCCTTAAGAAACACCAAGTCTAGGCAGGTAGCGAATAGCCTAATACAGCTATTTTCACGGGTGGGGATCCCTAGAGAGATCATAACAGATCAGGGTACAAACTTTAACTCTAGGTTTATGAAGCAAGTGTACTCCCTGTTAGGGATCCGGGGCTTAAGAACTACGCCTTACCACCCACAGACTGACGGAATGGTTGAGCGCTTCAACCAAACTCTCAAGGCAATGTTGCGGAAGTTTGTGAGTGACTCTGGAGCTAACTGGGACCAGTGGCTTCCCTATCTCCTCTTTGCTTACAGGGAAGTCCCACAAGCGTCCACCGGCTACTCTCCCTTCGAGCTGCTCTACGGACGTCAAGTGAGGGGTCCCCTGGACGTCCTGCGAGAGGCCTGGATGGGAGAGGGTCCTCAGCCACCGACCAACATTGTGGACTACGTACTCAAGATGAGAGACAAGCTGGAGGAGCTGAGCAGTCTGGCCCACGACAACCTGGCGCAGGCCCAGTCGACCCAAAAGATCTGGTACGACAGGACCGCCCGCAGTCGTACCTTCAACCCGGGCCAAAAGGTGCTCCTACTTCTCCCTTCTTCAGAAAGCAGCCTGCTTGCCAAGTGGCAGGGTCCCTTTGAGGTGCTGCGCAAGATGGGCCGGGTGACCTATGAGGTTGCCATGCCCGACCGACGAAAGCCAAAGCAGGTGTTCCACATTAACCTGCTCAATGAGTGACCTGATGTGGGCCCGCAGAGTGGACGAGGAGGAGGAGCTGAAGGAGCAGTATTTCTCCACCGCACGAGGCGAGGCCTCACATCCCTCTGTGGAGCACCTTTCCAGTCGTCAGCAGGAGGAGCTCCTGCAGATTGTTCCTGGGGGGTTATTCCGTGAGGAGCCCGGACGGACAACGGTGATCCACCACAGCATTAAGCTAACATCTCTAGGGCCAATCCGCCAGACTTCACTGAGGGTCCCGGCAAGGCTGATTCCTGCATTGAAGCAGGAAGTTCAGTCGATGTTGGAGATGGGCGTTATTGTGCCATCGCGCAGCGAATGGTGTAGCCCCGTGGTGCTCGTCCCAAATAAGGATGGGGGGCTGCGCTTCTGCGTGGATTTCTCCAAGCTCAACGCCATCTCTGCCTTTGACCCTTACCATATGCCGAGGGTGGATGAGTTGGTGGAACGGCTCGGCAAAGCAAGGTATCTTAGCACACTGGACCTGTGCAAAGGATACTGGCAGGTGCCGCTCATGCCGGAGTCTCAGGCGCTGACCGCCTTTAAGGCCCCGACTGGGCTGTTCCACTTCACCACTATGCCTTTCGGATTACATGGCGCTGCCGCAACTTTTCAGCGCATGATGGACCAGGTGCTGAGGGGGAGTGTCTTGTTACAGGGGGAGGGGGGGGGAGTGCAGGCCGATCCAGTACATTAGCCGTAAACTCTTCCCTAGAGAGACTAGGTATTCCACGGTTGAGAAGGAGTGTTTGGCCATCAAGTGGGCACTGGACACTCTGAAGTACTACTTGATGGGGATGGGAAGAGTTTGTATTAGAGACTGACCACCGGGCATTGCAATGGATGCATCGCATGAGAGACAATAATGCTCGGATTACACGGTGGTATCTGTCGTTACAGCCTTATAAGTTCACTGTCCAGTACAAGGCTGGAAAGGACAATGTGACTGCTGATTTCTTGTCCCGGTCAAGCTTGAGTAGGGTGGTTTGTGACGCCGCAGCTATCTGCGCGGCTATCTGCGCGTCCTCACGCGACCATATAATGGCCGCACCAAACTTAAACATGTGGTACTTTTAAACAACGAACTTGTGTTCAAACTATTCATATTCATTGCCATGGACTATGTTGCGTTAGGTTGAGTTTGTGTGTGTTTAGCATTTTGTGGATGCATACATGACGTTGAATCACACCAAACATTTTCCCATGCATTCACGCTCATTTCATTCACTTCTATTTCATTCATTCACGGCAAAACTCAGTTTTGTTACGGTAAAATAAGCATTGATTTAGAAACTGCAAAGCCTGTACAAATTTTCTATACTGAGAAGATATGTGTTGTACGGTGTTTGTGTATTGGAGGTGGCAAAAGTACAACTTCTTACCGTCGCTATGGCCAGTGATTTCCTGGGGCTTCTAGGAAGCGCGCTCCCGATACGGGATGATTATATGGAAGGGTGCGTTCGCGAACGACGCACTTGCGTCCTTGCTAAATCAATTATTGTTAGTCGACTCTGAACTTTGTATAATGGCATGTGTCCATGCATTGATATTATTAAGTAAGCCTTATGTGTTCTTATTGTGTACCGGTACCCTTTTAACTGTGTTTGATGTGAATTTATGATATTATGAGTAAACACCCCTGCCTGTGTATAGACTAATGGTAGTTACCAATTAGGTGTGGGTTTTGCCAATGCTTAAAGATGGTTGAGTGTCATTTGGGATGGGGTCTCTCAAGGAACAGAACTGCTTGCAGTTGCTTATAGCTCAAGGTATTGTGTAAAACCTTACTAAGACTAAAAGCCTAGTATTGTGAAATCTAGTGCTATTATTTCTGGCTGAATATAGCCATTAGTCTTTTTGTTTCGTTTATCAAGTATTTTTGTTTCTATTTTCTTTTTCCTGCATTATTTTTTCCTATAATTTTTCACTGGAGGACTCATTCTGTAGCGATCTCACCCTCAGACAAGATTCACCTTTGGCCAGGACGGCCATTTATTGGAACAGGAAGACTCAGGGGTAGTCTCAGCCGCACATGCAACACACAATAACGGTTTACCACACACATCAACACGAGGATAAACACATGAGGTACAACTAAAGAGACTAACACGCTAACAAATACACAACATGGTAAACGTAACTACAACTATTATAATCGACATTACACCTTATAGCATTCACTCGCACTGCATTCTGGGAGACACTCATTCAACGTTAAACATGTACATCCACCGACGCTACAATACTTTTGGTGATGAAAAAATAAATATCATTCACGCCATTTCTGCCAGACTTCTGCCATTTGTGCCAAACCCTAAGACCCTCGACAAACTACTTTTTAACACAGAAACATGTCTGTGTTCATTTGAAGTGAAACAAAGTACTGTCCTTGTTTATTTGAAGAACGATAATAAACAAACTGGAATCAGAAAGCACCCTTTAGCCTTTGTAGCATTTGTTGTCTATTTCTCAGAGTCGAACAGCTAGAGGAAACAGTCTAAGGAGGCTTAAAATGTCCCACATACTCGACGCACCTCACCGGTAGCGCGACAATGTGATGTCACTAAAGCGCCGTAACCATTTATACTCGTGCGTCGTGGTCAACGACACTAGTTGCAATATTCTCCTGAACAGAGGTGTCGCTGTTGTGAAAAGATTAACGCTAACTACGTTACACAGCAGAAGAAGCTGCATAAAGAAACACTAGTAGCAGAGAATGTAAACGGGCTTTGCTATTAGCTAGCCTCTGTGATGGTACTTCAGACTTTGGTTGCTACTATTCACAACTACCACCATCATTATCATCTAGTTTCCAAGGTGTGCACACAGGTAGATAGATAGATGGATATATAGATAGATACTTTAGTCATCCCGAGGGAAATTTTAATAATTTAAACAGTTTAGTTAGCTGGCTAGCTAGCTAGCAGCTGGCTGAGTTTGTGTAATTTCCTGAAGTGGAAAGAGATTTTGTTCAGGCCTTAATAGATATCCTTTGTTTGAAATTGTTTCTATTCTTTCCTCTTAATTCCATGTGTTGCAACTCTTGCTGGTAACTTTGTCAACTTATCCAGCAAACTATTAAAAATTCACGACTGTATCAAAACACTGCAACTCTCGCTTGCCCTCGAACTAGTCCATCTTCCTGTTTCCGCTTTGTCGCGCTCGTCTGAAAAAAAATGAGTGGTGCGCTACCTCGCGCTACCTGGCTAAAATCCTGGCGCGCCAGCAAGATCTACGTCATTTTGACGTCACGGTGTCGCGCTACCGGTCGGGTGCGTCGAGTATGTAGAAGCCCTTACGAGTGACGCTGTTTGTTTCCCCCACCAAATAATTATTCAGGATGTTTTCAGGAGAATTTTCTTCAGTGTGATAAAACATGGGCAATGTGTAGTTGTGGGGGGGCACTATCAGTATACTAGTAAATCATAGTTGAAAAAACATACTGACTTGCTTTTGTTGGTCAACATCTGCTTTGTAGAAAAACAACTGCATGCATATTGATTATTGGGGAAGGTACTGTAGGTGATCTTTAAGTTGGTTGCTTGGCTCAGTGATTATTGGATATTTTCATGGGCATATATGGATGTAAAATGTGAACACACTTTATTAATTAAATCCCTCTCAGTCCCTCTTACTGAGACAAGAACATATGACTTCAGGATCAGCAAATACTATAATACCCAGGGGGCAAAACACCTGTTTTTTACGAAATCAGACATTGGCTGCTGTAAAAGGTTGTCATATAAAAATGAAATCTATGATGTCTGAGGATCACAACCTGGGTGGACAACCCGGTCAACAAGCTGCTGGAAACCTGTAGGATGTGTTCAAAGTATGCATGTCCCCCCGCAAAAAAGTGCGCTTTTGAAGCTCTTTGCAGTTCCCTATCAGGCAGCTAGCAGCCGCGATCAAATGCCATCATCCATAACTGCTTTCATATCTCTGCTATATATCATTTTAGTTGTGAAATCTACAGCCCTACCAACACAACGGGAATACAGCTTTCAAACGATATCTTGATTGTACAAGCAGTATGAAATAAAGTCGTGATCATGTAACGTTACATTGAAAGACTTTGAACTTCTGTTGCTAATTATCCATGTTTCTCCACTAGCACTAGTTCTAGCTTAGCCTGCTGCAAAGAAAATAGTTTTGATTGATCAAATAGTTTTATGTATACTACTTACCGAAAAGGTGATCTTGTAAAACAGTCCATTCATAAGATATCAGTCGGTTCTGTTTTTGTATCCTTGCACTTTTACTGTGCACAAACTTAGTCCACAAACACATCAAAAACACAACTAGTACAGCGTACTCGAGCATTAAGAACATTGTTCGTGTACACATAGTTTACTAAAAAGAAAGATTTTGGACAACTCACTCCTTGCAAGATGGCATAACCTGACCCTAGCCAGATGAATGTCGTTCCGCTTAGCTCCGCCTAGCTTCACTCACATCCATCTGGGACCTCTTCCATTGAGAGTGATTTCTCCAACCAACTTTATGGTTTAGCCAATCAGGACGCAGGGCGGGAGTTTCATAGATGTGACATAGCGTAGAAGCGACTGTGAGTCTGTTATTAGTGTCAGGGGTTGGCTTCGATGTGAGTGGTTGAAGTAGCACGTCAATAGATGACGGACAAGTGGCTTATTCAATCATATGCAAGCATTTTTTGATTAGGCCCAGCCTTCTGAAGCAACACTTCAATGGATCGGTTCCAGATGGATGAGTGGAGCTAGGCGGAGCGAAATTCATCTGGCTATTGCCAGGTTAAAGATGGCAGCGAGCAGAAAAAACAAGTGACTTGTTCAAAACCTCTCTTTTAGTAAACTCTGTGTACACCAACAATGTTCTCAATGCTCGAGTTCATGTGTAGAGACACTGATGATACTTCGATCAAAGTTTCATGTTGTGTCGAGCCTTCATAGTATTTGAAAAATAGCAATTTTGACGCGATTGTATCAAAAAAGTAGTAGCCCTATAGGAATCCCATTCAAAAGGTCATTTCACCCGAAAACGACAACGCATACAAGCTTAAAAGTGGCGCTTTGGACGTACTTATGCATTTATATGAAAGTTTGACTTGGGTACATTCACAAAACACTATATGATCCATTTTGGCGAGAGTTACGCAGATGAAACGTGTGATTGTTTGCTGATAAGATGCACCCGTGCTTGTTATGGGCGTGCTGCAGAGAAACTTCTCTGTATGACGAAACGCCGGTTGTTAGTGATTGGTTCAAAGCGGTTCAAAGGAACTCGAATGATTTTAAACCTCAAAACTGTGCCCTCCCACCCGGAAATAAACGAACGCCTATGGATCTGACTTCGCAGAGAGTCTGGTTTCCAGGCTAACTTATTGCTGCTGTGGACTGCAAAGACATTGGCAGCGATACAATATCGAGAAGCTGGCGAAATCAAGGTTGAGAAATTTCATGGTAAGTGCTTTTCAGTTTTCATTATAAAACAATTACAACCCCAAAACAGAAAAACTTGGGACGTTGTGTAAAATGTGAATAAAAACAGAATGTAATAATCTGCAAATCTCTTAAACTCATATTTCCTTGAAAAAATGACACACAGCATATCAAATGTTGAAAATGACAAATTTGACTATTTCATGGAAAATATATGTTAATTTTGAATTTGATACCAGCAACATGTTTCAAAAAAAGTTGGGACAGGGATAACAAAAATCATTGGTGTGTAATGATAAAGAAAACAAAAGGAGGAATGTTTCAAAACTAATTAGGGTAACTGGCAACATGATTGGGTATGAAAAAGAGCATCCCAGCAGGGTCTCTTATAAGTAAAGATGTAGGGGTATTCATTATTCTGTGTAAACCTGTGTACACAAATGATGAAACAATGCCATCAGTCCATCATCTACAGGACAAGGGAAGGAGCTGACAAACACATTGGATGGTTGTGGTCTTCTGGACCTCAGATGGCACTGCATCAACACCAGACCTGTTTCCACTGTCATTGTATGGGCTCAGGACAACCTCTGATAACCATTGTCTATGTGCACAGTTTGATACTCAGTTCAAAAACTGCAGCCAAAATTCTAACAACCAAAATTGTATTGAGACACAATACAGAAAATACCACCGTCTTATCTGGGCCTGAGCTTGTTTAAAATGAACTGAGGTAACGTGGAAAAAGGTCCTGTGGTTAGACCAATTAACATTTGCCATTGTTTTTGGAAATCATGGACTCACCTGGGCTAAAGAGGAGAGGGCCTATCCATGTATCCAACCTATCCAAGTTGTTTTAGTGCTCAGTTCAAAACCCAACATCTATGATGGTGTGGAGGAGCATTAGTGCCTACAGCATGGGCATCTTGCACATTTGGCAAAGCACAATCAATTCTGAAAGATGTATACAGGTTTTGAGCAACATATACTGCCATCCAGGCAATATCTATTCTAGAGAAGACCTTTAATATTTCAGGAAAACAATTCCCAAATGAATTCTGCACATATTTAAATAGTATTTCTCCATAGAGGAAGAGTCCAGGTGATAAAATGGCCTGTCTGCAGTTCAGATTTGTCAAATTAGGTGCATAATGGAATGGAAAGCATGACTAAGAATACCCCATACTGTTGAGCAACTGAAATCGTGTAGTAATGACTATTTGCTAGAGTTCATTCTCAAAACTCTAGCAAATAGTCTCCTCAGTTCCTAAACATTTACAGAATTTTAAGAACTTTCCCTCTGTCGCACACATGCTATTTGTTTATCCAGCACCGGCTTTGCAAATAACGATGTCCACAGACAAGGTAGAATATTTTGCATGACTTATAAAAGTACGATGTATTGCAACATCAGATGCAAGTCAAATTTGTAGTTTCTTATGTCTCATTCCATCGAACTACAGATCCGCTACCCGATCTGGCAAACTTACATAGTGCGGTTATAGCCGATAGAGGGCCGCGAAGCGAATGCATAATTGCCGTTCACCCTGTTACGAGTTGATGAACCACTGAAACGATTTTGGAAACATTATTTTAAGGTACAAAAAACTCTTTGGTGTTGCTTTAAATGAAGAGGTGAAGCAGTACAGTGATAAACATGCTCCCGTCCCAACTTTTTTTGAAACATGTTGCTGGCATCAAATTCAAAATGAACATATATTTTCCATGAAATAGTCTAAATTTTAATTTTCAACATTAGATATGTTGTCTGTGTCCTTTTTGCTGCTAAATATGGGTTTACAAGACTTGTATATTATCACATTTAGTTTTTATTTGCGTTTTGCACAACGTCCCAACTTTTTCTGTTTTGGGGTTGTATTTCAAGTCGCTATTAACATTAACACTATAATAATGATGAATCGCTTGGGCAGTAAAAAATCAGAAATTTTGGATGGTCTCTGGATGAGGGCCAAGCATTTTCAATTCCATCTACACAGCCTGCCTGGCCTGTGTCAGTGGCCATGACAATCTCATGTGGTTGTGTTAAGGGTTGTCAGAAGAGCTGCTCCTGTGCAAAGAGGGCAATTCCATGCTACATAGGATGCCTTTGCTGGGGGTTGGCAAGCAAATGCTGTAGGATACTGAAGGAAGGTGGAACAGAAGTTGCAGGAAAACAACATGAAGGAGGTATGGGACGGTAGACTATCACTGGCCTGAAGAAGAGCAGCAGCTCTGTTGAGGGGGACCTGGACAGGGCGAACCAGCTGAACCACTTCTACAACAGGTTTGACTGCCTGGTCCAGCTCCAATGGCAGTGGTCTCTCCACCACCCCCTGCTGACTCAGACATTGCTCTTGTTTGCATGCCTGCCCTACCCCCACCTCCCAGTCTCTCCAGCTCTGCATCCCGGTGACACCCAAGGACCTAAGCCACCATCACCTCACGCCCTGCCCCCACCTGACGCCTCCTTGCCTGTGCCTGTTGAGGTGTCCACGACTCTGGCAGCCTTGACAGGGACATCAAGGAGGTGGTCATTCCCCAGCCCCCATGCACCCCGACACCCCCTCAATACCAGTGCACCATCACAGGCTATCGTACCCCCACCATCACTGGATATTGCACCCCTCCCCCATATAGTGATCACGAACAATGAGGTGACAATGACTTCAGTCAACAGCAATCAGACACACAGATCCCAGATGCAGCCCTCCCCCTCCCTACACCCCCCATCATCACAGCAGATCAAGTAAGAGTTCAACTAAAGAAACTTCGCACCAAGAAGGCCTGACAGACTGTGTCCAAGGCTACTCAAGGCCTGTGCTGCTGAACTGGGGAATGAAGCACATCTTTAACTTGAGTCTACGCCTCGGACAAGTTCCAACACTGTGAAAAACATCAAGACATCACTTGATTTCTCAAGTGCTTTTAACACCATCCAACCCCTCAGACTAGGAGACAAGCTATTGCAGATGGGTGTGGATGCTCACCCGGTAACCTGGATTAAAGATTACCTGACCAGTCCTGTTCACCCTGTACACATCTGACTTCTGCTACAACACAGAGTCATGCCACATACAGAAGTTTTCTGACGCAGGTCTAAGCCCACTCTGCTACTCCATGGATGGGGTCAATGTGGAGGTGGTAAGCACCTACAAGTATCTGGGTCTCCACCTGGACAATAAACTGGACTGGTCAGCCAACACGGACACACTCTACAAGAAAGGGCAGAGCAGGCTGTACTTCCTGAGGAGGCTGCGGTCCTTCAATGTGTGCAGCAAGCTCCTCAGGATGTTCTACCAGTCTGTTGTTGCCAGCGTCCTCTTCTATGCAGTGGTATGCTAGGGAGGAAGCACAAAGAAGAAGGATGCGGGGCGACTTGACAGGCTGGTAAGGAAAGCTGGCTCTGTAGTGGGAGCTGAACTGGAGTGCATCACTTCAATATCTGACAAAAGGACCCTGAACAAACTGATCAACATCTTGGACAATGAGTGTCATCCACTCCACAGCACTATTGTAAAGCAGAAGAGCCTGATCAGCTGGAGACTTCGCTCACTGCCTTGCACAACAGACAGACAAGGAAGTAATTTGTCCCCAGTGCCATTGAACTGTTCAATGCTTCACCTAAGGGAAGAGGAGAGATAGACTTCTCCGCATAGTCTGCCTCTCCACCACCTCCATGTTTGGATACTGTCTGTCCACTAGCCACTTTTTACCACTGTCTTACTGCCTCACTGTTTGCGTGCTATATTAGCACATATGCATAACCCCTCCCTCCATGCCACAGCCAAATTGTGGTCACATTTATACCTTTTCTTAATATAGAATATCTAAATCTATCTATAGTAGGGCTGGGATAAACGATTATTTTTTAAACGATTAATCTAGCGAATCGATGCATCGATTAATCTAACGATTAATTTTTTCAGTCAGATTCGATTTCGATTATCTCCCCATTAATTCACTAATAGCAACTTATACATGTTTATTTACATATCTGAATGAAAAAACATGAATTATTTAACATTGCAATATATGTTTATTGCTCTTAAAGGAACCATATGTAAGATTGTGGCCAAAACTGGTACTGCAATCACTTTCAAAATACTGAAGAGCGATGTATCCCCTCCCCCTCCCCCCTGACTCGAGGTTGCCAACCCTGATGGCGAAACACTACTGACTTCGTGATTAGTAGATAGGTGGAGGGTGGCGCATCAGGCCAAAACACAACATGACATGACAAAACACAACATCAACATCAGTTGAGGGCTGCAACTTCACTTTTTAAATGACAATATCCTGGCCGGACTACGGTTGTCAGTGATATAAGTATTTGAAATTAACATGATTTCTTAATGTCTAGTGACATATCAGGGCCATTTTATGATTAATTGAAATATTTTTCTTACATACGGTTCCTTTAAGATTCCAAAATAAAAGACTATATAAGTGCAAAGTAATGCATTCTTAGTCAGAGGTAGCATTCAATAAAGTTCAGTAGTGTATGTCTAATTGAGACGTCATTTTAAGACGTTCGTGTGGGAATCCTTGCAATTAACATTAACACAGTTAAAAGGCTGCTGATGTGTGGATGCAATTCATAACATAGTTAGTTCAAATAACAGTTCGTACTTCTCCTTTGGACAAGCACTTTTGAGTCTTGGAAAACACTTTTCCATTTACATCGGGATTTTGCAAACATTCAGAGTCAATAAAATGAGCCCTGCATTGAGTAACAAATACAAGCAGCTGCAAGCATGCTAAACTTGACATCCAAACAGTATTCTAACGTTAGCTTTAAGATACTGCTTGATTGCATACTGTAACTTAACTTAGTTTAGTCTCCTCAATGTACTATGTTGTGATAAGACCTTAGCAGAGTTTACTTTAACTTTAATGTAGCAGTTTTGAACAAATTTGCGCAGCATGGTCACGATGCTAAGCGGATTTAATAGCAATTTAGCCCACTGTGTTCTATGCAGTGCTTCTATGTGGCAACAACACTCCTTCAACAATCGTGAATAATTTGTTAAATGCAAATGCAGAGGAGGAGCAGCGGGCTCGTTACGAGAGAGAGCGGGCGGGGCGAGGAAAGGCTGTGTGAGTAAAAAGTGCAGCTCAATGAAATGATTTTATCTTATCTTTAATTTAAATAGTAGGCCTACAACATAGAACATCAATGTGTGGTGGCCGGTTTTGATTTCGTGGTGCCCAGCCACAGATTAGTCAACGTATGGAAAACACTGAAGGTGTAAAATTAAAAATATTTAGCAGCACACGTTATGCTTGACGAATCGACGCTCATATTTTGCGTCGACGTATTTTTTGCGTCGACGTCATCGATTACGTCGACGCGTTGTCCCAACCTTAATCTATAGATAGATAGATAGATAGATACATATAGTTTTTTCTATAGTTTTTTATATTACCTTGCCTACTCGCTGATATGTCCATACTTATTTTATGCTGGTCTCGAGACTTTATTCTTGCACTGTTGCACTGTTGGACTTACTCATTTGCACCATCACCAGACACTCACTCACACAGATGCACAGAGAATCACAGGCTCAGTCCCTGCCTCAGTCATTGCAAGCGCCTGTTGATTAATCACCCACTATGTGGATACTGTTTTTAGAATTGATTTAGATTAACTGTTATTTAGTATAATTTGTATTTTAGTATTTAGTATATTCTTTATATTCTACTGTCCTTATTGCTTAGTTGTTTTTTTATATTATATACCATTACTTACTTTTTTCTGCTGTTAGTGAATGTGTGTGTGATGTCTGTATGCTACTGAGACCTTGAATTTCCCCTGGGGATCAATGAAGTATCAATCTATCTATCTATCTATCTATCTATCTGGTGAAACACTAGAGAGCAGCGACAGCAGCAGTGACTCTGAAAACCGCTAAACAAATTGTATAAACATTATTACAGAAATTAGTTATCACCCTGAATTGTAACCTGTTTGCCCGTTTCATTAATTGTTTTTTTGTTTTGTTTTACAAATTGCTGCTTAATGTAACTGTTTTAATCAGTATTTTTTTTTTAAAAACTACTCCACACTAGCCTGACGAGCCAGACCCACATTAAAATGTAGGGTCTGGACACTCACCGTTCGCAGTGCTCAGTCCGAGGGGCGGGATAATCAGTTGTCTTTCAAATTCCCTCTGCAAGCAATTGGACAGCGGCAGCGCTATGAGTCCCATGCGTTTCCCACCAGCGGAGCTAGTTGGCTAGTTCAAACGTTTGCCTACTTAATACAAGCTTAACTCGTGTCACACTGTTTGCCAGCAGCAACATCCATCTTATTTGTTTTCAAGTAGCAGGGAATTCAAGCCAAACCGTTGCAACTCTGCCATCAATCATTATGTTAAGCCCACCTAACGACTCTATACACGATTTCATTGGCCTAGTTTCGATTTCTGGAGCTCACAAGCCAACGGAGAGTTGCTAGACTAGCCCTGGCAGCAAATGTAATTTGCGGCCGCTAGGGGCGCGTCTAGATTTCTAGGCTAACTCCACACATGACTCCTGTGTGTTTTAGTCTTTCAACATTTAGTTGTCTATCTTACACTCCAAACACCTGGATTGAACTCCAGAGTAACCCGCCTAACCCCAAATCCTGAAATCCTTTTTTTTTATTTCGATAGAATAAATAAAGCTATCCCACTTGTGAAAGAATATTAGAAATACTAGACATTATAATACAAATAACAGATCTTGCATAAATATGCAAACTATGTAGGCCTACTGTACATATATAGAAACAGAGCTGTACTACAATTCACATCAGTTAACAGATTAACAGTAAACCTTTCTTAGATCTTGTTTGACTTGATAGGCAATCATAGGCTTGAAATTTAATTTCCCTCTAAATGTGTTAATGGGTCTGAAGTCTGGTTAGTGAAATGATCAAAATATTATTTCATCTGTAAAAGTTAACTTCACATGGTATTTTCTTTATTTTAACAACAACAAAGGGAAAAGAATGCTACCGAATACAATGGAATGTTCTTTAAATATATATATATATATATATATATATATATATATATATATATATATATATATCTTTGTATACCTATGAATTAAGAGGCATTATTAACTCTTACATTCTAATTACATGTACAATCAAGGCTTCAGATTAAAGCCTATCTTCCACTCTTTTGAAAGGTGTGCTCAGTTTGTTTCTAGCATAAAGTATCAGGGAGATATGGCCCAGGATTCATGGATATAATTAAAACTTTTTAGCATGATTGGGTGATTCCGGGGAGTTAAAGCAGAATTTGAGGTAGCATTGTTTTGACCCTAATTGCAAGTTTCCAGCAGCATGTTGACCGGGTTGTCCACCCAGGTTGTGATCCTCAGACATCATAGATTTCATTTTTATATGACAACCTTTTACAGCAGCCCATGTCTCCTAAACCCCCTTTGCCCCCTGGGTATAGCCTAATGGAGAGAACATTTCTGAAAGTTCTCTTTTGCCCTTCTACAAATGTCAAATAATTAGCATATAATGGAATGTTGTTTTTATTTCATTTGTGTAGGGGAAGCATCAGTATATTTGCAAAACATCTGACAGAGAACATGAGCAGTTTTATAGGAAGTCAGACAACTGGCATAAAGGTTTGTGTTTTCCCTCTTCTCAGTGCTCTTTCTTATCCTACCTCCATCTCTTTTCTTTTGTTCAAATTAAACGTCAGATTTAACACCTCATTGGTTTGCTTATTTCATTGGATTGATTGATCCTTCTTACATTGCTTCTATCATACAAAGAGACAGAATGAAAAATATTTAGAAAGTATTTATTATCTGATGGCATTCTGTCTAGAGAAACTGATTTATCTCAATTGTTTCTTCCTTGAGCAGCACTTAACAATCAAATGGTTTATTGGCAGCTATAACTAGTGATGGGCAAATGAAGCTTTGGTGAACCACTAAACCACAGCAGTGTGAAGCTAGCGACACTAATGAAAAAAATCCAATATGGCTGCCACATGTAGATTTTTCAACATAAAAGTCCTTACCCAAACCAGTATATGTAACCAAAAACATTGGTTTGCTAAGGACTTTTATGTTGAAAAATGACAGTGTGGCGGCCATCTTTTTGCTTTTCACCTAGTGTCGCTAGGTTCACACTGCTGTGGTTCAGTGGTTCACCAAAGCTTCATTTGCCCATCACTAGCTATAACATCAGGCTCCAGTGTTTGAGTCTGTCGTTTTACAGTAGCCTAGCACCTGTCTGAAATGTCCTGCAGGTCACAGTTTAGGCCACTGGAGGGCTGGCCATCCTCAACACCCAGTCTGCTACCAGACTCTGCAACTAGAGTCTTTCTCTCTCTCTTTCCCTCTCTCCGGGCTGTGGAAGGCTTACCCAGGCCTTATATCCTGTGATCATAGCTCTGTTCTGGTCTGTCAAACACTTTAGCATGTTTTGGAGCTTTGTCCCTTCATATTCACTCATGTGAACACAGTTCCTTTAGGTCTACTGGTCATCTTGTTATGACAACTGTGGGATGACTCACATGATGACTAACCGATTTGAAATATTTCACTATTTTAAGGCTTTGCTCTCACTGAACTTGTGTTCACTTCCTAACCTGATCTGATCATTTATACAGCTCTGTCTGCTATTTCTTGTTAGCTACCACATCAATGTCTGTCCTCAAATTAACTTTGTAACAATATCAAGAGTTTTAAAAGTTTTTTTGACAAGGACTACAATCATCCAAAATTCAAATATGACAATAAATATTAAATTCCTTAATTAAGTGAGCTTGCAAAGCAGCACACTTATTGTTCGTTTTATTAGGGGTCTGAGCAGCGTAGCTGCAGGACCCCTATTGTTTCTGTACCGTTCATTTTTTGCCATAATTCTGTAAAAGTCATACTGCAGCCTAAACCGTAACTCCAAAACTCTTGAAATTTTCAGGTACGGTTACCAGTACCCCCCTCTACCCATAACCCAACATTTGGGGTATTGCACCCAAAGGTGGCGCTATTGGAAAAAAAAGTTAATTATGCTTATTTCTCCTTACCAGATTGACCTAGACTCAAAATTCTTTCATAATATTAATCTCTAAACAAAGATGCATCTTTTTGGCCCTGGTCTTATGGTCTACAAATGTTTACTTTTGCCACAATTTCATGGAAAAGCCAAACATTATAAAAAGTTTCACACTCTTCAAAAATAATCAAATCTAGGGGGGGGGGGGAGCTGTTGCGTTTGAGTAATGTAGGTGGTCTTTCGGTAAGCTCTGTGAGGTAACTTTTTTCATTTCGATAATAAACAGATTATTCTGACTTTTAACCTCATACATCGATATATTTCGTTATCTAAAGTACTTGGACTTGTAATGACCGATTCTGAAATAAAAACTATGAAGCCATCGACTGCTAAATCGTCGTCCAAAAAAACAGGAGGTCGTGGTGCTACTGCTAACTCCCCGGAGGAATCAACTGATAGTTTTGATGATGGGCTAACAGCCAGCATGCTAACCAAAGCGCTGGACTCACTGAAAGTTGACATTTGCTCGAAAATAGATCTGGCCGTTGGCGGAGTACAGGCTGACATTGCTGCCGTGAGAGAGGAATTGACCTCCTCTGTAACCAGCCTACAGAGAATAACAGAGGAGCAAGACAGTCGTCTAAAAGATTTGGAGTCCGCAGCCACCACTTCTAGCAACACTATGTCTGCTCTCGAGACCACGGTTACGACGCTCCAAAGCCAAGTCAAGGAGTTACAGAGAATAGGTCCCGGAGAAATAACATCAGACTTGTGGGCTTTCCAGAGGATCTAGAAGAGGGTTTAAATACACAGGGGTCAGTGTTGCGCGGGTTTGGTCACAAGCGGCCCGCGGTCACCCGATATTTTAATCAACCCGACCGCAACTCGGACCGCGAATATTAATTAGGACAAAATTATACCCGACCCGCGATCCGACCCGCTTATTTACAAAATGTGTGCTTTTGGTTAACAAACTAATTTATTTAGGCATGCAGAACATAATGTTTGCGTAGGAGAGAGAATGAGAATAAGAGCGCAAGCACGCACGCAACCACCAAGGATTAGAACACTAGGATAAGATTTGAAGGCCATGGACATACATCTTTCTTTCGAAAACAGAAATGGTGAGGCAAGGTAGGCTAGAGTCACATTGCTGGTCAAAACGTTAGCGTAAGAACTGGTTTATAATGCTGAATGAAGCACAAAGCTTTACAAAAGCACATCCACTGTTTAAAGTCACAAACACAACGAACAACTTTTATGCATGCGCGAACCTATACATAGGATGTGTAGTCTGTGCCATAACATTTATTCCTGCAGGCTGCCCGTTTTGGCTGTCATACTTTTAAATGGCGTCGCAAGAAGCAGGCCTACATAGACCATAACTTACTGTCATCTTCTTTAAGAACTTTTCCCAAAATTTCCCATAGCCTATATCGCTTTTCCTGAAGGGGTGTCTATTATTATGACCGCCGCGCAGCGAAGCGGCGGTCATATAGGTTTAGTCAGATTTTTTTTTTTTTTTTTTTTTCTTTTTCGCATGCCCAAATTTCCGTCAATGATTCCCGGGACACTGAAAGACCGGGGTACACGAAACTTGGTGGACATGTAACCCCACATGGATAGCATGGAACCATCGTTTTTCGTTTTGATCTGTAGCCCCCCCGCTGAATTGGACCCCCCGAAAAGACACAGTTTTCTGTGAATATCTCGAAAACCGTAGGGTTTAGGAGGACCATTTTTTTTTGTATGTTGATCTCAAGGGGCCATGTCAACCCATTCCATAACCACTCATTTCATGTATAGCGCCACCTAGTTAAACACAAAAAAGTAAAAATGAGGTGGTGTAATTGAAGGTATCTGTGACCTAACATAGTCAAAACTGCACGAAATTGGAAGTGTAGGATCATTATGACACCCTCTGTATGCACGCCAAGTTTTGTGGAATTCCGTTCATGGGGGGCCACACAATAAATTAATTTATGTTACTATACACCAACTGGCCTGTAGGTGGCCGGAGACAGTTTTCTGTGAATATCTCGAGAACCGTAGGGCCTAGGAGGTCCACCTTTTTTTTGTATGTTGGTCTTAAGGGGGCATGTCAACCCATCCCATTACCACTTATTTCATGTATAGCGCCACCTAGTTAAAAATTAAAAAGCAAAAAATTAGGTGTTTTCATCTCAATATCTCTGGCTGACAAGGTCAAAACTGCACGAAATTAAAAGTGTAGGATCATTATGACACCCTCTGAATGCATGCCAAGTTTTGTGTACTTTCGTTCATGGGGGGCCTTACAATAAAATAATTTCTGTGTACATTTAGTGACGTACACCAGCAAGGATTCCCGGGACACTGAAAGACCGGGGTACACAAAACTTGGTGGGCATGTACCTCCACATGGATAGCATGGAACCGTCATTTTTCGTTTTCATCTGCAGCCCCCCCGCTGGACTGGACCCCCCGAAAGGAGGGTAGGGCAGACACAGTTCTCTGTGAATCTTTTATGGTATGTTGGTCTCAAGGGCCCACATCAACCTGGCTCATAATCACTCATTTGTGATTTGCCCCCCCCCCGGTAAAAAATGAAAATCAGTAGGATTAAAAGAAAGCCAAAATAAATATTCATCATCATCATCATGGCTGCATTTTCAGTATTGGCGAGAAGTAGTCGTTTGTCCACTAGATGGCGCATCGTTGCAGTGAGACGTAATTTTGTTGGAAGTTAAAAGTGGGTTGGAAAAAACAATGGACGCTTCATACAAGGACTGTAATTTACCGCAGCGAACATCTAATAAGTATAGGACGATGTTCACATGAAGTGTAATTCCCATTTCTTCTTGAAGCCGAAATAAATCTGAGGATGTTTATCGGACATGCTTGGTTTTTACTGCAGGTACGTTAATCTTGTAATATCAATAAGGACCTAGGTAATGTTACCGTTAGCGTTGGTTGAGTGATGGAGGCATTTGATTTATTGCATTTGTAGAAAACTATAAATGCGGTTATACCAAGCAAATGTATAGCAGCACTGTTTGTATCTTTCGACTGTCATTTATTGCACGTGCTACAAAATCATTCTGTGCAATGGAAGATTTACCAACGTTACACCGGTCTGATACAGTTTTGCCTATACATGCATGAGACTGAGACGCCTGTTTATTTTGTTTTAAGTGCGTGCAGGGTGTGAGAGGGGAATCGATGTGCTTTGATTACAGCTTGGTAGTTGTAGTCTGTGAAATTAAAAAGCACGTGTGTGTGAAGTATCCAAACAATGACACCTTCATTTCATTATGGCTGCTTTAGCAAAACACCTTAAGCTACTGTGTAGTGGGTCCCATTTAGAAGTGGCTACTTCATTCGCGCTTTCCTGGACTCATGGAGCTGCGTGAATGTTATTACAACTTTTCGCCACGATATGACAGTTTAAGTCCGCTTGATACTGTAAGGCGTAAGCCATTGGTTTCCAAAGGAGATTTTATTTGTGTCGCCAGCATAGCCTATTGACAATTTATGTTGTCAATAGGCCTACCTTATAATCCTACCTGTAGCTTAGGGAAGCTAACAGCTTTCTATTAGGATCTAGTTTGTTAGTTACCGTTTTGTCATAACTCCCTGATGCATTTTTGCATTTAGAATAGCCAGAGCGTGCATATCTCAATCGGAAACAATATCGGGTGCCTATGGACTAGGCTGGGTGAACCCAGCCTGATCTGCCCGCTATTTATTTTTTGATTTCTTAAAAGATTGAGCTTGGTCTGATGAAAGCCAGACTAGCCATGGACCTCAGTTACACAATGCAAGGGAACATGAATCAGCCTATATTTGCACGAACAATAACGGACAAAAGCTCTTCAACTTTGGCCCGTTAAAATGTGTATGAACAGTCTAGCGACGCATTTCATCAAGGCCCATTTGGACATGTCAGTTATTTGCACCACTGGTTAGATGTAAAACAGCATTTCGTTTCAGACTACTGTTACTTAATTTGTGCATTAACAATAACGTTTCAGACTACTGTTACTTAATTTGTGCATTGACAATAAAGTATTACATGAACTAAAGATGACTAAAATATTATGTAGAAGAAGAAACATTCACAAAAAATCCATCCATCCAAAAATGACCTTTGTTTTTGATAGCTGTTGAAAACGGCATGGAACTGACAGAGATGTTTTTGTTTATAAATACATAAAAAAAAAAAAAATAAAATAAATAAAAAATAAATAACATTATGCTGATACCTTTTGCTTTCCCCAAATACAATGTAGCCTACAGGTGTAAGTGACCTTTCACCAATCCAGTTGCAATGGATGAACTGTGATGAACTGCCCTACTTGTGATTGTTTAGAGATTTTAAAGGTTTTATAACAATGCTACATCTTCTTTGGCTATTCTACAATCTATTCACCTTTTCAGCACCAGTAGGCTACTTTCTGTGCAGCCGCACACACACACTCAGGCATGCCAAACAAGCATACACAAAAGTTTCAAGAGTGGGGGATGGAGTAAAATATGGAGACAAATTGAAGTGTGATTTATTTTCGCGGAATGGATGTACAGGACTGAGCGGCGGTCATATTTTGTACCGCTATGCGGTACATCTAGTTTTTAACTCGCGTCTTCAGCTTTTTTACTGTTGACTTTACTGTAGGCCTATTGATGCTTTACTGTATTGATGCCAGCCTTCTTGTGATATTTTAAGTAGGCCTAGGCCTATTTGTAGAAAATATATATTTAATTAATTTTAACTGACCCGCCCGCAAATGACCCGAATATCATTAAAATATTTTGTTTATGACTCATAACCGCGGGTGACCGCGGTCATCCGCGGGCAACCGCTTAATTTCGGGCAGACCGCGCAACACTGACAGGGGTAACAGGGCACAGGTGGACAATGAACAAGGTAAAACAAGACAGGTGGAAACCATAATTAACAGACTAACGCGGATCAGGTGAGGGGCGGAGACAGGGCACAGGGAACAGAAACACATGGCAAAACAAACAAAGAAACACATGGAACAGGACACAGGAAGTAAACAAGAGGAGCAGACATGAAGGAAAACACTAAACAGGGAAAACAAAACACGACAGGACCCTTACAGTACAAGTACAATATAGACAATAATAGTTTTTCTGCTGCTTGCATGTGTCTCTGCATTGTACACAAGACGTGACCATGTGACTGTGAAAAAACCCAGAAAGTAGTTAACACCCAAATTAAATTAACATAAAATACAATAAATGTGTGATGTTTAAGTGAAGAGTATACATAGTATACTGCTCAAACAATTAGTTTCAGCATTTGAAGTCCTACCTTAATTTCTGAGAACAGTGCTGGCATCTTCAGCCTCTACTCTCGACAGTGCTTGACATCTTAACTGCATTATAGTCCCAGTACAATATTTCAAAAAGAGTATAGAATTCACAACAGAATAGAAACATAGACCCATCTTGAAAAGTACAATTCAACAAATACATGCACTCTACATGAGAGCAACAAAGTAACACATTAGTTTACAGTATGTTTTATTGGGGAATGGCCCAAGGCTGTATTGTAGGTTGCATTCTGTTTCTACTTAATACTCTCAATTTGAATTCCTAAGGGCTATAATAGTGCTATAACAGTCTCTTTTTCTGGTTAAAGATCTACAGTATGTGAGGAGCTATGACTCAAACAGCAGTGACTCTGCCATGTTAGGTTTCCACCCTAACCCCCCCCCCCCCTCGCTTCCTGAGGCTCTTCACTGTCTAATCAGATTAAAACGAAAAAAGCCTTTACAAAATATATTATAAATGTATAAAACATATTTACAAATAATGTACAATATTTCTTTTACACTGAAGCGAATACCTTTTCAGTTAACTACTTTTTTTTATTATTATTACACATTATTGTCACATCTGACTCACTCTGAGAGAGTATTGAATGCATTGAAGGATTTCAGAACAGAAACAAAGACCATGTGTGATAAAAGCTAACCATAAAGTTAAAACTATCACTGTACTATGCTGCTACTACTTCAAAATGAAAATATGCTTAGGTTACCTATTAGGGGTTTGCACGGCGTGTCATCAGATCTGGACGTCGCCATATTGGAGATACTCGCCTCATTAGAAAGCATTAGGCACTGAAGTAAATCCCTGACATCGTCAAGGAAAATGGTTAATTATTGCCGTGTTTTAGGTTGTACCAATAGGTCAGACTGAGAAAAACATCTGGTGTAGGTATGGACTTCCAAAAGTTATTAAAAAACCAGGGAGAAAGGAGAATAATCCCAGAAGTTATCAGAGGAAGGGGTGCGCTTGTGGTTGAACTTGGTACTGCGTCTACCTCACCCAACTCATATGGATCTGCGCTGCGCTTCTTGTGGTCCAAGTCCTGCCCTATATGCCTTTGCATCTTAGATGCATTTTGATGAGCTTTTCTGTTGTTTAGTGCATAATACTCCATCGTACTTCATTCACTGAGTACAACTGGGCCAACATGGCCGCGCGTGCTGGGTTACCATGGTTACCGGCCAGAACGTGACGTCCGTGCAAACCCCTTATGATAAAGTTGCTATACTTTGTATGTTGTCGTTCACATTTTTGAAAGGTTGTTTCTTAGACTTTTGACGCAGAGAGTGAAAACTGAAAGCATACAGGAATGGATTCACACAACTGTTCAGGAAAGCAATGCTCTGCACGGCACGTCTCGGCCCCCTGTAGGCCAACCTTCTAACAGCTAAAACAGGTGGTGAAGGGGTAGCCATAATCATTATGCTAACAACAATGTAGGGAGTACTAAAGATAAAAAATGTCACTATGATGCAGGTCACTAGTGGTACTAGTCTGTTGCTGGACAGGGCTCTGTCACTAACTTTTCTGTGCAGGCAGAGGTATGAGGTCATCAGGATAGTCAATGGTGTGACATAAAGTAACATGATTTCTAGTAGAAGAACACCCACTTTCTCACCCTCTGATCTGACAACCTGCTCGCAATGGAGTTTACCTTCATCCTCAATGATGCTGAAAGTGATCACTGGGGAGATGGCGAGCACACCAGCAAGCACCCACACACCCGCAAATAAAGCCCTCTCTCCTCGTTGGCCAAGTTTGTTCCACTTAGGACGATGCAGAACCAGCACGTACCTATACACGCTCATGAGCGTTATTGTCAGCACGCTGGCGTGTATGCCTGTGTAGACAACAAAACAGACAAACTTGCAGAAAGCAAGGCCCATGGTCCAGTCAAATAGAAAGCTGTACATCCACACTGGTAGAGTCAAGAGTGATAGGATGTCTGAGGCAGCCAGGTTCAGCATCAGGTGGAGGGTGAAGTTGTCCCGCTTGAAATGGCGCAGGAGGGACACCACCACTGTGATGTTCCCAGAGATTCCCAGCAGAAAGCAAAGTCCGCAAATAGCAGTAGCAGCTTGGTCTCCAGATGAGATAGAGACCAAATTTGAGTTGTTATGATGTTTCATGATGATCGATGACTGAGTGAACAATGCTGTCATTCAGGAATTAGTAGAGGTGTTTAAGGGAAGTGTCTAAACTTCATGTTTCCCCCCTCTTCATGTCTTTGGGATTGCTTCCTTTCTCCATTGACATGTTTATCTTCCTGTTTCAAGTTTTACATATTTCATTGGATTGAAAAAAAAAACTTGTTCCATACGGTCTGTGGACTATTTCCATAATCAAATATGTGCCAGAGAGAACAGGATGAAATTCTGCATGTCATCTCTGTTTATCTCCTGAAAAAGCAATTCTTCCATCAACTGAATGAACATTTGATTTACTGAATTTGAAATTTTATATACAAGGCAGGGTCACCATATATTTTAGCCTACAGAATACAGATGCTAGGATTTATGTTTCACTTCGGTGAACATTGCACTTTACTTGACAGTATCGACATAAAAGTGACATGACACTGTCATGAATGTGTTATAAACAAGCCATAAATGTTTTTGACATAACGCTTCTGTTATTAGTGACATTCAGTTTTTGTCAAGTTAGGGCTAGGGTTAGGGTAAGGGTTAGGATTAGAGTTATAGGTTAGGGTTAGGACTCCTGTGTCATGACAGTGTCATGTCACACTTATGTCGATACTGTCAAGTAAAGTGTTACCGAATATTGTAATGTCTCACACAAATGCCAGTGTTAATTATCTCGCATAATTGGAAGGAAAACATTAAGACACTGATAAATGCACCAGCACTGAAGTGGCCCTTATCTGGACCAGAACATAAGATAGCGAACTTCCCAATCAGTTTTGCATATATTCTTTGCATATAAAGTTATTTATTATATACACTGCAAAAACTGGTTATCTAATAAAATTGCACTAAGTGTTCTTATCTTAGATTAAGATTTACTTTCTCGTAACATCATTTGACTTAATTTAATAAGAGTGACTTATTTTAAGGCATCTAATCATTAAGCAAACAAGCAAACTTGGCTGCCAGTGCATGCATTAACTCATTAATTCTCAATACCATTTCAAGTTCAAGCATCTCTGAACTGACCACATTTCAGCCCTCTAGTCCACTGAACAAGAAGTGGTCCAAAATACATCAAAAAGACGTGATCTCTGTACATCCAGAAGACGTCCTCATATAGATGTCATTAAAAGATGTTTCAAAGACTTCATTATTGAACATCCAGAGTACGTCCTCAGAATAACCAGAGTGAAAGTTTTTAATACATCTTCTCTGGACGTTGTATAGATGTCTTATTTTGGATGTTATATACACGTCGTTAAAAGACGTTTTCAAGACGTAATTGTTGCACATCCAGATGTTTAGAGGAGTCATAATGAATGTTATAAATATGTCTTTTCTGGAAGTTGTATGGTTGTTTTTTTGTATGTTCTTTAGTCATTGTATTAATGAAATAGAAAATCGTGAGGGGCCGCTCGAGCTTAAAATCTCCCGGTAATACAGTATTTAGTGTCCCACTCCGCCCCTGATTCAAACGCAGTTTGAACTCAAATTAGGTATTGTAAGTACAGATGTATGCAAATTGGAAAACAGCCCCTTTTTCATAGCAGCCATTTAGACATGAAATAGGGAAAGCACAGGTGTTATTAATTATGTTAATGAAGTCTCTGTTCATGTCAGGCCCGGATCTAGGCTGCTCAGGTTGGGGGGGCAAATAGAAATTTGGGGTGGGCACAATGATTAACCCCCCCCCCCCCCCCACCCGACACACACACACACACACAACATTTACACTATGCAACAAAACCGCTCAGTTTCACCTACAAATGCCTTACTTTTCACCTTAAAAACCCTTATTTAATAGCAAACATGATATATTACATAGAACTGTAAATCATAGAACTGATTTTAATATTTACAGATATCTAGGCTATATTTAACATTTATTTTCTATGTGGCCTGTTATAAAATCATGTATTGAACAATTTAAGCACAGTTCAGCTTTAAGAAACTCAAATAGTCTACATGCATTCATTTTGTGATCATTAAGGCTACTTTGACAAACTCTTTCAGCTGATTTTAGTATTTACAGATATCTAGGCGATATTTGTAACATTTATTTTGTATTTGGCCTGTTATGAAATCATGTATTTAACAATTTAAACACACAGTGGAACCTGAAGCCCAAAGTTGGAGACATGCATTTAGACATTGCTGCAAATGTAAAACCGGATTACTCTGAAATGGCTAACTGTACAGGGGAATGCTTACACCTGTGTATTCGGTAAGGTCTGCTGTTTCTTCTGATATATGGTTTGTCATGTGTTCGGGAAAATTTGTGAAGTATTCCACCGAGATGAATGGGTAAGGAGATGGGCGCAGAATGTAACATGAAATTAAAGTTACTTTTCTCGCGAACCGTATACCACAACAACTTGCGGCTAACATCGTTTAAAAGCTGAGAAAAAGCTCTTTCGTGTGATGTGATGCATGTAATATCTGTGTGAAGAGAAGGCTATCGGGAGTAGGCTAGATCAGCAAAGAATGGGTGAATTTGGACGCACTTTCTTTCTTGTCGTGCGCTGTCACATTCTCCACTGCGTAAAAGACACAGGCGAAATGAATTTGCGTTGTGAATGCTAAGCTTAATTTGACAGGCCATAGGCTAAATAAAAATCTCTAATCGGATACAAAGCAGAATATATAAAGAAAGGGGCACCAAGGCCACAGTGGCCTGTGAACCTCGATTTTCAAAGAGACATCACGGCCAACGCAAGGGGCAACGACATGGCCGCCGTAAAATTCCCACCCTGCTTAACACAGTTAAGGAATGACCAATGTTAACCAAATACAGTCAAGTTAGTTTGACTCGAGAGCATGGTGGCTAGCTAGCAGGTATCTTTATATTAAAGACAATGTTTCTACTACTAGGCTGATAGAGATTCCACTTGGTAGTCACTAGAGTAGCTGGCTGCCTGTTTCAGTTTTAATTTTGGGTAGGAAGAAAAGTCTCTCTCTCTCTCTCTCTCTCTCTCTCTCTCTCATAGGCTAGGCTGTGCAGAGTCCAAAAAGGCCGCCCTCATTCATACGACATTCTGACTGAATCCGATATGATCTGACACTGATTACCTAAAAGAATCATTAATCTTTGTTTTAACCTTTTTAATCTTTGTGTTTCAAGTGTCCCATCTGTCCCGTCCAGACCTTCCACACAGGATCCCTCAAAGTAAGACATATTTTAGTGTATGATGTGTTTCATGTGTCTATACTTTTTACTCTGTGTTATGGTAGGCTAGAGGCTGAGAGAGGGTAGTCACTAGAGTAGCTGGCTGCCTGTTTCGGACAAGACACATTTCATCCATTGTATTTTTGTTAACACCTATATTTTTTCTGTTTTCCACAGGTCAAAGATTTCCCAGATCAGCTCCTGCAGGATGCACAGGTATTTTGGACAAGTTCTCTCTACTGTTGTCACTACACTACTGTATTATGAGCATTGCTAGTTAATCGTTTTTTTTTTTTTTAGTTTTTTGTAAAATGTTTTTTAGATTTTAGTAAAATTGTTGTTCAAAATGAAATGAAACAGTGTTTGAATGAAATGAAACAGTGTTTTTTACTTTTGTACTGTAGCCCATTTGTGGCAATCAATAAAAAATATAAAAAATAATATAATGTATTCTCCTATGTCTATTTCAGCTGATTTTTTCAGCCCTATTTCACCTTGATGTACATAAGTAAAATAAAGTAAAGAAATATGTTTTTGGAAATCCATAAGCAAAAAAACAGAACACCCAATAGTGGGTCAAATATATAACCCAACAGAGAGGTAAATATGAACCAGTAATGGACTGGTAGGTCATATCCATTTTTCTGGGTTATTTTGACCCATCATGTTAGTAAGAATGACCCATAGTTGGTTTGATAAAAGTAACCCAATTTAGAGTTAAAGTCACCAACCCAATGGATTATGTTATTTTAACCCAACATGAGGTCGGTCCAATAGTGACCCAGGTACCTGGGCTAGGAATAACCCAATTTGGGTTGTTTCCAACCCAGCATTTTTAAGAGTGTAACTGGCTAGATCACCTTAGAAAGCTAACATGCACATCAGCTAAAAAACAAACCTTATTCAAAACGAGAATAATAACAAACACTAAAACTACAGTTAAAGGTCTTTATTTAAACCCAGCAACAAGAATCTATATTACGTTGTAGCCTATTAGGGACCGTTCGTTATTTATAAACGGGATCACCGGAGGGATTTTGAGTGCTTTGATTAAAAGTTGCATGACCCTCCCCTGCCTGCTATATAATTTTCAATAATGACATGACCCTCCCCAGCCAATTGTCGATGTCATCCACCCACGCTCTAACGCGCTATGAAAACACATCAACATATGCTACTGCCCTATAACCAACCTCTGCTTTCTGATCTTACACATCACACTTCACCAAGATGGTGGCCATTTCAGTAGATTTACTCACTAACATTGTTGTGGAAACACAATAAGCATGGAAACTAAATGCACACTTCCTGCAACTGCATTAGCCTACTTGAAAAGTCACTCCTCTAGTAAGTAGGCCTATTCACATGAAATAAAACAATAAAGCATTGAGACCATTCAACAAAGCACACTGGGTAATAACAAATTCAACACATGAACTTGTTGCTATGGACTCGTCTCTAGGCTTCCTCAGTCATTGTAAAGCTGCCGAAGCTGAACATTATCCAAAACTCAATTTTTCAGACGAGCGTCAATTTGGGAGCTTGCTACACTCCTTCCTTCTCAACTGACTTGAAAAGGCCGTTTGCACAATTTCACAAATAATCACAGGGACCGAAAAATACCTAACATGCCAACTTTTTCCGGGTTTATCATTTTAACGTTTCCCCGCTGTCTTGCCGTTTTAATATTTTCCCGTAGAATATCCCATATTACTGTAATACTCTCATAACATTAGTCCTGCATTCTGGCCTGTCTCTGTGTTGTCCTGTTGTTACCCCTTGCCCTTCCAGTGAAACAGATATATTCAAATCATCGTTTTGCTTGCTTGAATGCGAACTCAGAGTGATGTTAACCTAGGCCTATTTAAGTTAACGACGTGGTTGTCGTGAGAGCACGATTCATTAGCGCTTGCAGTGTTCGGCCGTAGGCTATGCCTACATGCGCACCTGCCATGCTACTCAGCTAGACAAAGAATTCCCCCTGTATATTCACTCCAAGTTGGCCTACCATAACTTACCAACTCCATAAACTGGCTATTTATATGACCAAATGTATTTGTTCAACTTTATGAAGCAGAATTACGCACTGCTACTTGGAACGTAACACATTTCTGTTGGCAGGAGAGAGAATGACAGCGATTAACAAATTGCACTTGTTACTGGTTACCAATAAATACTATATATTTTTTTTGCAAACAACAAAAACAGAAAGGATGGAGACAGCAAAGCTAGAGATGGGCAGGAACGAGGTCAATTGGTAGAAATGCTTGTCAAAACGTTAGGAGCTGGATGTGTGGATGAATGAAGCACAAGTATGCTTTATGTTAAGCATGCACACTGTTTAAAGTTAGGCTACACGGTAAACTACAAGTAAACCAAAGTTAAATTTAACTTTTTTAGGGCTGGATAAAGTTGACCAAATGGATATAGGCTGTTAGGAGTGAATAAAGTAGGCTACTTTGTTGCTCCAACCCTTCCAACGTTAATGGGGACGAATGTTGACATTTTCTGTGTTTTGCGTGAGAAACCTGGGAAATCTCCCTTATTTTCATTGTTCAGTGTTGACAGAGCTATGGAACGAAAGAGAACGTTATATGGCGACAGAAATCAACAATCAAACAAGCCACTTTGATTTTTTGCTGTTTTCATTAATACAAAAGATGGGTGACCCTCCCTCCTAGACAAAAAAAAGTTAGGTGACCCTCCCTTCAACAAAGAATAAAAATACATGACCCTCCCCTATTTTCCTCCGGTGGCCCCGTTTATAAATAACGAACGGTCCCTTAGCCTGGCGAGCCAGACCCACATTAAAATGTAGGGTCTGGACACTCACCGTTCGCAGTGCTCAGTCCGAGGGGCGGGATAATCAGTTGTCTTTCAAATTCCCTCTGCACGCAATAGGACAGCGGCAGCGCTATGAGTCCCATGTTTCCCACCAGCGGAGCTAGTTGGCTAGTTCAAACATTTGCCAACATAATAAAAGCTTAACTCGTGTCACACTGTTCGCAAGCAGCAACATCCATCTTATTTGTTTTCAAGTAGCAGGGAATTCAAGCCAAACCGTTGCAACTCTGCCATCAATCATTATGTTAAGCCCACCTAACGACTCAATGGCCTGATTAAGTTTCGATTTCTGGAGCTCACAAGCCAACGGAGAGTTGCTAGACTAGCCCTGGCCGCTAGGGGCGCGTCTAGATTTCTAGGCTAGTAGCCTATAACCTTTATGGAAATATAGCTAAGCCCTCTCTACTGAAGTATGAAACAGCAAGTGATGCACACAGTGTGGAATGGGGAACGCTGCTGCTCCGGTTACTTTTAGATTTACCCTCGAAATTCAGACGGGACAAATTAGAAAAGTGTGATTGGCAGATTCAATAGCTGTCAATTAAAATTGTATGTCCATCACTTGCTCGCCAGGTGAGATAAAGATCGAAGTTTAGTTATTGTGATGGTTCATGATGTTTGATGGCGGAGTCGACAATGTTGTCATTTAGGAATTGGTGTTTTTACAGGAAGTATCTAAACCTTTCTTATCTTCTCCTCTGATGTTTGCCTTCCTATTTCAAGTTTTATTTATTTTATTGGCCTAAAAAAAGGCCTGTTCCATACGGACTGTGGTCTATTTCCATAATCAAATATATGCCAGGGTTGCCAACTCTCACTCATCTGGCTTGACGCTTTCAGTATCAATCTTATGCTCTCAAGCACACGCAAGAAATGTCACGCCAAATCCATTATTTATTTAGTTTTTTTTCAATCCGTTCATTTTCTGTTGATTACTAGACTAGACCACAGCATCTTGTTTCTAAATCACAGGAGACAAGTTTTTTTTTTTTTTTTGGACTTTTATGACAGGACAGTGAAGAATGACAGGAAGTGAGTGGGAGAGAGAGTTGGGGTGGGATCCAGAAAGGACCACGGGGCGGGAATCGAACCCGGGTCGCCGGCGTACGGTGCAGGTGCCCCAGCCAGTTGTGCCACGGCCCAGGGCCACAGGAGACGAGTTTAAGGCATAGATAAAAATATTGTGCCCTTATATTTTGTAAAACGTAGCGAGACTATTAATTCAAAACTTTGGTAACCAAAGAATACTGCTGAGCAGTTTGACCAGGGGCCTATTGCACAAAACTAGGATATGGGATTAAGCCAGGATATCTTGGTTATCCTGGCTCAATTTATCCGTGATCCAGTTGCACAAAAGCGGGATAGGGGGCAGCAGGATATGTTATGGTATAAATCACCATGGCGATTTATTCTGTGGAGCTAGCCTGCTCCAGACCAGGCTAAATTCCAGGATCTATTTAATCTCATCCCTTATCTCAGTCAGCAGTCACCACAAACGGAAACCAATAGTTATTCCACTGCCCACTACACATTGTTATCACATATAACTAGACCCACTGTCATTATTTAAAGTACAAAACTAAAGTTCACGGGAGTGCCTAACCATTCCGCATGTGGTGGTCGCGGCACTAGTTGCAATATTCTCCTAAACAGAGGTGTTGCTGTTTGTTGCTGTTGTGAAAAGGCTATCGCTACCTACTTCACACTGTAGAAGAAGCAATGAAGCCGCTCTAGTTGCCATGGTGAATCAGTGAATCTGTGATCGGTGCCGGGGTCTATTGGAGGGAGCCGTGAGCGCGCACTTATCCAGGATAGGTTTCACCTGGCTTGATGAATCCGTGTCTGCTCATCCTGGCTTGCTCGTTGTGCAACCATTTAAGCCTGTACGCTCTTGTTTTGGATTCATTGAGCGCAGCTCAGTAACTTATCCCGGATGTCTTAATTCTGCTTTTGTGCAATAGGCCCCAGACCTAACTGTAGTAAACAATGTCTAAACGTTTCCCTTTAGCACCCCCGCTGGCTAGTTTGCACCTCAGAAACGTACCTGGTGGTAAGTTTGGCTGAGTTTGCGAAAATGTTCCCAGGGGAATGTTTCGCTAAGACAAGGTTGCTCACATACCACTTCATATCTCTTGTATGTAAATGTCTGCCCTTCCACCTCCCTGTTGTTCCTCTTCTCAACATCAGAAAGACGTTCCACTCGCACACTCTCGACAACTTTGAACACAGAATCCACACATAACAAGCCAAAGCCCTTGAGAGTTAATTCACTGTTAAATGCATTTTTCTCATGTAGTCTATACTGTATTTTGGCTGTAACAAAAAACCCAGATCAGTATTACTAGAACCCCAAAAAATTATACAAGGTCCACAACTCCATGCAAGTATGAAAAAGATGCAGGGGAAGAGAAAGAAACCAACAGCACTCAAAAGGGCTAAATATACGTACTTGTTGATGTCTTAAGATAATGGCTATGTTTGGAGCGTTTTTTTAAACCTTTTAAGCCTTGCAATGATGACGAGACTGATGCCAATGTAACCTGCGTTGTGTTGAACCTGCGCAATTCAGCCCTGCACAGGCCCAGACTCGAAGCCGCGAACAGCAGCACCTCGGATCGGGAGGCGAGCACGCTAACAATTGAGCCAATAGCCCAGGCTACTGGCTCGCATGCCAGGAGCACTCTTGAGGCGTCGGGGAGTGAGGTTTACCAACGTTCCACAAGCACAGCTAAGCTAGCTGGCATCCATTACACTCACCCCCCTAAACCTCACTCCCGATCCGGGTCACGGCACCAATGTAACCTGCGTTGTGTTGAACCTGCACGATTCAGTCCTGCACACACCCGGACTCAAACCCGCGAACAGCAGCACCTCGGATCGGGAGGCGAGCGTGCTAACAATTGAGCCAATAGCCCAGGCTACTGGCTCGCATGCCAGCAGCACTCTTGAGGCGTCGGGGAGTGAGGTTTACCAACGTTCCACAAGCACAGCTAAGCTAGCTGGCATCCGTTACACTAACAACTGCAGCATTTCATCTAGATTATTTTCAGACCAAGATATTTGTCTTAGCTTGGAAATTAAGCTGTTCAACTGTTTCCTCTGCCCACAACTGTTTCAAAATAAAAGTCGTCACTACAATAATTCACTGTTAAACAATTTAACAATTTAAACTCAACTATTTAATGTTCAGCCATTCGAACTGTCAGTTATCATTAACTATTTAACATGATTGTTTTGAGTTTCCTCTCCACACATGCATTAATCGTGTAGAGCTATTTTAATCTTGAGAAATGTCAAATGCACGAATTTAAGTTATGTTAGGCGAAATGAAAATGATTATGTTTTGTCTAATAACTATGCCCACTGGCTTTCAGCTGCGCATGACAAAACGGCCAGAACGGCCAGAAGTATTTTGTGTCCGCAATTTTTCCTCGGCACGAAGCCGGAAGCGCTATCCGTCGGTTAATTTCAAGATCGTTCATTTGGAGAGCTGTATATAAGGTAAAAGTAATTAAATCTTACAAAATGTTTGCCAAGGAGTAGACATACTTAAGACACATTTTCTCTCACAACGTCAATGGTTTTATTTGCTAGTAACGTTGAGTAACATGAGTAAGCTATTATATTAAATATAATAAATGCATTTTTGTAAATTCAACAACCCCCATTTCCCCTTTTTTCAGTGTGCATACGTAGAATGCTCTACTCAAATAATTAGGTTCAGCGTTTAAGATCCTACTTTAATTTCTTAGAACAGTGCTGCCAGGGGCGCAGGAGATATTTTGAAAGTGAGGGGGACCAAATTGTGAACACAAACCATAGTGAGATCAGATTTCCCGATATCGGATCGCCACCTCTGGCCCACTTTCGACCATCATATTTTAAACTTGCCAGAATATTAAGATAATACCATTGATTGTTTTCAAAATATTTTTTGATTAAAATTGTCAAAACTGTGAGATGAGCACAACGCCAGATCTGCCCTCAGACCAGCTTCTTGCTATGTGCAATTCTACTTTTATTTAATTTTTTTTTAGATTTATTTTACACTACTTGGGCCAATGGTAGAATACTCTAAAAGCAACATGATGTTGATATTTTATGAAGCCATGAATGAATCATCATGCCTATGATCCAAACATAGACTACATGATCAAATAGCCTAATTAGGCCTACAGTACCTAAATTGTCTGGTATAAACCAAATCAACTCTCCACTATGTGTCTGCAGTTAATATTTATGCAATGTTAGAACATGTTGGCTTAAGAAGTTACCAGTCCAGAACACACAGAAAATTGCAACAGAAAGTTGCCTTTATAATCAACTACTATTTGTTCCAACAGCATTTAAACAAAGCATTTATAAAATTGAAAAAAATATATGTTACATAAGAAGTAAAATAAAATACTGTTACTGTAGTAACTGTACCACATTATCCCAAGCTTCAAAGAGCTCCCCATGTATGTGACAGCCAGACGTGACACCGCTAAATTCTCAGCTTGTTTATACCCCACACTGAACGCGTAAGAAAGGCCCATCACTTTGGGGTGTGGTAGCCTACTCTCTGGGATTTATGCACCAAGGTAACTGAAGTATCCAATTTGTGTCTTGAAATTATGTTTGAAATACATACATGTCTTAGAACAAAAACTTTGGATAGGCCTATATACTTCTATTTTATAGTTAGGCTATTGAAAATGAGTTGATCAGTAGGCTAGTTGAGTTTGTTATCAATAAACATAACAGCTAATGTCATGTTGAGCAGGAGATAGGCTACCATAAATCCTCAAATTATGCCCGGGATTGATTCTATTTATAGCCGGACAAATAAAGGCAGGTTCCCATATTTGCCTATACCATACCAACAATTGCCATCAGTCCACCAGCACTAGAAGACATTGCTTCGATTTAAGTCAATGAAATAACACCTCTTCTTAATATTTTATTATATTGTTGGTTGGATTAATAAAGTCGTTTTCCTACCATGGGTCTCCAACACACGTTCTCAAGCTCATTGTCTTGCCGCCCCTTTCGAGCTAATTGCCAGAGGCTGAAGCTAGGCTGCCAGAGGCTGAGGCTACATTTAACTGCAATTGTTGCGTGACTCAAGGCATAATTAAACAATAACTCAATTTAGGCTACTTGGCTACGCAAAAAGGTTTCTATTACAGCACAACCCCTATTCAATGAATGGCTGCCTTGTCTCGCAATAAATAAGTAGCACATTAGTTTATGTTTTATTGGGGAAAGGCCCAAGGCAGTATTTTAGGTTACACAATATACGCAAAATGAATTCACATCTCATTTCATTCTACTCTAAAGGTGCAGGTGAAAAAGAAAATCAATATGAATTCCTAAGGGCTATAATAGTCTGACTTTCTGGTTAGAAATCTACAGTAGGCTATGCAATGAGCTGTGGCACAAACGGCTGCAGCGTCTGTGCCACGTTAGGTTCCGGGTGCCCATCCCATCTCTCTCCCCCCACTCACTTCCTGACGCTCTTCACTGTCCAATCAGATTAAAAGGAAAAAAGGCCCCCTGCAAAATATATTTTACATTTGCTATACAGTATATACAAATAATCTATAACATTTATTTTACACTTAAGTGAATACCATTTCAGTTAACTGTTTGTGTCTTGTTTTTTTTATTATTATTATTACAAATTAATGTAAAATCTGACTCACACAACACAATAGATAAGTGTTACATTATGACAGCACTGTCCAATTCCAGAGAGTCAAAACAGAAACTAGACTAACCATAACTAATTTATTAAAACTGTCACTGTATGCTGCACTACCCAAAATTAAATTTTGCTTATCTATGATAAAGTTGCTATAGTTTGTGAGCTGTCCTTCACATTATTTGAAGTTTCCGTGACATTTTTGTCAGCCTCCTTACGCACAGAGCGAAAATTGAAAGCATACAGGAATGGATTCACACAACTGTTCAGGAAAACAATGCTCTGTACGGCGCGTCTTGGTCCCCTGTAGGCCAACCTTCTCACAACTAAAACAGGTTGTGAAGGGGTAGCCATCATCATTACGCTAACAACAGTGTAGGGAGTACTACAGATAATAAATGTCACTATGATGCAGGTCACCAGCTTTCCTAGTCTGAAGTTGGACAGGGCTCTGTCACTAACTTTTCTGTGCAGGCAGAGGTATGAAGTCATCAGGATAGTCAATGGTGTGACATAAAGTAACATGATTTCCAGTAGAAGAACACCCACTTTCTCGCCCTCTGATCTGACAACCTGCTCGCAATGGAGTTTACCTTCATCCTCAATGATGTTGACAGTGATCACTGGGGAGATGGCGAGCACACCAGCGAGCACCCACACACCCGCAAATAAAGCCCTCTCTCCTCGTTGGCCAAGTTTGGTCCACTGTGAACGATGCAGGACCAGCACGTACCTATACACGCTCATGAGCGTTACTGTCAGCACGCTGACGTGAATGCCTGTATAGGCGATGAAGTAGAAGAACTTGCAGGAAGCAAGGCCCATGGTCCAGCCAAGTAGAAAGCTGTACATCCACACCGGTAGAGTCAAGAGGGATAGGATGTCTGAGGCGGCCAGGTTCAGCATCAGCTGGAGGGTGAAGTTGTCCCGCTTGAAGTGGCGCAGTAGGAACACCACCACTGCGATGTTCCCAGAGATTCCCAGCAGAAAGCAAAGTCCACGAATGGCAGTAGCAGTTTGCTCGCCAGGTGAGATAAAAATCGAAGTTGAGTTGTGATGGTTCATGATGTTTGATGTCGGAGTCGACAATGTTGTCATTCAGGAATTGGGAGATGTGTTTAGGGAAGTGTCTAAACTAAATGTGTTTTCTCTTTTCATCTCTATGGGGCATTTATTCCCCTTTCCACTGATGTTCACTCTCCTGTTTCAAGTTTTACATATTGCATTTGATTAAAAAAAGTTATTTTCTAGGCCGTCTGTGGTCTATTTCCATAACCAAATATGTGCCAGAGTGTCTGTTCGAAACAGAAGACAGCTGCCTGCTGGCTCCCTCCCACCATAAGGTCTGCCTGAAACGGAAGACAGCTGCCTGCTGTCTTGCTGCCGTCAGCTCTCTAACGAGTCACTTGCCGTAGCAGGCATTAGGGTAGCCTACCAGCCAAGGGCGTAGGTTTAGTCTGAGCTTTGGTGGGGACACTACCCACTAACCCCCCCACCCCGAAAAAAAGAAACACTCAACTCTTTCACCAGCCACTATAGATATATAAAATGATTAAAATGTGCTACTGTCCAACTTTATCTAACTACACTGTGTAGCCTACATAATCTGATTTTAATATGTAGGCTACAGATATGTAGGCTATATTTAACATTTATTTTCTATTTGGTCTGTTATGAAATCATGCCCATTTAAGCAGAGCTCAGTTTTAAGAAACTTAAATACATGCATGCTTAGCATTTTGTGAAAAGAAATCATTAAGGCTACATTGACAAACTCTTAACCGTGAGCTGCCTGTATATTCTCTGATTCTAATATTTACAGATATCTAGGCGATGTAAGCACAGCTCAGTTTTAAGAAATGCAGCCGAAAGAGCATGTTGAATTTTGCTATAATTTATTTCAAAACCGGATTACTCTGGAACAGCTAACTATACACGGGAATGCATTACACCATTGTGTTCGGTAAGGTCTGCTGTTTATTCTGATATATGGTTTGTCATGTGTTGCGTGAAGAGTGTGTAGGCCTACGATATTCCACCGAGACGAATGGATGTGGAGATGGGCGCAGAGAATAATTATTAAATCTCTTGAAGTTATCTTTCTCACGAACTGTTTATCAGCAAACAGTGGCTAGCTAGCACCGTTTGAAACAGTTCTCAAAGTTTTGATTGGTGAGGGCCAATTCAGGAACCCAACATTGAACTGAGGGCCGCCAAAAGGGGCGGGGTGAGAAAAAAAAAACTGGAAAAAAATCCTATTTGTAATCATTTTAAAGACTAGGTTGCATCTCTACAGTTTATATTTATTGCATTAAACACATTTTCATTCATAAGAGGCTAAACCAGGCAAAACAATGCACACACAATCCACACAAAAAATAATTTGGGATATAACAGTTCTGGTTGCAGTCCATTTCAAGTACAAACTTATTTAGAACAAACAGTCTCAGTGTGCCTTGCTTCTTATCAGTATAGGCCTTATTCTGGGCCAATTCCAGCTACCAAAGCACCACTGGAAAACCTGACAGCCACGAAACACCACTAAACGGAGATTCATTCTTTTCAAAGCACACAGTACAGTTGTACAGTTTTAACAGTTTTACAGATGTTATCAGATGTTATTATACGGCTCTTCACAATGCTAGTAGAACGCTCCATTGACTTGAATGGGATTTCCCAAAGTTCTAGTGGTAAATAAATTCATGTAATTACCGCTGCAAATATATAATTACCGCTGTCAATGGCAACGGGTTTTGTGCTTCTGATACGTCTTTCATATCACTACGCAAGGACTGGAACTTCATTCAAACGTGAAAGCAGACGGTTGATCAGCTGTGTTCTAAAGAATGTTTGATTCAAGTTCAGCAGCGTGTGTTGTTGCGAACTATTTGTTTCTCAGCAAATGCCACGATGAATGGTAACAAATAGGCTAGGTTATGTAGGCTAAAGTCATATCGTGGGGAGTTTATTATTTCGTTTTGGCAAGTAGCCGTATAATAAGCGGGATAATGTATGGAACGCCGGTCATTACTGTGAAAATAAGTCCCTTCAGGGCGAAACAAGACCCCTCCGCTGCGCGTCGGGGTCCGGTTCGCCCTGTCGGGACTTATTTTCCCAGTAGTGACCGGCGTTCTATACATTATCCCTTACTTATCGCGGGCCGCACTTTGAGAACCTATGGTTTAAAAGCTGAGAAAAGGCTCTTTCATGTGACACATGTGTGATGAGTAGCCTACTTCTCGAGGAGTTCAACAGAGAAGAATGGGTGAATTTGGACGCACTTCATGCTTGTAGTGAAGTAAAGCTGAAGCGCTGCATCCTGCGGCTCACTGGTAGTTATTATAGGTAACTTCAAATCAGCGCGATTTACTACGCGATAGGCTACTGCACATTACAAGATCTGTACGAGATGATCCGCACTGAAGTGAGAAATGATTTAACTCTTTGTGTAGCGCATGTGAGTGCTTTTTTCCCCATTTCAAACTGAATATTGGTGGGGACATTTCAGTCGGAATTTGACATTGGTGTGGACACGTCCATCGGTCCCCACGCAAATCTACGCCCCTGTTACCAGCCATGAACTTTGTATCGGACAGCCTAGCAAAATAGCGACACAGAACACCATTGTCAGGATATCAGAAAGCAGAATAATGTAACGTTTGACTTCAGCAATAGCTGCTCACAATTAAATACAATTTTGGACGTTGAAGGCAACATATGGATACATCTACGCTGCCTTCAAAACTGTTCTTTTCAGCTTAAAGCAACACCAAACAGTTTTTTGTACCTTAAAATAATGTTTCCAAAATCGTTGCAGTGGTTCATCAACTCGTAACAGGGTGAACGGCAATTCTGCATTCGCTTCGCGGCCCTCTATCGGCTAAAACCGCACTATGTAAGTTTTCCAGATCGGGTAGCGGATCTGTAGTTCGATGGAATGAGACATAAGAAATATTCCCCAACAGTGTTCTAGTCAAGTCAAGTCAAGTCAAGTCAGTTTTATTTAGTATAGCGCATTTAACATGCACAAAGTGCAACCCAAAGCGGTCCACATACCAGACATTGACAAAAAACAAAAGACAATAAGACAAAAAATGCCAGACGGAGCGGCGTAGTCGCCAGCGTTGACACCACATGACAAAAACATTTAAAAAATAACAAACACAAAAGATGCCGGACGGAGCGGCGTAGTCGCCAGCGTTCCCGTGACACTAAGACATACAAGACAGACAACACAGCAAATTAAAAATAAATAAATAAAATAATAATAATCATGTTAAAATTAGTCCAATTTCCAACCGGCTGAAAAAGTCCAAGGGCAATGATGACCCGCGTGAAACTGCCAATGCAAGACCAACAAAGTTCTTTCACTGACCAACTCTGAGAATTTACTGGCAGTCTGGAGAGCAGAGCACCGGAAGAACAATAGTCTGAAGTCATGATGGGCGATCTTCCTGCTGATCAGCAGAATTCCTGTGTGATATTGACCTAAAGTGTGTTGAAACGTGATACCGAGTGTGAACGTATGTCTCATAGCCCATCTCGGCTTGTCCCCTGCACTCCAAAATCTGGCGCTAGTTAGCCGATGCTACCAACAGCTTTTTCAATGGTGGTGCTTCGGCATCGGGCTAGCCATGCAAATAAATCACTGTTTTACACCATTTACGAGGCTCAATGTATCTCTACACTTCATTGGTAGACTTGCCCTGACATTTAAAACGAGACATTGAGAACTTTGAAAAAGCACTGGTAGTTTTAGCGCCAGATTTTGGAGTGCAGGGGACAAGCCAAGATGGGCTATGAGACATACGTTCACACTCGGTATCATGTTTCAACACACTTTAGGTCAATATCACACCGGAATTCTCCTTTAATGTAGGTGTACTTTGTTTATTTATTTGTGTACCGTCTTCCAGCGCGCAGACCTCAGCTAAAGTGTAGGCTATGTAAGAGAGACCTTTTGCGGGCTAGCTGCATGTTTTAACTAGTTTGTTGTCTGAGCTGTCAGCCAGCCAGCCAGCTTGTTGTTGCACTACTTTAGTGGAAACTGGACAGACAAACAGTATGGTTTAGCATTACCAAAGATCCTTTATCAACCGTTTCTGGTGTGGCCTACTTTGGCCGCGCAGGTTAGACACTAAAGCAACGTTTCATAAGTTGGAAATCAAACACATGACACGCACAAACAGGCAGCGCACTTTTAAACATTTCATTAGTAGCCTACCATAGCTGCCATAAGCTATATGGTTCGCATTAGCTGCTAGATGTAATGCAAAGTAACACTGCAGGGTAATTCTTCAGCTATGATACTTGTCTTGTCCTTATGTATTATAATACATTAAATATTTACTACTTTTTTGTTTTTGGTGGTGGAAATGACATTGCCCTAAAAACACAGTTTATTTGCTTCATAGTAGGCCTACTAAAGAATCTAGTAGAAAAAAAACCCATCATAATTACATAACATATGGCAGGGACGCATTTTTTTGTGTTTTTAATGCTTTTACATCTTAAATTTATCTAGGTATGTCATTATGTCATCTCCACCACACTTTGTCATTTCCATCACAACACATTTTAAGTTAAACATGTAAAAATAATACAACATGCATTTCTGGAAAATTAATAAATTTAATATTTTGGCTTAATAAAATACGTTTGGAACAGTATATGTTATTTTTGCTTGAAAACACACGTTTTGTTGTGTTTTGGGAATGTGTGATTGGGCAGTCGTGGCCTACTGGTTAGGGCCTCGGACTTGTAACCAGAGGGTTGCTGGTTCGAACCCCGACCAGTAGGAATGGCTCGGGGAGCAGTGAGGGGTTAGGCACCTAACCCCTCGCTGCTCCCCGAGCGTGGCTGTAGCAGGCAGCTCACTGCATCGGGATTAGTGTGTGCTTCACCTCACTGTGTGTTCACTGTGCACTGAGTGTGTTTCACTAATTCACGGATTGGGATAAATGCAGAGACCAAATTTCCCTCACAGGATCAAAAGAGTATATATACTTATATACTTATACTGGAAATGACAGACTTTTGGAATAAAATGTCAAAAATATATATTATTCATCATATTATATTATATTATATTATATATGAAATCTTTACATCCACTATTAGGGCAAGTTTATAGAAAGAGTAGATAATTAAACCATGCAAAAAGATTTTTACTGAAAGATGTTACATTTTCTGAAAAATACCAGGTCAAAGAGTAGCCTACCATAGTTGAAGAATAACCCTGCAGCAATAGCATATGTCTTATATTAACGTCAATTCCAGTTTTGTTAACACAGATAGGAAGCCAAGTTGTAGCTCCGAACTTACTGACAATAGCCTAAGCATGATCAATGGCAACGTCTGACTCTGATAGGCCTGCCTATACAGAGAGAGATGAAGAGACTGTCTGACTGACTTCATGGAAAAAAGTGAAATAATGCTGTTTATAATATTTTTCCCCTCAGGACCAGATGGCTGTGTGACATGTTTTCAGTTCTGTGCAAGGAACCACCATCACACCATGGTAAGTGATAACTTACTTGTCCTCCATTTACTAGTGTCACAATGTAGCCAACGTGTAGCCTATATTATTATAAGTTATAGTGATATTTTGTAAGCATTTATTTACCAATGAGAATAGCCTAGCCTAATGTTATCCCTTTGCATCTCTCCACAGGGATACACAAAGGCTAGGGTTGAGTGATGTTTTTGTATCAAAGAAGGGATGACACCTTAGACTTATTTTATGTGGCATTTTCAAAATGTGTTGGCTATGCAGGTCATGTGACACCTCTTCCGAGACACAGGCTCAGTTACTTTGCCATTATTATGACCGCCGCGCAGCGAAGCGGCGGTCATATAGGTTTAGTCAGATTTTTTTTTTTTTTTTTTTTTTTTTTTTTTTTCTTTTTTTTTTTCTTTTTCGCATGCCCAAATTTCCGTCAATGATTCCCGGGACACTGAAAGACCGGGGTACACGAAACTTGGTGGACATGTAACCCCACATGGATAGCATGGAACCATCGTTTTTCGTTTTGATCTGTAGCCCCCCCGCTGAAGTGGACCCCCCGAAAGGAGGGTAGGGCAGACACAGTTTTCTGTGAATATCTCGAAAACCGTAGGGTTTAGGAGGACCATTTTTTTTTTGTATGTTGATCTCAAGGGGCCATGTCAACCCATTCCATAACCACTCATTTCATGTATAGCGCCACCTAGTTAAACACAAAAAAGTAAAAATGAGGTGGTGTAATTGAAGGTATCTGTGACCTAACATAGTCAAAACTGCACGAAATTGGAAGTGTAGGATCATTATGACACCCTCTGTATGCACGCCAAGTTTTGTGGAATTCCGTTCATGGGGGGCCACACAATAAATTAATTTATGTTACTATACACCAACTGGCCTGTAGGTGGCCGGAGACAGTTTTCTGTGAATATCTCGAGAACCGTAGGGCCTAGGAGGTCCACCTTTTTTTTGTATGTTGGTCTTAAGGGGGCATGTCAACCCATCCCATTACCACTTATTTCATGTATAGCGCCACCTAGTTAAAAATTAAAAAGCAAAAAATTAGGTGTTATAATCTCAATATCTCTGGCTGACAAGGTCAAAACTGCACGAAATTAAAAGTGTAGGATCATTATGACACCCTCTGAATGCATGCCAAGTATTGTGTACTTTCGTTCATGGGGGGCCTTACAATAAAATAATTTATGTGTACATTTAGTGACGTACACCAACAAGGATTCCCGGGACACTGAAAGACCGGGGTACACAAAACTTGGTGGGCATGTACCCCCACATGGATAGCATGGAACCGTCATTTTTCGTTTTCATCTGCAGCCCCCCCGCTGGACTGGACCCCCCGAAAGGAGGGTAGGGCAGACACAGTTCTCTGTGAATCTTTTATGGTATGTTGGTCTCAAGGGCCCACATCAACCTGGCTCATAATCACTCATTTGTGATTTGCCCCCCCCGGTAAAAAATGAAAATCAGTAGGATTAAAAGAAAGCCAAAATAAATATTCATCATCATCATCATGGCTGCATTTTCAGTATTGGCGAGAAGTAGTCGTTTGTCCACTAGATGGCGCATCGTTGCAGTGAGACGTAATTTTGTTGGAAGTTAAAAGTGGGTTGGATAAAACAATGGACGCTTCATACAAGGACTGTAATTTACCGCAGCGAACATCTAATAAGGATAGGACGATGTTCACATGAAGTGTAATTCCCATTTCTTCTTGAAGCCGAAATAAATCTGAGGATGTTTATTGGACATGCTTGGTTTTTACTGCAGGTACGTTAATCTTGTAATATCAATAAGGACCTAGGTAATGTTACCGTTAGCGTTGGTTGAGTGATGGAGGCATTTGATTTATTGCATTTGTAGAAAACTATAAATGCGGTTATACCAAGCTAATGTATAGCAGCACTGTTTGTATCTTTCGACTGTCATTTATTGCACGTGCTACAAAATCATTCTGTGCAATGGAAGATTTACCAACGTTACACCGGTCTGATACAGTTTTGCCTATACATGCGTGAGACTGAGACGCCTGTTTATTTTGTTTTAAGTGCGTGCAGGGTGTGAGAGGGGAATCGATGTGCTTTGATTACAGCTTGGTAGTTGTAGTCTGTGAAATTAAAAAGCACGTGTGTGTGAAGTATCCAAACAATGACACCTTCATTTCATTATGGCTGCTTTAGCAACACACCTTAAGCTACTGTGTAGTGGGTCCCATTTAGAAGTGGCTACTTCATTCGCGCTTTCCTTGACTCATGGAGCTGCTTGAATGTTATTAAAACTTTTCGCCACGATATGACAGTTTAAGTCCGCTTGATACTGTAAGGCGTAAGCCATTGGTTTCCAAAGGAGATTTTATTTGTGTCGCCAGCATAGCCTATTGACAATTTATGTTGTAAATAGGCCTACCTTATAATCCTACCTGTAGCTTAGGGAAGCTAACAGCTTTCTATTAGGATCTAGTTTGTTAGTTACCGTTTTGTCATAACTCCCTGATGCATTTTTGCATTTAGAATAGCCAGAGCGTGTATATCTCAATCGGAAAATTAAACAATATCGGGTGCCTATGGACTAGGCTGGGTGAACCCAGCCTGATCTGCCCGCTATTTATTATTTTTTGATTTCTTAAAAGATTGAGCTTGGTCTGATGAAAGCCAGACTAGCCATGGACCTCAGTTAAACAATGCAAGGGAACATGAATCAGCCTATATTTGCACTAACAATAACGGACAAAAGCTCTTCAACTTTGGCCCGTTAAAATGTGTATGAACAGTCTAGCGACGCATTTCATCAAGGCCCATTTGGACATGTCAGTTATTTGCACCACTGGTTAGATGTAAAACAGCATTTCGTTTCAGACTAGGCTACTGTTACTTAATTTGTGCATTAACAATAACGTTTCAGACTACTGTTACTTAATTTGTGCATTGACAATAAAGTATTACATGAACTAAAGATGACTAAAATCTTTAGAAGAAGAACTGTCATGAGCTCTCTCTCTGCCTGGTAACACACGCTGATTGTGTTCTGATCTGATGACCTCCACCTGTTCCTGCTCTGCTCTGCCTCACCCTCGTTACCTACCAGCTGCACTGCATTCACCACTCATCATGCCCTGTATATAAAGCCTTGCTTTTCAGTCCACACTTGTCAGATCGTCTGCAACCAGCACCAGTTACTTGCCTGTTTTTGAAAACGCCTCTGACTCTTTGCCTGTGATCCCGGACCCGCTCGACTACTTCTGTGTTCTCCAGCCCCGGTAATCTTGACCTGCCTTCCGTCCCTCTTCTACGAATACCGCCTAGTCCTTGACTGTACTGCTGCTTCGTTTCAATTGCTGTTGTGTGGGTGTTTCCCCCAGGACTTCCCGGATCATCCAGCTCCTGCCATCGCTGTTCGGCTACTGGGGGAACACACACACGCAGACTCTTGGAACTCCTGTACCCCCCCCGGAACCCCTGAAACCCCCTTAACCCCCAACCCTTAAATAAATTTTTGAACGTGACGCTTTTGTGGTCCTCGTCCTGTTTGGTGTCTGACAGTACGATCTGACCAAACATGGACCCAGCGCACGGTCGAACCAGCATGGAAACCGACGAACCAGAACCACCCACCGCCATGCAACGCCTGGGAGAGACAGAGAGAGAGGTAAACCGCAACACTGCTGACATTGCCTCCCTACTTCAAGCCGGCTACCAACAGCGTCAGCAGTTCCAGCAGCAACAGCAACAACTTGCCATGATCATTCAACTTCTCACCAACCTTTCTCCTCTGCCTGCTCCCACCGGCCCAGCCCCAGCCAGCCTGCTCACCGGCCCAGCACCCGAGTCTCCTGCCCAGTCCACTGCTGCCGTGGCTGCCGGAGCCCCAGAACCCAGGATCGGCAATCCAGAGCGGTTCAGCGGCGACCCAACCCAGGTACGGGCGTTCCTGACGAGCTGCCGTGTCCAGTTTACCCTGCAACCCAGGACTTTTGCCACTGAAGGGGCGAGGGTCGGTTACGTGATCACTCACCTGACGGGCCGAGCTCGACTCTGGGGAACGGCGGAGTTCGAGCGCCAGACCCCAGCATGTGCAACCTTCAACCTATTCGCAGAGGAGATGCTCAAGGTATTCGATTTGGAATCCACAACAGCCGAGGCATCTCGGACCCTGATGAGTATTCGCCAAGGCAGAAGGACTGTTGCAGATTACTCCATTGACTTTCGAACTGTGGCAAGTCGGAGCTCCTGGAACATGGAAGCATTGGTGGATGCCTTCCTCCACAGCCTGGCGGACTACATAAAGGACGAGCTGGTTTCCCATGATCAACCCCCCACTCTTGATGAAGCCATTGCTCTGGCTGTCCGCATCGACCGCAGGATCCAGGCCCGCCGTCGTGAGAGAGGGCGCCAGAGTCCATCCACCAGCACACGGAGTGTCCCAACTGCCCTTCTGTCCGCACCTGCCACACCATCTAGCCAGCCGGACCAGTCTGAACCGATGGAGATCGGCCGCGCCTCCCTAACCCCTGCAGAGCGCCAGCGACGCATCACCTCCAACTTGTGCCTGTACTGTGGTGGTGATGGTCATCGAGTCGCCACCTGTCCAGCAAAAGCCGGAGCTCACCAGATGTAGGAGGAATCTGGATGAGCTCAATGAACATTCAGCCCTCCATCAGCCGTAAACCCCTCATCCAAGTCTGTCTTCACCTGTCTGATTCCACCCACACCCTGGCAGCCCTGGTGGACTCTGGCGCAGAAGCAAACATTATTGACACAGGACTTGCTCGTCAGCTGGGCTTGGAAAGCCATCGCTTGTCCACTCCTGTTCCAGCCCGGGCCCTGGACGGTCACGTAATTGGCACAGTTACCAGCATCACAGCCCCCATCTCAATGATGGTGTCAGGAAACCACCGAGAGACCATCCGCTTCCACCTGCTCAGCTCTCCAGGCCAACCCCTAATCCTGGGCTACCCTTGGCTCCGTCTCCACAATCCTCACCTCGATTGGGCCTCCGGAACTGTGAAAGAGTGGGGAAATGCCTGCCACCTGACCTGTTTGCGTGCTGCCTCGCTGCCCCCCGGCTCAGTACCCCCCAGCACTGCCCCCGACATTTCTAATGTCCCTGAATGTTACCATGGTCTCCGAGAGGTGTTCAACAAGACCAAAGCCACATCTCTGCCCCCACACCGTCCGTACGACTGTGCCATTGATCTCCTCCCTGGGACTGCTCCACCCAAAGGTCACCTCTACTCACTATCCCCTCCTGAAAGAAAAACTATGGAGGATTACATCAGGGACTCCCTGGCAGCTGGACTCATCCGCCCGTCTTCCTCTCCTGCTGGTGCCGGGTTCTTCTTTGTGGGAAAGAAAGATGGTTCTCTTCGCCCCTGCATTGATTATCGAGGTCTGAATGATGTCACAGTGAAGAACCGGTACCCTCTGCCTTTACTCACCTCTGCTTTTGAGTTGCTCCAGGGATCCACTATTTTCACCAAACTGGACCTTAGAAATGCTTACCACCTAATGCGAGTAAGGGAGGGTGACGAGTGGAAGACTGCATTCAACACCCACACCGGCCATTATGAGTACCTGGTAATGCCATTTGGCCTCACCAACGCCCCAGCGGTATTCCAGGCGCTGGTGAATGATGTGCTGCGGGACATGCTGAATAAATTCGTCTTCGTGTACCTGGACGACATCTTAATTTTCTCCAGAACTCTGTCCGAACACACCCGTCATGTCCAGCTGGTTCTTCGACGGCTCCTGGAGAACTCGCTCTATGTCAAAGCGGAGAAATGCGAGTTCCATGCTCAGACTGTGTCATTCCTGGGATACATCGTCGCTGAAGGCAATATCCAGATGGACCCCGCAAAGGTCTCGGCAGTTACCTCCTGGCCAGTTCCGGGGAATAGGAAGAAGTTGCAGCAATTCCTCGGTTTTGCCAATTTCTACCGGAAATTCATCCGGAACTACAGCTCCGTCGCCGCTCCCCTCACAGCTCTGACCAGCATCAAACACCCCTTTTTCTGGACCCCAGAGGCCAACACAGCCTTTCATACCCTCAAGGCCCGGTTCACCACTGCCCCCATCCTCCAGATGCCGGATTCAGACCGGCAGTTCGTTGTCGAGGTGGATGCCTCAGACGTGGGAGTCGGGGCCATACTCTCTCAACGGGCAGAGGAGGACAACAAGTTGCACCCCTGTGCATTTTTCTCTCGCCGGCTTTCACCTGCAGAGCGCAATTATGATGTTGGAAACCGTGAGCTGTTGGCTGTCAAGCTTGCCCTGGAGGAGTGACGTCACTGGCTGGAGGGGTCCACAGTTCCGTTCCTGGTCTGGACCGATCACAAAAACCTCGAATACATCCGCAATGCCAAACGTCTTAACCCCAGACAGTCCCGCTGGGCCTTGTTTTTCACCAGATTCAACTTCACCCTGTCATACCGCCCAGGTTCTCGGAACACCAAGCCGGACGCTCTCTCCCGTCAGTTTCATAAGGATGACGCCCCTTCCCAGGAACCTGCATCAATTCTGCCCGATCCCTGCGTCGTAGCTGCCCTGACCTGGGATATCGAGGAGGAAATTCAAGAGGCCCTCCGTGACCATCCCAGTCCCAGTGCATGCCCAGACGGTCGTCTCTTCGTCCCAGAGAATTTGAGGTCCCGGGTCATACAGTGGGGACACAACTCCCGCCTTGCCTGCCACCCGGGCTCCGCCCGCACCTGCCATCTCCTTGCCCAGCGCTTCTGGTGGTCTTCTTTGAGAAGGGATGTCCGAGAATTCGTCCGTGCCTGCCCCACCTGCAATCAGAACAAGTCCTCCACTCGGCCCCCCGCTGGTTTACTCCAGCCCTTGCCTGTGCCCACACGACCCTGGTCCCACGTCTCCTTGGACTTTGTAACTGGCCTCCCACCATCAGGTGGGATGACTGTCATTCTCACTGTGGTTGACCGGTTCAGCAAGATGGCACACTTCATTCCCCTCCCTAAACTGCCATCTGCCAGAGAGACTGCCCAGGCTGTTCTTGATCATGTCTTCCGTCTACACGGGCTGCCCAGGGATGTTGTCTCTGACCGAGGCCCGCAATTCACCTCTACATTCTGGAAGGAGTTCTGCCGTCTTCTAGGGGCCACAGTGAGTCTCACCTCTGGGTTCCACCCCCAGTCCAATGGTCAATCCGAGCGGGCAAACCAGGAGCTGGAGAAGGCGCTGCGGTGCATGGTTTCTCGCAAACCCCAGGCTTGGGCACAACAACTGATGTGGATAGAGTATGCTCACAACTCCCTCACCTGCTCTGCCACTGGTATGTCACCTTTCCAGTGTGTGTATGGCTACCAGCCCCCCCTGTTCCCCAGCCAGGAAGGAGATGTGTCCTGCCCGTCTGCCCTCGCCTATGCCCGCCGTTGCCGTCGTACCTGGTCACAAGCTCGTGCCACGCTACTCAAGTCAGCTGTCAGCTATGCCACTGGGGCTAACCGCCGAAGATCGCCGGCACCCGCCTACCGTGTTGGCCAGAAGGTGTGGCTGTCAGCCAAGGATCTCCCACTGCGGGTGGAATCGCGTAAACTGGCACCTCGATTCCTCGGCCCGTTCCCTATCCAGAGGGTCATCAGCCCAACCGCAGTCCGGCTCCAGTTGCCAACCTCCATGAGGGTGCACCCTACTTTCCATGTTTCGAAAGTCAAGCCGACGCATGAAAGCCCGCTGGTCCCCGTGCCGCTTCCTCCTCCTCTTCCTCGCCTCGTTGACGGTGGGCTGGTGTACACCGTTCGACGCCTGCTTCGGTCCAGACGGCGAGGTAGGGGCCTCCAGTATCTCGTCGACTGGGAGGGCTATGGACCTGAGGAGAGAACCTGGGTGCCAGCCAGTCGGATTGTGGACCGGACACTCATCGCCGACTTCCACCGTCTGCATCCTGATCAACCTGCAATCCGTAGGGGCCGCCCCAGAGGGGTCCCTAACCGTCCTGCCCGCCCGGCTTCCTGTCCTGTGCCTGACCCTGTCTCGGTACCTGTCCCGTCTTCTGTCCACAACCCTCCAGCTCCCTCCGAGGATGAGGATGTTCGCTCGGACCACTCGGAGGAATTCTAGCCCTCCACCGGCTCCCCTCCGCCCTCCCGACGTGGTGTCACTCTTGGGGACTTCTGGGGCCGTCCCTTAGGGGGGGGGTTCTGTCATGAGCTCTCTCTCTGCCTGGTAACACACGCTGATTGAAGTCTGATGACCTCCACCTGTTCCTGCTCTGCTCTGCCTCACCCTCGTTACCTACCAGCTGCACTGCATTCACCACTCATCATGCCCTGTATATAAAGCCTTGCTTTTCAGTCCACACTTGTCAGATCGTCTGCAACCAGCACCAGTTACCTGCCTGTTTTTGAAAACGCCTCTGACTCTTTGCCTGTGATCCCGGACCCGCTCGACTACTTCTGTGTTCTCCAGCCCCGGTAATCTTGACCTGCCTTCCGTCCCTCTTCTACGAATACCGCCTAGTCCTTGACTGTACTGCTGCTTCGTTTCAATTGCTGTTGTGTGGGTGTTTCCCCCAGGACTTCCCGGATCATCCAGCTCCTGCCATCGCTGTTCGGCTACTGGGGGAACACACACACGCAGACTCTTGGAACTCCTGTACCCCCCCCGGAACCCCTGAAACCCCCTTAACCCCCAACCCTTAAATAAACTTTTGAACGTGACGCTTTTGTGGTCCTCGTCCTGTTTGGTGTCTGACAAGAACATTCTCTTAAAAGAAGAAATCCGTCCATCCAAAAATGACCTTTGTTTTTTATAGCTGTTGAAAACGACATGGAACTGACAGAGATGTTTTTGTTTAAAAATACATAAAAAATAAATAAATAAATAACATTATGCTGATACCTTTTGCTTTTCCCAAATACAATGTAGCCTACAGGTGTAAGTGACCTTTCATCAATCCAGTTGCAATGGATGAACTGTGATGAACTGCCCTACTTGTGATTGTTTAGAGATTTTAAAGGTTTTATAACAATGCTACATCTTCTTTGGCTATTCTACAATCTATTCACCTTTTCAGCACCAGTAGGCTACTTTCTGTGCAGCCGCACACACACACTCAGGCATGCCAAACAAGCATACACAAAAGTTTCAAGAGTGGGGGATGGAGTAAAATATGGAGACAAATTGAAGTGTGATTTATTTTCGCGGAACGGATGTACAGGACTGAGCGGCGGTCATATTTTGTACCGCTATGCGGTACATCTAGTTAGTTAGATCACAGTCAGTTTTCAAGGGTAAGCCCATTACCATGCATACACCACTCATGCATTTGCTCATTCCAGTCTATTAATGCACTGAACATTAGTCTCTCACGATTTCATAGAAAGACAGAGCAGGAGGTTGCATATCAGGGGTGTGAAAGAGTTAATCTTGTATTTACATGTCACCTGTACTATAGTGTTATTTAATATATGCATAGGATTAATATTCTGCTGATTTGTCTTCCCATTACCCCACAATCCCTCTGTCTTTGTAGGAAGACGTCAATGTCAACAGCAGAAGGAAAATTACTCTGCAGGCCTTTCCCACGGGAAGATGGATTTTTTAAGACCTGAAATGTAAGTTTTTGATTAAATTGGGTGTCCTCTTTCACTCTTTCTTCTTTTTTTACTTTGTCTTCTCTATATATCTCTTTCTATTCAGCCCCCTCTGATACTAGCCTGGTGTTACCATCCTACGTACTTCCGGCCAAAATTTGATTTCAGCCTCGCACGTAGTCTGGCCCAACAGTTGAGTGATGACGCGGAACTTGCCTGCCGAGTTGCTTGTAGTCCAGCAATAAGCTTGTAGTTCAACAGCACAGCAACAATGTCGACGGAGGAAGAGACGCTAGAAGCTATCCGCGAAGTTGTCGCAACTCTCGAGGGCATCACGCAATTAAAGCAGGAGCAAGAGGCTTGTCTTGTCAATTTTATAAATGACAAGGACGTTGTAGCTCTCCTTCCAACTGGCTTTGGGAAAAGTTTGATTTATCAGATGGTGATAACTAAACCTAAACGCACAAGTGTACTACATGCATCACTACTTTTCATGTTTTCAAATAAACGTTTGCTGCTCGTTATTCTCCCCCCTACTCTCAAATTACCTTTACAAAATCAATGCGGCATAGGCCTACTTAAGGAATGGAATGTTAGCTACTAGCTAGCCTACCGAGCGGGGCTCAAGGCGAGGCGGTGTGTCTTGACGTGAGCTAGCCGGTTACCGAGCAGGGCCCAAGGCAAGGCTGCTGTGATTATGCTTGACTGGGACTAGCGGTTACCGAGCTGGGCTCAAGGTAAACCGCTCCGTGTTTGTGTTTGACAGAGGCTAGCCTGTGGCTGAGCTGGGCTCCAGGCGAGGTTACCGTGCTTGTGGACAGTAACGTTAGCCAGTCACCGAGCATGGCTCAAGGTGAGGCTGCGTTGTTTTATGCCGAACAACTGTTAGTTTAACTGAGCAAGCTCCAGGTTAAATAACACGTAGGTCGTCAGTACAATCCAACTTATCCGAGAGTGAAGTCTGAACAGCCCGTGTAGGACGAAGTAAGCTCCGTAGCTCCGACGAAGTCACCGGGCTGCGTAGAACAACAATCGTCTGATAAGCAGCGAGAAGAGATAAGAGGAAAACTGGCCATTTGTGTCACATGTGTGACAAGAGCTGATATCATCTCGGTGTCATGACGCTTTTGGTATACAACTCTCGGTCTGTGGCTGGCGCAACAGAGATATATCCACTACGAAGAGACTGCCCTGGCGGTCAGGTAGCCTACATACTAGCCAGCGGTCTGTTTACTCCTGAGAGCAGAAGTGGGAAGCAGAGCCTGAAGCGGAAGTGGTAAGCGTAAGAGCCTGAACTCCAGCACACAGCATACGTCATTACCAAACGTTGCTGATTGGTTAAGGGAACTCCAATGATTTTAAACCTCGAAATAAGCATCCGCCCATTACGGAGACAGATTATTATTACTTTGTTCCAGACTGTATGACGAAGAGAAACGTAGTCACAGGCGGTAAGGACCAGGCTACTCTGATACTATCTTGCAGCCAAAAGACAACAACCACAACCATCTTCCTAGCCACCAGAATAGCAATTAAATCATACTACAGTAATTCACCAAGAATTACATATTTGGGAATTTTAACTGAACTTTTCATTCACTGGTATTTCATATTATATTAAATACACATGTAGTGTTTTTCATTGACTACTCTAATTACTGTCATGTTCTTCAGGCAGAAGAAATTGACCTGCCAGACTTCTCGGATGCAGCTGTAGCTATTCTCACTGTCTCGGGTGATACAGACTCCCTTTTTTCTCATTTTCTCAAAGATTTGGAGTCTTAAGAGCTTGTCTGACTAATGTAGCAATAACTTCAATAACGTCTATTTTTCACATTATTCTTTTTAATTTTATCCTTGTCCTTAAAGATTTTGAGCATTAAAAAAGTCTCATTTTAAGTAGAAATTACTTAAAATATTTTTTAACATAGCTAAATATTTTGAGGTAATCAGTTTCATCAAATATTTTGAGTTCATTGAACCTGTTGGGGTTTACAGTGCATGCAAAATATTCTACCCTGTATGTGGACATCGTTATTTGCAAAGCCGGTGCTGGATAAACAAATAGGGTGCGTGCGACAGAGGGAAAGTTCTTTGGTGTTGCTTTAACAGTCTGAACCTGAATCGTTGCCTCCTTGCCGGTCCGACTTTGGGGCCTTCACTCCTTGGCGTTCTCCTTCGGTTCCGTAAGCATACCGTGGCCTTCAGTGGAAATATAAAATCTATGTTCCACCAAGTTCACCTACTTCCCGATGACAAGCCCCTCCTCAGATTCCTCTGGCGAGCTATCGCTCAGGCTACAGAGCCAAAGACCTTCGAGTGGCAGGTGTTACCTTTTGGTACAACCTGTAGCGCCATCTATGCCCTGCAACGTCATACAAAAGAACACCCTGAGAGTGATCAGGAAGTACTATATTCAGTATTGAGGGTCTTTTACGTCGACAATTGCCTACAAAGTTTCCCTAATTCTTCCACAGCCAAGGCCCTGCTGGACAGACTCCGTAGCACACTTTCCCGAGGGGGATTTGAAATCTGTCAATGGGCCAGTAATGACTCCAGTGTGGTAAAACCTCCCTCCAGAGGCAAGATCCATCAGCACTGACTTGTGGCTTTCTCAAACTGGGGTTGACCCCCAAGAATTCACTCTAGGCTTGTGCTGGAGTTGTCTACCTGATAGCCTGGGATATAAGCACCGTGTGATCAGGAAAGCACAGATCGAGAGTTGCATATCTTTTGTGATGCCTCAGAGAGGGCATATGGCACCGTTGCTTACTTACTTATGTGGCATTCGTCATTGCCCGCTCCAGGGTGTCACCGAAGAAACAGCTGTCCATGCCTCGGCTCGAACTGAGTGCTGCTTTATTGTGAGCTCAATTGGCTACCACCTTAATGTGTGAACTTACCTTGTCATTTACCCGAACTATCTTGTGGAGTGACTCTACAACTGTATTGACCTGATTGAAGTCTGAGTCTTGCCATTATAAAGTCTTTGTTGGCACCCGTATAGCAGAGATCCAAGACCTCACAGACTCAGATGACTGGAGATACGTGGACAGTCAACATAACCCTGCTGATGCCCTGACCAGAGGAATGACGCTTTGTGACTTAGCTCCTAATGCCTCTCATTCTTCTTTACTGCTAGGAGACGACAGTGAGTTAAAGAAGGCTGCTAAGTGCCTGAATGTCTCAGCAGCTCCCAGTGCATTACCGAATGCCTCCCAGTACTGAACTTGGAGTGACCTCATCGCTGCAACTGAGTAGACATTGACCAAAGTTCCCACTGGTACTTCAGCAGAAACCTTCCTTTTGCAACAGTCCCAGATGTCTTGTTTCCCTGAAGATCTTGATGCCCTATGGAAAGGAAGGGATCTCCCAAGGCAGAGCAGACTCCTTTCACTCTCTCCTGAACTGGATCCCGGCACCGGACTGCTGCGAGTAGGAGGAAGATTGTGTCGATCCCAGGATCTGGACCCGGACACTATCCACCCAATCATTCGGGACTCCAAACATCCAACCACACAACTCATCATTGGGCACTATGATGAGCGACTTACACATGTCAATGAGTCCCGAAGTCCCGAATGATTGGGAAAAATTGACAAAGATCACATTGGTGAACGCCGGGGATTGAACCCCCAACTTTATGGGTTACTGCATGCTAATCCAGCTCCTTATGCACACTACCTCTGCCCAGTGGTATTACAACAGTCAGTTCAAAAATATAATATAGATATGCATGTTTACTATGCAAAAAACATTTTTAACTGTGTGTAAACATGATTTAGAGATGAGAATCAATGTAGGAATAATGCTTTACAAAATAATACATAATTTAATAATAGTTTAGATGTTTAATAAATGCTTAACAGTGTGTAGTAGAAGAAAACAGAAATTCTTGCATGGTTGTAGGTGTTTCTATCTGGGGCAAGGTAGTGTAGTGGTTAAGGAGCTGGACTAGCATGCAGTAGCCTGAAAAGTTGGGGGTTTGATTCCTGGCTTTCACTGTTGTGTGTGTCAATGGCCTTAATTTAATTGACATGTGTACGTTGCTTGTCTGCTAATTGAATGAATGTGAATGTAATCTTTACAACTCTTTTGTGTTGCAAGGCATAGAAAGCTCACAAAATATCATTAACTAACCACTCGTAACTCCAGAGTTAATCATGAATTATAGGATTAGGAAGTGGTTTATAAAATATGTATCCTCACCCTAACTGATCATTAGTGCATGTGTATGTAACAACTGTTAAATAATGGAAATATAACTTCATCAAAAAATATGATTGCATAATTTATTAAGACAGATTTAAGTTTTTGCAGTGTACCAATTTGCTTACCTCTTTGTAGTTTGCGTCTCAGTGCTTTGATGCAGGGTGCAACAAATGAAAGCATACAGCAGTGGATTCACACAACTGTTGAGGAAAACAATGCTCTGCCTGGCACACCGGGGTCCCCTGTAGGCCAACCTTCTAACAGCTAAAACAGATTGTGAAGGGGTAGCCATCATCATTACGCTAACAACAACATATAGGGAGTACTAAAGATGAAAAATGTCACTATGATGCAGGTCACTAGTGGTAGTTTGTAGTTGGACAGAGCTCTGTCATTGACCTTTCTGTGCAGGCAGAGGTATGAAGTCATCAGGATACTCAATGGTGTGACATAAAGCAACACAATTTCCAGTAGAACACCCATTTTCTCGCCCTCTGATCTGACGACCTGCTCGCACTGGAGTTTACCTTCATCCTTAATGACGCTGTAAGTGATCACTGGGGAAGTGGTGAGCACGCCAGCAAGCACCCACACGCCCGACAACACAGCCAATTCTCCTCGCTGACTAAGTTTGTTCCATTGCTGACGATGCAGAACCAGCACGTACCTTTGTACGCTCATGACTGTGAGCATGCTGCCGTAGATGCCTGCATAGGCGTCTCCACTGACACATGAACACTAGGCCTACCACTGCGATGTTCCCAGGGATACCCAGCAGAAAGCACAGTCCATGAATGGCAACAGCAACTTGCTCACCAGATGAGATAAAGATAGAGTTTGAGTTGTTGTGATGGTTCATGATGTTTGATGGCAGAGACGACGATGCTAGTATTTTAGTTTGGGAACGTGCGCACATTCAAATTAAGTCCAAGATCCAGCGTAACAGAGAAGGTCCGCACACTTGCTCTCCATTTTTTTTGCCAGTTATCCAAACAAAATTATGCACAGTATCAATTAAAGAATGGAAAGGAAAAAAACTAGGAGATAAAGGGAGAGAGAGGTTCAGTATTAAGATAGGAAGAGAAGAGACAGACAAATGGATAGACAGATACATACATACATACACACATACATACATATATACATACATACACATACATACATACATATATACTTACATACACATACATACATACATAGACACACAGTAAGACCAATGAAACAGGGAACTTTATTCACAGTTACTCTTAGCACACAAATGCAGCTGTGACGCACAAGAGAGAGTGGCTGAACGCTTGTTGTCACTGGAAGTGTTAATCACCATAGATTTCAACAGCACTTTTAAATAATCACACAGACTGATCTTTAGACCATCTATGCATTTTATTTCACAGACTGAAAATAGACCTCTATCTTTTTAAACTTGTTCTCTAGTGCAATGAAGACAAAAGTTAGAATTGTTAACAGTAGGCAGGTCTACACATCTCTACAATCACAAGGAAGGGCACACACATACCCCTTTGCCCACAAAGAACCCTGTAAGTTGGAAGTTGTTGGAAATACTTAGACATCTCATTTATTTTCTGTTTGTTTGTTTGCTTGTTTTTTTTTTGGATGACACATAGGCAGAGATGAGATGAGACATAAGCAGAGACGTGTTCAGTACTGCACTGCTTAACTGCTTTGCATTGAATACAAGCCTATTCAAAGAGAAGCGAAGCAAGTGTCTTCAGGAGAACAGTGCTTTTACAGGGAGCCAACAGTCACAGCAGCACGTGTATGTGTGTGTGTGTGTGAATACAGCCTACAGTGAGTCTGAAGGAAGAAGAAGTGCAGAGGGGTCTCCGAGGTGTGGCAGGTCATCGGAAGTCTTTTTTTAACAGTACTTCAACCGACAGGAAGTGAACACCTGATGACACGTTTGAGCAGTCAGTCCAGTTCAGTTCATTGCTCCACATCACAAACCTGTCTGACTTGTTGTGACTCAATGTCAGTCTTGTCAGCGACATTTGGACAGTTTCATCATCGGCCTCATTCGTAGCAATAACTGGCACGCAGATGACAAATATTATAGTGCAATAAAAAGAAACCATCGCTGGATGTGGGGTCAGTAAGTTTGACATTCAAGTGGGAGACACTGAAACCAACATCACACCAAATGGCCTTTGTGAGGACAAAGTTAAGGATTCCACATCAACAGGTGCCGAACCATTTTGAATTTACAAAGACAGCATTTTTTGATAAAATTCTCAAAAGCATCTCAAAAGCACGGCGTTCACCAAAAACGATGGAGAAAGACCACATCGGAGCTTAAACCTCACATGATATTTGCGTTTGACTCTAAAACTAACACTTGGATAAGTAAGTTAGACACGTGCAGTGGCTCAGAGCAGGAACCAAGGCCCTTCCTTTATTACTCAATTTGCAGAGCCAGGCCATCAGGGGATCAATGGGCTGGTGCAAAAAGGACTGGGAAAGAGCTTTTTCCAATGGCTCTCGAGCCTCTCAAGACCTCTGTGCGAACTCCATTGCAAAACATTGAAGATACAGTACGTGGAGAGTGTTGAAAATGAAAGCCATATGGGACTCTGAAAACCTTAATAAAAGTCATTTGTTACTCAACCTGGAAGAGACTGGCAGTAGTTTTCTCACTGTGTGCATCCCTCTGCACTGTGTAAGTGTGTGTATATGCTGTTTAATATGTTTTCTATAGTCGTGTGTTCTTTCCTCAGGATGAATAGAAGCGTATAGCCGCAAGATATTAAGGTCATTCAAAACAAACAAATAGGATTCCACGGACTTAATCACAACCACTCACATTAAATTGTTTTGTTGGTGTGTGTGTGTCGAACGTATTTATTTATTTATTTATTTATTTGTATTGTTGTGCTAATCAGTCAGCTCAGTGGAGCAGCCACAGAATGTCTGATCTGTAATCAAAACGAATGCACAGTATTTACTGCTATAAATGATAGTGGGGGGATGCAATTTTTTGATTAGCCAGTGGCCAGCCATCCAATCAGGGAAGATGAGATGACCACTGAAAGTTTCATTGATGAATTTCTGCTCGGAGGCCTGCAGATAAAGCCTGCCATTTCATAGATAAGGACTACTTGTTTATCAATGCCAGTCTGCAAACACTTGATGTGCATCGGCGCATTTGGTGGGAATTTCAAAGTGCTGGAGCTGGAACATTTAGTGAGCAGTACTGTGCACATAGTCTGTTGAGTGGCAGAAAGTGATAGAGAGAGACAGAGTAAGAAAGAGAGAAAGAAAAAAAGTAAAAGGTGTGTTTAAAAGAGAACTACTCAGTATGACTGCAACCTCTAGTCATGGGCTACTGAGCTGGCCAGAGGCTATTTGCAGTCTCTTGTGGCAGAGCAGAGTTCCTCATACACACCCTATAAATACAGAAGATGTGTGGTGCACACAAATACAGTATTTGTCCAAGGTGGGCAGGTATTTGGCTTGTGTGTGTGTGTGTCTATGTGTGTTTCAGAGTGTAGGCAACTGTGTCAGAGAGCAGGTGTGTGTGTGTGTTTACAGATGGTGATCTTTAGGGCTTGTGTGTAAACACATTCATTTTCTTCATTGAAACCAATCTGAATGCTGTTCCATTCGTCATTCGACTAAATCAGTGTGTAGTTGAATTGATCTGCGTGCATTCTCTGTGTGTGTCTATACTCTGGAGGAGCAGAGTATGTCAGTATTCATTTGCTTACTATTGCATACCTCTCACAAGCACATATCCACACATCTCCAAGCTTAAAACATGTATGAATCATAGAAACAGAGTAGGAGAGAATAGAAATCCCCAGGGCTTTGGAGGAGGAAGAAAACAAATGATGGGAGCCTCTATAATGTCATTCCCTCAGAGTGGTTAGTCACTCTTTGACCTTTCAATAAATAATGGGTATTCCATTAGTTCACCTATCGGAATCCTTAATATTGAATGCTGAGAATAAGCATGTTTGGCTTGGTTAGCTGGCCATGGTTCTGGGATGCCTATAGTGGAATTTGCATGTGAGCGATGTCCACTGACACCCACTATGGATAAGGGGTAATGTGAGTTTAGAGCTACTCGTGGAGTGCAGAAGAATGGGGAGGAGATAGGAGGCTTTGCAAGGCAGGTAAGGACCGTTTAAATCTCCGACAAGTGTAAGTGGCAAGCATGATGGCTGTCAACCATCCAGAGGGCTCCTCATAAACTTTGTTTAGAAAAACGTCATTAAGATGTTTTTAGCGATGTCCATTAAAACCCACTTCACTGGGTCTCGGCTCAGCTAGATAGTCGGCTAGGAACACAGTACCTGTAACCAATCTATACAATTCTATACCTATTAAATCTCCGTAGTCATTTACTTTTACATCCTTATGTATCTTTATCAGTAGTGCATAGGCACATATCCTACCAACATTACCTCTAACGTAAGTGTGTGTGTTTATATCTATGTTTCTGTCTACATCTATTTATACTGTATGTATAACTCTACACTTGTGTGCATTCTAATGTATGTAAGCCACCAATCTCAATGAGCATTTGCCCACCCTATAACAGTCATGTTAAACACTTTCAAACATCACAAAAGCCTTTGGACATTGTGTGTAGTAGGCGTGTGTGCGAAATCTTCCACCTCCCTCTCTGACAGCATGTGTCCCTCCCTCAGGTCATCAGCTCATGCATCTGTTCTCTACACTACTGTGTAGTCACACTGTCCAGTCTTGAGCCATCCATCTTTCTATGCCAGTGTGTGGTCAAACTGTCCCCTTACTCCGGGCTGCCGGCGTGCAGACCCTCCGCCCTACGCCAGCGTGTAGTCGAACTGTCCCTTCTCAAGGCCGTCGAGCCCGTCAGCCCAGGTGGAGGTGGGCATGCTGCGGTAGGGGTCCAGCAGGATGCGGAAGCAGCGCACGATGAGCACGCCCAGCAGCAGGAAGAGGAAGAACACCAGGGCGAAGGTGGTTTTCTGCTCCAGCGTCACCATGCCGGTGGCCGGGTGCGGCGACTGGCCGCGCGGGATCTGGATCGCTGGCGGCAGCAGCGACGACGAGAAGGAGGAGAAGGAGGAGAAAGAGGAGGAGGAGGCAAACGTAAAGGACTCTGCCTCCATGGGCCACCACCACGAGGACGAGCAGGAGGATGACAAGGAGATGCAGGACGAGGTAGTGTAGAAGGAAGAGGACGAGGAAGAAGAGGAGGTGGAGGAGGAAGAGGAGAAGGAAGAGGCGTGCTCCCACAGCAGCAGCCGCAGTGGCATCCTCATGCGAGAGCCACCGGCCCCACGCCCCCACCCCCACGGGTACACGTCATAGTCTGCAAGAGAAAAGGTGGAGGGGGGTGGAGGTATGTCAAAAAGAGAACGAATAGAATCAAAGGACAAGAGCAAGAGTAAGACCCAGGAATGTCAACAGTGAGAAGTAGAAGTGCAGACAGGATGACAAGTGAGCGAGGTGCGGAGGAAAGGATGCGAGGAAGAGATCAGGAAATAAAAATAGATGACAACAAAAATGTGTATAGGTTTTTGGTACCCAAAGTGCGTGGTAGAAGGAAAATAACAGCAGAAGAGTGAAGAAAACACAGAAAGATGAAATGAGAAGAGGAATGAGAGAAAGAAAAGATATGGATGACAGGGAGAGACAGAAAGAGAGGGTAAGTGTAGTTCATTGTTAAAACATTAATACAATCTCTCATATTAATGTATTATGCTAGTTTACATGGGGAAAAACAGCTCGATTATGTCAATTAGTGAAACATATACACCATAATCTCCCATAGGAGAGGGAGAAAGAGATAGGGAGAGACTGACAGAGAGAAACTGAGGAAGATAAGAGACAGAAAAGAAAATGCAAACCACAAAGCTCACAGTCCTCTTTAGCCAAGCAGTATATTAGCACAGATGGAGATCGGAAGCACCAGTGTATTTTTTATGTGTCATTGTTTGACCTTTTTACCGCCAGTATGCCACAGGGAATTTGAATTTAAAACATCCACGAGTTGGCTGGATTCCATTGGGTGTTCCAATAGCTGCAAAGGCCAACCTGATCATCTGACACTTTTTAAGCCTCGACTGACTGTCATTGACTTTTTTCCAATTATTTCCATGTCACTGAATTAAAAACAAATTTGCACTGTTTCAGAAGAACATCAAATGCCTGACTGTAGTAAAAGCTGTCACTTCTTTGGTTTCGACTGCCAGACATGTAAGACCTGTGTGAAGTGAAGAGCTTTTTTCCATTCCCAAGTGAAGTCTGCATCCCGCAGAGATCCTCTGACACTTCTTAATTGGCATTCATTGGTCAATCTGCCATCTTAAAAGGATCAGCCCGACACTTCTGTCACCCGGCACCCCAGGGGGCTAGCTTTGGTGGGCTGGATGAGATCTATGCAAGAGTAGGCGAGAAGTGTGGGTGTGTGTGTGTTTGGGGTGGCTTTAGCATTAACTGACTTTGTCAGCTAGGTCCTCAGCCACCACCCTCAACCCCTACCCCCTCAGGAGAGCTCCCTGAGTCCCGGCGACCCTTCAAGACGGCGCAAGAGTGACAGGAGTGAAGTTGGCAAGTGCAAATCCCTGCGTGGTGGTGGAGGGGGACGTCACTGCAGATTCACACCTTCGTCCTGACCTCGCACTGCGGCCCTCTGAAATCCGGCATGTGTCCTTCCTTCTCCTCTCACTGACTGGGCACAAGATGGAGGCTGATGCTGTTGCTGCCACTGGGCAAGATGGTTGTATTATTTTGTTGTTGTTCTCCAAGTTGAGAGCAAGTGCTTTTTTGTTTTTGCTAAGCCGATTCCCCCTGCACTGCGCTACTGCAAGGTGGTGCAAACCGAGAACAGGAGATGTAGGAGTCAGGGAGGAGGGAGTAGATTATTGCTCTTACTTAAGGCCATGGGTTCAGCCAAAATCTTGAAGACATACTGTACAAGAGGACATCAACACCATACTGATATTTCATAGCTTGCAGAATCTCAAGAGGTCCTGTCTTTTTTTGGTGAGCTAGCTGACACTAAATTGGTGAGAAATGGAAAATGAGTGAAGCAAAAGGTTCTTGATTTTTTTGCAGAACAAAAGAAGAGGAGGAAGAAGAGGTGCTAGACTGAGAGGAGGAATAAGTAGGGGAGCTGACATCTCAGGCAAATCCCTACTGCTCAGCCCTGGAAGCCAGAGAGGAATGAAAGAGAGAGGGAGGGAGGGGCCCTGCAGATTAGGATTTTGAAGTGGATTAAAACACAGCAAGTTGTCTTCTGCTTAAGCCTCCTCTGACACAGGTAGAAGCTGCAGCCTCTTCAGCCATCATCAATGGCAGCAGGTCTCATGTTTTGCCTCGAAGTGAGAGCTGTACTTAGCCAAGAGTCTCTCTCTCTCTCTCTCTCTCTCCTTAGAACAGCATGGAGGCAGTTTGAGCATACTGAGTAGTTGACACCTGTCTCCACTCTGTTGTTCTCTCTCTCTCTTAATTTTTCTGTCACCTGTGCTCTCTTGCCCTCTCTCTCTCTCTTTCTCTCTCACTGTCTTCACGTTCCCAAAGAGATGAAAAACAGAAGAGTGGAATGGAAGAGTAGAGGATTTGACAGTGACGGTGCCTTGCAGGAAAAAAAAGCCTGCTTTGTCAACCAAGAAACATGGGCTATTCTACAGCGTCGTTCTCCCTTTTGACACACGCACGCACGCACGCACGCACACACACACACACACACACACACTTGCATGTATAAATTTAAATGTAAATGCCATCCCTCAGAAAGACTGCCTGCTTTGCCAAGTGAGAGTCTGTAGGATTCTACTCTGCCAGTAAAATACAGACACAGACACACACACACACACACACACACACACACACACAAACTGAGTGCTTGCCTGAAGAGAGATAGATCTGCCAAGAAAAACAAAGATTAGGCCACATCTTATTCAGCGTGCACCTCAAAAGCACAGAAAAAGTGTGGAATCAAATGTTTATTCTGTGTTTAAGACACATCTCATTATCTTATCAAGTCAAACTTTTTCTTCATTGGGATTTGGCAGGTCTTGCCAGTTTGGATGCCAAGCAGGACACAGACAAGGACATTGTTTTTTAAGGACACGAGTGAGGAAACATTTATGATTGGTGTGCACTGTACATGTAATATCAGAAATACCACATCACTGCCTGAGAGTTTTATGTTTGAAATGATAAACAAGCCGCTATGAAAGCACACTACTTTCTTTGAAACCACCCAATGGTCCAACTGTAAGAAACTAAAAGGACAGCAGACATTTTTTAATATTTGTAGGAGTTCTCAACTACTTATAATATACTGATATGAGAATATACTAGATATTTCTTTTCAAATTCTGAGTTCCTTATTGATTAAGTTAACTTAGTGTGTATGTGTGTATGAAAGTGATTTACTAGTGTGCGTGTGCGTGTGTGTGTTCGGAATTAAAATGTAATCAAATTGAATCAAAATGACACATTTCAAGAAAGGCCAATTTCCCTGAGCTAACAAACTGCCAAGAACTGCCGTAATAGCTCTGACCACACTTACTGACCCCCTATCCTTATCTTGCACTACCACAACAGGGACTGAGTTCAGATCATAATATGGATGGTGGCCCAGTTCCAGAGTGTTGTGGGTAAGTGCAGTGGAGTGTGGTGTTGTGCTCTGAGCGAGTGCTCCTCATCCAGCAGACCACTTCTCACTGAGGGTAGGTGGGTGGGATGCAGAGTGGCAGGTGCAATCAGGCTATTGATGTGCTGTGAGAGAGGAGATGAGTAATGGATCATGGATCCATCCTGGAATATCCCCCCCCCTCTCTCCCTGTGAGTGTCTGGTGTCTGTATGTATCAGGGAGAGGGGGGGGGGGATCTTCCAGGACAGTTCAGCCCGCAGCTATGAGTTGCTGTAGGCCTGTACATCTGCTGTGTTCTGAAAAACTGTTTTGTGCCAGGAGCCTACCTAACTACCTATAGGCAAATCTGCCTAATCATATTTTAGCCATATTCAAAATTCAAACTCGATTTGAATTGCCCTCAAACACTGGGCAGTAGGCATTCAGTGAACTAAGGGCTGTTTCACTTCAAACTGTAAATGGGATCTCTCCTAGAGGTGATTGTTATTTTCTGCTCTAATGCTTGCTTACATGCTTATTTCTTTTTTGAGAGAGAGAGAGAGAGAGAGAAATCATTGGTTAATGGTTAAGAAACATAAATAACAACAAAATGAACAGTTGCACTGGTTTGGTAAAAGAGATAATCAGGCCACTTGGGGGCACTATACAACAGAACAATCAACACACAACACACAGACACACACACAATTAACTGGCTGCAGAGTCAGTGTAGAGAACATCTCTGACATGAGTGACCATGGCCCAACTGGGAGTATTCAAAGTCCAATACACTGATTTCTCTTGTCCATAAAGCCAGCCATCATCTACAGATGCTGGCTCTATAGTATAGAAGTATCAGAAAGCCGTTGACATTAATTCTCATCAGGTTTCCACAAATTTAGCTTACTGTAAGCCAGTCCGAAATGACCCTTCATAGTCCTATTCTTGTTTTTAAAAATGAATCCAGTACAATTAACAAAGTATGGTTAAAGGGCATTGACTTATGTCATTGTAATTGTTGTCATTTCCTTGGGCCAAAAGTGAAAAATAAGCTAGTATAGTTGAATGAGATCCAAGACAGAGAGACATACACTGTCATTATGTCAGACAGTGTCCACAAACGTCTATCATCCGCATCCTCATTTTGTTAAGAGGTTGCTGAACCGATTTCAATGAAGGACAATATTAATCGGGGAAAGGTCTGAGTTCCTGCTACCACTTCTTTGACGATTCAAGAAAATTAGTTTGAGTTGATACAGCAGTGTAAGGACAAATTTAGCAAGGCATAATTAAATCTGGAGCATGGAGTTCACCTTCTAATGACTGAGATACTCGCTGTTGGAGAGGCGGAGGGGGAATGGAAATGTGCAGATCGTTTTAAATCTGGTACATCTGAGTGATAGACTAATGGAAAGTCACTCCCTTTGAGGGGGAAGTTGGGAGAAAGACTGGGAGATGAAAGTGTTTCTTTATCCCACAGAGGGCCAAAATCTGTTAAATATCTAGGTCTTTAGAAATGCGAACGAAAGATTTTTAAAAGGCACATTGTCATTTGTAGAAATTTCAGGAACGTTGCTCATTTAACTCTGCCAACTCTTGCCAAAATGGAGGAACATGGCAAGTTTTAAACTAATGATGCAGCACTGGACCATCAACATAACCACCAGTGAGGCTTGTGTGTGTCTGTCAGTGATTCAATCAAAGTACTTCAGCAAGGGTTCAGCAACCTCACTCATCAAATATGCATTGCAATCTCTCCCTCCCTCTCGCCCGTCTGGAGTTCATGAGGGAACTTATGACAATCACTGTTGCTTTTTCCACTGAGGCGATACAAAAGCATTGAGTACCCTTTTTAATTACAATCCTGGCCCTGATTCATTTTCATTTAGACGATAAAACGAATCAGTGTCATTCACCATTCGCTGTAATTCATTTTATTTCAAATAAAGCATGAGGCTGCTTACATTCCCACTGAGTCACAGACACATTGCATATTAATATTTGGAGAGGCTTATTAACGTATACCATTAATCACGGATCTCATTCAAAGCAATGGCATGAGGGTATTCATTTGAAGGAGTAATAACTAGTAGCCAAAGCTTTCACAGGGAAATCCCCACAAAACAATACACACAGCAGCAACAAGCAACAGATATCAAGGGAAATGAGTTGGAATTATGACCATGTCCATCATCTTTGTTGCAAAGCGCAAGGGGTCATACAATGGTGGGTACTCTAGAAAGTTCTCTAGAAAAACAATTGTTGCCGACTATCAAAGGAACGTGCCAGAATAATATATATTTATATACTGACAATACTCAAAATTACTCAAAAAGTTGCCTTGTGTATCATCAGCGTAAGACAAACAAATGAAAAACTATGAATGGCAAATGGAAAACTTCATTTAATGCCACGAAAACAGCGCTGCATTGATTCACAAAGGCATTGATTCACCCACATGAAGCCACCGGGTCTCCCCTCAGCAAAATAGACCTATTAGTGCATTTGCCAGGCATTCTCCATGCAAAGTAGAGGCACACCTGCCACTCTGCTTGTCTGGATGCAGGGGCGGTTCTAGGGGTGGGGCCACAGGGGCCCGGACCCCATCTGAAATCTCATTGGCCCCTGACTGGCCCCTGTACCGTCAATCATCAATAAGTGTCAAACTTGTTGAGAACAACGATCAGAGACGCAATTCCATTCCCAAACAACTGGTGGCAGTAATGCACCTATGAAGCCTGAAAGCTAAAGCACACAGTGAACTGTAAAGGAAAGAATACATTTGTCTCTGCTAATGTGAAGAAACGATACATTTGGCTAACGGAAGTATCAGCTAACTTGAAGAACCGATACATTTGGCTAACGAAAGTATCAGCTAGAATTCTAACGTGAAGAACCGATGGCAGCGTTTCATCCTCCACAGAAGTTTCTTGGTGAGTCACAAATCTCTATGTTGGTTATCATCATTATGTGAAAGGGACGTTTATTTGTTGCTGTCCCAATATGTTAAGTTTTTCAATTAAATTACGAAGCAGCAGCAAGCTTGCAGTGAACTGTTAACATTAACTTAACGTTAGGTTACTTGAGTTGAGGTTTGATTGTTATTCATTGTTAGCATGCTGATAGATTTTATGTAAGGTAATGTATGAAGTGTTTGAAATGGTGTTATATGAAATGCAGAGAAATGGACATCCTGTTTGTTTGGGGTCCGAAATTAATAATATTACATGCGCTAGTGCGCCTTACCAAATGTAAATAACGTTCGATTTTTTTTTGCTTGAGGAAAAAGTTTGGCAGCTGCTAACATGAACATGAGAATAGCCAACATGCCTAATAGCTAACGCTACGTTTTTGTAGTTAATGTGAGCTATTATTGCAAAGTTATTAACCACTATTCTGAGTTTATTTGATTCATGGGCTTCGCATTAATTTTGTCTTAAAGTGTTAGGACAAGGAGAGTTTCATTGAGATACATTGGTTATATTTTCTACTCTATTCACTCAAGCTTTATAATTTAAAAAATAATAATAACTGGTTTTACAGTTGCCAGACGACATGCTGAATACAAGCATGGATTTTGTGACACGCATTTGTGTTTCACCTACAGACTGGGATGGCGCAGGAGCTGGTGACTTCAACCCACCAGTCACCAAGCATAGCTGCTCCTAATGGTATGATGGTATTTCCTATTGCCACTACAGTGAGCATATTTTGTCATTCATTTTAGAAATGCCAGGTTGACAGTGGGTTATGAAAGTTAATAACAATTAGGCTAAGTTACTCAAACTTGTTTCATTTTCTTCTCTCCAGACATTCCCATTCTAGAGCAGATGGTTCTGTACAACCTCTCCTAAACTGGTATTCCGCAAGATGCAGCACGGAAATAGGAAGAGGCCACTCAATGACTTCTGATACAAAGACTTCAAATGGTAGGAATTAGAGTTCTCAACGGGCCTGAAAATTACAATCCGACCCGTCCCGGCCCGTGGCTTTTAAAGCCCGGACCCGAGGTAACCCGAAACATCAACATGAATTATCTGCCCGAACCCGGCCCGCGGCCTGACGAAAAACATACGTTTTGACTGTTAAACCCTGACTTTATTTAGGTGAAGATTCAACACATTAGCGTGACAATTTGCTTAAAACGGTGATTTTCTCCTCTTCTGGCGTATCGTGAAGGAAGAACCATGCCAACTTTGGATGCGGTTATCTTAGCGATACTTTTTGCAATAGGCCTACCCTCGATATACATATCGTTGGAAAGCTTAGTTTATGGCCATTCATGTGAGCACAATAACTTAATTTTGTAAATTTTACCAAAGCGACTGGTTTCGCCTTGCAGGGTCACATATTTCATCAGCACCTTGCATTTTGAGGATTGCACATAACCTGTAGAGTTTCCATCAGCATCCAGCACCACTCCAAACACTTTCCAGACCTCTGATTTCCCCGCTCCTGTAGTAGCGACGGTGAATTCACCTCCGGCAAGTTTAGTCTACTTTTCACCAACTCCATCTTCTTCTCCAGGCTAAAGGCGTGCACACAGCGTCTGCCCCTGCCCCTCTCCATGATGCACGTTGCACGCAGGAGCAGGCTTTCTTTACGGTAAACAGCTGCGAAGATTAATAAAAAAAAAAATTCACTGAACAGAAAAGATTAAGCCCGAGGAAGTATACTGAGATGGTGATGCTTTTTAAGTGGGTATACCAGAGACTTTCTAATGAGGAGACACAGCACTCAAAAAATCCTCCATGGAAATGCATGGGGCTAGTTTGTAACGCCAATATGGCCCTTGTCTACACATATCCCACCCCTTCCTCGGCAAAACTTCGACATGTGAATACATTGAGCCAATCATGTGGTGTGATGTGAAGACATCGTGCCAATCATGTGAACTTGCTGCTGGAGCAAGATTGGTGTCGTGAAGCCTTGCGCACGCACATTTCTGCCGAATAGGATGTCCGATAAGTGCCCAAAAAGCGTTGCAATATGGCCGTTGAGTGGAGGGACTTGCCTAAAAGGACTTTGGGTATACTGCGTATAGTCCTGCATATCACGTAGACTACGTGCCTCTGCCTTACTGAACAAGGGATTTTCTGTGTATGGATGTTGACCGGTTCTTGGCCCCTCAGTGTATGATGTGGCCCCTGTCTCAGAAAAATCCTAGAACCGCCACTGACTGGATGTCGACTGCTGTCAGAGACTACAGCGCTTTAATTGGAACAATGGGATTTGATCCAAGTGACAAATTGAGAGTTTCTGATGACTAAATGAGAAAATGAGGGTCTGTTTTTTGTCTGTAGTGGCTTATCGTGTGGTGTTTGTTGTGAATGGGTAAAATATGTCCACTGACGATCTTGTTTACTGAAACTGCCTATTTTTGTTCAACTACAAAATATGTTGTGGAGTATATTTAGAGCCTGAGTATTTTGCAAAAGAAAATGTCTGCATGTTTCCATGTGCTGCTTTGATGAATCTCTTACAGGTCTCTAAAAAGTCCTTCAGCACTGGGGCCAAATGAGTTGTAGATGGACTGTGACAATGCAGCCTGCACTAAAGATAGATTAAATTCAACCAAATCAAACATCCACTGGGCTCTAATTGGTCAAACACCGACCCAATAGAGGCAATAGATGTGATGGCAGAGCCAAGAGACTGGGCACCTACTTCAGAGGGGCCTTCCCCCGGAGGATTCAAGCAAGACGGAGGCCATGGCAGGCAAACACGGGTATTGATTACTCCCTAGTGAAGGTTTCTAAGAGAGAAACTTTTTTTTTCTGAATGGCCCTGGTTTAATTTCATTCTGTAAATAGGCCCGCCAGCAGTCCCGCCAGGTTTGTTTTGTCTGCCTCATCCACAAATTTGTCTAATAGTGTCTTAGCCCTTTTTCGGCAGGTGGGGGAGGGTGGGTGGTGGTGGTGGGCAGGGGGCTGCCATTGTCAAGGCCAATGTCGCGCAGATCAGAGCTCAGCAGGCAGTCTGGATGTGAATGCTCAATCAGATCAGCCCTGTACACACACATGCATGCATGCACACTCACTCTTTCTCTTTCTCTCTCTCTCTCTCTCTCTCTCACGCACGCACGCACGCACGCACGCACGCACGCACAGACACACACACACACACACACACACACACACCTCACGTCCTCCTCCGGTCCCAGAGGAGGGACAAAGACACTGTGTGGCAGCAGGCCATGTGTCTGTCGGGTGGGATTCATCCCTCCTTCCAGACCTCTGGGTCCTGTGTATCTAACCCGGGGAGCACGCATGTGTGTGGCCCCAGGCCCTGAGGTGGCCCCAGCGGAGACGGAGCCAAAGACACACAGATGCTGCCATGAGTGAGGAGGGCACCGCAGGGGGAAGGAGAAAGGGGGCGGAATACAAACAGAGGCGGAGTTTGTGTATTCACCTTGGGTTTGGGTATCACACAGCTACACAGGCACACACATGTACACACATACAGTACAAACACACACACGATACACTCACGTACAAATAGTGCTGTCAGCTGTCACATCCTCTGAAAAATAGGCAAAAAAACAAAAATGTAAGGCTATAAAAAGCCAGATGGGCTGATTACTAAGATAACCCTTTTAAGAAAAGACAAATACTGACCATTTCTGTTCTGTTCAGTTCTCAAAAAAAAAACTCAAATATCACAGTGCACACGCACGCTGCCTCGCATTCCACATGAGGTTTTTTTTATAAGGATCTAAATTTTTATTGCCAAGGTGCAAGAACTACAGCACTGCAGTAGCCTACTCACTCCTTGCATAAACACTGGCTCTAGTAAGAGCATGGATAGATGGAGAAAGAAAGAGAGGGGCAAACCGAGAGATGAAATAGAACACAATGTTAAAGAATTACCATAATATTCTCTACTGGAGAAGGAAGAGCATAACTATGAGGCATGCATTGGAGAGAAAATGACAGGAACATTATTGCAAACAATTATAGTGAATGTTGTAGTGTAGTGAAGCAACAAGTACATAAAGCACTGCATGGAATTGCTACATTCAAAAATACTACAATTACAGGAATACTACATATGGTAATAAACAAAACATATCTGAGCACTTTAGAGACACTGCAATGGTAATCTACCATATCAGTGATGGTGAGGCACGGGTGCTATGCATTAATCTTCACCCTTCACCCTCATTACATAATTCATTTGAATTCTAACTGAGTAGTTATGAAAGCATAATAACGTTGTGAAAGTTATTGACCATATCCATTATCAATAGTTCTGAAGTTCAGCACCTGGAAGATTTGTGTCTGTTTTGTTTGTCTGTCTGATAATGGGCAGAATAATTAATCTGGGTAAGAAGGTAAACACCCAAGGACTTGCCCGTTAGACCTCTCATAAATTACAGATATTGTGTTTGGAATTATGGGTAATTAACAACCAAAATAGGTATAAAACCAGGGTACAGGGAATGACACTGATATAAGAGCTCTTAAAAATCAATATTCATTTTCATTCAGGGCAGAGGAAATGGTTTGTGCGGTAATTGATATTTAATGGATTAAAATATCCTGGCCACAGTTGCACTGTGAGCAAATGCAGATTTGCACTGCAGTGGAATCTGTTATGTGCACTCACACAGACACACACACACACACACACACACACACACACACATACATATTCAAAGGCAAATGCATATACACACAACAAACACACACACACACACACTCACACACACACACAAAACCCAATATACATATACACAAACAGGTATGCATAGACACGGGTATAATTAACAATACAGTTCACTGTTCCAGAAATAAAGCGAGGGGCATTTATGATGGTCCAGGGCCACAGAACAAACTGCTTCCCTATCCCTATATACATGGGAGTCTGTGTTCCTGAGGGAAATATATGGATTAAGAATGGAAATCCCTGGAAAATCATTATTCTACATTATGAAAAATACCACCATCAACGAGTAGACCTCAATTACTGTTTTCACAAGCAGATATCCATTCCTTGGCACAGCACAGTGCATAAATACACACACACACACACACAGAAATATACACACATTGAAATATATGCAACCAAATACATATAGATACCCATCCAATGGCACACAGACTCACCCATGCTCACATGATGTCGCCCACAGACCCAGCCTGTCAAACACACACAGTGAGTGCAACCCTAATCACGCGGTACATGATGCAATTACCAAATGGCAGTAAACCCATTTTCTGCCTGATTAGAATTTAGGAGGACAGAAGAAGAGAGAGCTCCTCTGTAACAACTGCATCTCTTTACTACCAAACAGCTTCATTACAAAATAGCTCACTCCACTTAGAAAATTAATGAGAATGAAATCAAATTTCTCCAAGTAAATGCAGATGACCAAACGATACAATCTGTTCCTGATAAAATACAGACTAAAATACAGAAATAAAAGAACCCTCCTGCTCACTGTCCCTCACTCCTAAAATAGCTTTCAGTATATTTATTTATCTATTTTTATTCAGTGTTGTTTCTTTCAAATGTCCAAATGTTTTTGTTGTTACGGTCTTTCTACGCTAGAAAATGGTATTCACCCCTCCAAGGGTGTTATGTTTTGGGTAAATCAAAACAAAATAAATAAATAAAAAACAAACCTGCTGGAGGCTAGCTATAACAGTGATGCGTGTAACATAGGCTTTATGTCAAACATGACAAACCATAGCTCTGTGGGGACACTTCAAATAGCCCTATAAAACACTCACTCACTTCTCCTTTGAAGTTAGAGCCCAAGGTCAAGCAATTGGAGAAAGCCAGGAAAGTGCTCAACAGGATGTAGGCATATACCCCTAGGGGCCACACCTACATAAAGGCTTCGTATTTGGTGTTGCTGAGTTGTTGTTGGCTTTCTGGAGTCTTGTCTGTTCCATTCAGGGAGGTAGGCAATAAATCAGTTGCAAGAGGCAAGATCTGTAATCTCTTAAAACGTGCAAAAAGCGTACTGGCAGTGGTTCTGCTGCAAGGAAAACCAATGAGAAACTGAGAGTGAATTATCTCAATGGCAAAATCCAAGACTGCATTCATCAGATCTGTCATATAACAGCCAACCTACTGCATGATATTACCCTTGAACATTGATAACTGTGTAATAGCTAGTGGATAAATTAGTGATATTAAAGCAAATGTGATATGACCATGCTACTTCCATAGTGGGGTACTTAATTACCAGTCACACATTCCCACAGCTATAGTTTATTATATGTTATTTAATATTACACTTCGCCTGTAGCAATGAAGAGACTAGTGAGACGCAGTAATTTAGTGTATATGAATTCGTACTTGTTAGCTATGATGCGTAATAGCTCTGAGCAAGCCCTTGTGCATTTTAAAATAACGGTTCTCGCTGCAGCCATTCAGGTAGTGAACATCTGGTGGACAGCTGTGCACTACAAGACACTAAATACGCATTACCGCGCTTGTTATGTTCTGTCTTCATATCGCTGTATCCTGGAACAAACAAAAACCATGGTGTTGGCAGTTGGTGCGAAATGTGTTTGCAATATGATGCATACAGTTCTAGTGATTCAACATGCCAGGAAACTTCTATGAGCCATCAGTCGATCCAGTTTAAGGTGCAGATCGACTCCACCCTAAATATTTGACAGCATGCACACATTTAGTCTATCCTGATAGGAAACCTAACATACATAAAAAGCAATAGATTTCAGCATTATCCTCATAATTCATGTCAATAAACCGCATTTAACAATAAGCTCAAATGTGTAACGCATAGGCTACAGCAACACTTTCGGTGTTTTGAAGAAGCGAATAATTTGCATTAAAGACGGTTAATAAACAATAGCCTACCTGTGTCTGCATAAATCAGAAGCTGCACATGTTGAATGATTTGTGGGATGCGATAAAATATGAAATAACGGGGTGAATCACAGGCGAAGGACCCATTCATGTCAGAGCTATTGCGGTAACCTCGAGCACACGGTCATCCCCACGTTCACTCAACAAGTGCAACGAAACCGAGCTGACGATACAAACGCTGCTGTCATGAGCTATTCTCGTCTATGCTATCGCCACTCTCCATTCTTCTCGCCAAGAATATAGGATTCAAACAACACCGAACTGTGGGCTAGCCTATTAGTACTGTGAAATTACATGCTGAATTGTACCTTTGTATCCATGCAAGGATGTCGGATCCATTTCCAGAGTTACGGAGGAAACCTGAGGGTTTCGCCCATTCTACCTTCACCGGTCTCCCTTTGGCACCAGCGCATAAAATATAAAACAGGGAAGGAATCTAGAGAGAAGAGCAGGTGTTGCTGTTCCGCTACGGTCACCGCAACTGAGCCTTGCTGAACTAAAAAAAAAAAAGAGGACAGAAATCCCTTCGTGACGGAGAGTCCGACGACTCCGCGCTCCCAGTTGCGCCTCGCGCCCCTGTACAGCGCGTGAGTGAAGTGTGTCTGACGCTGCTGTAGAGGGAGAGCCGAATAATTGCGCGTTTAAACCAACCGCATATCATTAAGACACTGAAGGAATGATTGCCCTGTCCCTCTCACAGGCACGAACACAATTAAACCAAAACAGAAGATGTAACCGGGTGTTATTCCTCTCCATTGATGACTTTGTTGTTTTTCTGCCACGGTTGCGCTCACTAAAGTGACAAGCTATTGAATTACTGAGAGAAGTATCAAATGAATCAGGTTGGGGTATGTTGTCATGACCATGCTGTTTGATATAGTAGGCTAATGCCTGTTTAGCACATGGACCCTTCATTGCAAATGTCACTTACAAGCAACCTCAGCTACTTCTCTGTTGTCAAGGCTATCATATTGAAAATGATTGGTATTAACACCTAAATGTTTATTTTGAAGGTTGGGCCTTTGGCGTGTTTGCATCTATGTAGTGTATGGAGATACACTAATGAGTAAATGGAGTATTTTAATTTAAATGTATTTGATATGTGACCCCTGACCCCATGTGTTCATTGGACGCTGCTTTTGCATAAATGTAAGCGCGCCACTCTGGTGTCAAGCGAGAGGTCAATGTTATGAGTTCCAGTGTCTGCTGTAGCTACGCGTTATATCCATGTTAACTCGGTTAGAAAATAAAGAGGAAGATCAAAAAATAACCTATCGTTGTATATTGCAGTCATTTTGTAGATACACGACAATCTACAGGAAAAATATCAGCTTTAACCTGTGGTAAATCAAGATGCAACACTTGAGCCTATGTGTGTCCAGCAGGGCGTGCAATTTCGTTTGGCATATTTTATTACCATATTTAGGCTATAAACAGAGATTCGTGCAGAGCTAATGAGGTATTTATTAAACAAACAGGGCTATTTGCAGAGTCGTCATAATTCAATAAATCAATTTGAAAACCAAAACGTGTGTGGCGGAGATATTCTACAGTTCCTCCCAAGCGGGACGGGCCATGCCAAATGGCCAATGAATATTCAAACAGACGGAACTGCTTCCACAAGGGCGACATCGCTGCAAACATTGTTATTGAATGCACGTCGTGCGTCACGCAGTAATGGAACTCTTAGCTTTGCCATTTGTCTCTCGGTCTCTGCTGTTTTTCTCCTCATCCTTATTCTGATACCCATGGACTTGATAGTGGTAGAGAGCCACTCTAGGCACTTAACAGTCTTAGCGGGTGTGTGCAGTAGTGGTCAGGGGCTACCCTGTTGACACTGGAACCACACCCATATCTCTCTCTCTCTCTCTCTCTCTCTCTCACTATTTATCTCTCTGTGCCTCTCTCCTGAGCTGATGCATGCTACTACTGCATAACTGACCGAGCAGCAGGTGCATTTTTCTGAGCCAGAAAAGTGTTTTTAGAGAGGCTGACGGTCCCTTGAGCCCCACAGCAAGTTGCCTTTTCAGGCCAGGAGCAGGAGGCAACAAGTCTTGAGTGCATGTAGCCAGAGACTTTCTAATGTGGAGACACAGCACTCAAAAAATCCTCCATAGAAATGCATGGGGCTAGTTTGTAACGCCAATATGGCCGTTGTCTACACATATCCCACCCCTTCCTCGGCAAAACATCGACATGTGAATACATTGAGCCAATCATGTGGTGTGATGTGAATACATTGAGCCAATCATATGGTGTGTTGTGAAGACATCGTGCCAATCATGTGTTGTGAACTCGCAGCTGGAGCAAGATTGGTGTCGTGAAGCCTTGCTCTTCGCATTTCTGCTGAAGAGGATGCCCGATGAGTGCCCAAAAAGCGTTGCAATATGGCCGCCGAGTGGAGGGACTTGCCTAAAAGGACTTTGATGTAGCCAATAAGCCAGCCAGTCTCTCACCCAGCCTTCCCATTTCTACGAGAATCACCACACTGGAGCCAGTGTCACTGGTGCACTGTCAGCTGCAGGCAGGGGCTAAATTGAATTTGGTTGAAGGTAGAGAAAAAGAGAGAGAGAGAGAAAACACAAGTGGCCTGCATGCGGCCACAGAGTATGTGCATTTGTGAGGAGGATAAAGACAGTGCGTCTGGTGAGCTGAAAGATCGGTATACAAGAGACTGAGAGGGAGGGGGATTTTGCAGTTCAGCTCATTGACACGTCATATTAAAGTCTGTGGAACAGCGCAGGAACATATCCAGAGTGAGATCCCTGAAGAGCAAAACAGACCATGGGAACGGAGAGCTAGTATAGAGGAGATACAGAGAGCAGCTGTCGATAGAGAGGTGGACAGTGATGCTCTCACCTTTTGCACAGATGGGTGTCTGATAGATGGACTAATCTTTGACCCAGCAGTAATAGAGTAAACAACACTGCTAACCACTAAGTACATCTGAGACCATTCAGAAAGGAGGGGTTTTGCATAAAACTAAAGACCACTGCATAGTAGAGTTGTAGTTAAAATGTACTCTGTTACTTCTCATAACAGGGTTCTGTGTATACTATATGTGCTATACAGCAGAAAGGTTATGAATCAGAGAACTATTACAACTCTGCATCATAAAATTGCACATTTATAATTCTGCACTATAAAACCTCAACACAGTCTCCCAGAGGCACATCCTTTTACAGAATACAGATGGCGTCAAAATAAAGCTACGTCAGGGATCTGTGAGCATGGACCTTATATTTCATACATGTTTTGATCAGTCAAAGCTCCATGACAACTAAAGCTGAGTCGTACAGAATACCTCTCTGCTATTAAAAAGAGACCAGAACTCGTGACAGATGGGTTTAAGGGTGAGCGCGTTTCAAGGCATATTTCTCTTTTTTTGCCTATTCCACTCTTCGCTGTTGGCCGAGTGACACGTCAGTGGTGCATCATTGGAACTCAGTCAAAGCGCTCCCCATTGAATTGATACTCATGAAAAGCTCTTCCAGTGGTGTGTGAAATATCTTTTTAAATAATAATCCCATATGCGAGCAACTCAAGCAGCACAGCCAAGGAATCATCCTGTCCATTTATTGATATTTTTGGGGAGTGCTCTTAAAAGCAATTTTCCAACTTAGTACTGGGCTTTGCATTCAAAGTAGAATCCTCATACCTGTAAAGCGATCAATAGTCATCAGCATTTTGACAGAGTTGAGGAGTCAACACAGATCCATCACTGATGGGACACAAAATGTCATCATACATTTTGATGGGCATTAGGTTTTCGTTTGACATAACAGGTAAGGACTGAATGGGCTGAGAAATTCATAAATGTCTAGATTATACTGTTCAATTACGTTTCTATTCTAACTGCGCACTCATGCATTATAACAGATGGTGCTGTTTACAGATTTATTAAAGTAATGTCTCAAAAACGTCGTAATCTATTTGCATTGCAATTCTCTAAATCCACCTAGAAGGTTATGTTTTCAGTGTTGTTTTCCTGTCTGTCTTCAGAAGGATTATGCAAAAACTACTTGGCCAATTTTCATGGAAGTTTGTTAACGGGTAGAGTGTAGGCCAAAGAAGAACCCAATATATTTTGGAATGGGTCCAGATTCCAGGTCTGATCCATGATCTATTTTCCATTTTCTTTAAAATTGCAAGATGTCGTATTTGGCCTTGGTGGAGGTCTGTGTTCTGCCTTTCTATACTTTTCAAATCATCTTGAGCTGTTACCTTCAGCTAAAGGACATCGCCAAGGACACAGGAAACAATTCTGGCGGTTTTTTTTATCCTCGTCTGAAACACACATTTAATGGAAAATAAGTCACTGGTGGCAACCACCATTCAGCCCCAGAGCCGAATCTTAAATCTCACTGGCAGCTACACAAGAGGCGCGAGGAGAGAAATGACGAGCCGAGACGGAGGAGAGGCGGAGGAGGCAGACGGGGCCACGGTCCTCTGCCAGAGTTTGTCCAACAGCGATAGTATGATTCCCTGGAGGGCAGTTTCTCTCTTTCTCTCTCTCTCTGTCTCTCATGAGTTGGTGCAGCACAGCTTGTGTCATCCTCCATTCATAGTGGAAGAGTGCTCTCGGGGGTAGCTCTCCAGGCTCATAGAGCATGAGAGGAGAGATGGAAAGAGATCAAAACACACAGAAAGAGAAAGATGCAGAAGAGAGAGAGAGAGAGCAGGTGAGAAGGAGAGACGCAAAGGCTTCTTCAGCATGGAAAGACAGATGGTAAGAGAAGGAGACACATAGAGGTAGAGAAGGAAAGAGAGAGGGGAAGAAAGAGAAGGAAAGAAGACAGCAAGCAGGGCTGTAAAGAGAAGGAGACAGAGAGAGGGAGAGAATGGGGGCAGAGAGGGAGAGATAGAGAGAAAGACAAAGATGAGGTTATGCAGTGTGACTATCAAGGGACTCACTGTGGAGTCACATCGGGAATGCTGGTGCCGTTCTCCCCTAGGCTTTCTTCCTGAATCATTGACAAGCATAAAGCCGTTTGTTGCTTCTAGAAGACCTGAAGATGCATGTCATCTTTCGGTGTGTGTGTCTCTGTGGATTTCAAACTGCACAAGTCTCCTTGTCATGAAACCATGCAATGGCCACTAACTGCCTCAAGTCTGGCACTGAATCGTATGACCAGTGACGCATAGCGCCTGATGGCCAGTACATCAAAGTGAAAGTGTTCCCCAGCAATCTATATTTCATTAGGCTGCATTCATGGCTGTCTTTTTTGTCCTTGATTCAGGCCGGGGATCAGTGGTGGCTCTTATGGTGTGTAGCCACAGGGATCCTTTTTTCCCTACTACTCCCATGGGTGAGAGCAAAGGCTTGGGAGAGTACAAGGCTGGCTGATTCATGATCCGTATTCCCCCACCATCGTTTTTTATCTTGCGTGGGGTTGTTGCAGGGCCTAGAGCAACAACTTTGGACTATTTTTTCCCCAGTTACTTTGTGAATTTTATTTCCTCCGTATAAAAAGCGCAAGGCTGCCAGTGGAAGGAGAAGACAGAAAGCATCCTCACCCTCTCATATTCACCTGACCGGCACACCTCAACCAACCTTTCTTACTCCCCTGACTCCACCATCATTTCTGTTAGACTTCACAACAGGAGATAAAAGTGACCCCCACCCCACCACCACACACACACAAACACTCAACCCCACCCCCCACCCTTCAAAAGACTTGGCCCAAACTCAACTCTGCACTGGCAATATCTTCTTCTCTTCTATGCAATACATATTAAACATAACAAATGAATTATTAAACCTGATCTATGACATTCTTCCGCACAGTAATAAGGCGGCGTGTGCTGAATTAATTGCGGGTGGGGGGGCTACACCCAGGGAAAATGATCAAGCCCTCACTGATGGTTTAACATGCACAGCATGTTCCCACTTGCTGCATTTGGGCTTCATTTCAGGGGCGGAGAACATCGGCATCCCTCTTTGCATCCCTGATCAATATTGCTAAACAACAAACGTGTTCCCCCACAGATCTGGGGGGTGCAGGTGTTTGCTGGAAAACACTGGAAAATGAATTCAGTTTGTCAGTTTTTTTATGTGCGGCATGCATGCAGATTGAACCCAGGTACACTGCAGATAAGAGTAGTGGAATTCTGGTGGCGAATGAGCGAGTGAGAGAGAGACAGCCTGCGACCACCTGACGGCTCATCATTTTTGATAATGGCCCGTGTTATTTCAGTTAAATGCTTCATAGGCAATGACCTGAATTTATAATGATATTTACATTTTAAATTGCTGGATGATAATAGCTGGTGGCATTGTTCTCACATGATCTAAATTAATATTTGCAGCACACTGACCTCGGAGCAATCTCATTTACCAAGCAAACAGAATCCTCACCATATGACAGGGAGAAGACAAATCCACACCCCCTCAGGAAATAAAGACATCAATACTGTGGCCTACTTCACAACCTGAGCAACCCCAAGACTGAAATGACATGCAAGTTTCTTTGGGGTAATCTGGCAATACACTTTTACTGCTGAAAGATGAAACGGCTGAAAAGTTCAAACCAAAATACGCTCTTCGAGTTATGTAACTGATTAGATTTATGGCTTGTGTGGTCCAAATCCCTTTCTCACTAGATGATAACTACACTTAGTTTCATTTTTGGTCCTGATACTCTCACCCTTGCTGTCTAGTAGTATTTAGAATAGCAGAGAATGGGGCTTGGCCTGTTTATTTATTTCCGTACTGAAGCACTGTGTGTGTGTTTGGGTCGGTGTATATGTGTGTGCGTATGTATGTGTGTGTGTGTGTGTATGTGTGTGTATGGGTGTATATGTGTGTGTGTGTGTGTATGTGTGTACTGTATATGTGGGTCGGTGTATGTGGGTGTGTGGGTGTATGTGTGTGTGTGTGTGTGTGTGTATCTGTATCCCATAGCTGCCAGTGGCAGGATGTTATCTGCAGAGATGGGCTCTGACCTTGTGTCTCCTCGTCTGTGCGGCTGTGGGGAGGTTCACAGACCCCCTCAGACAGCCCTGGAGATCAGCATCGGCATCAGCATCAGCACTCTTCCCATCTTTTGTGCTGTCGAGGCCACTCGCTTCGCTCCTCACCACTCTCCATACACACAATTTACACACTCACACACACTGACAGAGCCAGACACATGCACGCGCATTCACACAATTGCACACACGCACACACACACACACACAGACACACAAATCCAACATACAATATTGCATACACAAATAAACATATATTGTAAATACAAATACACAGACTCACACACATACATACACACACACCAATCTAACATACAGTACTGCATACACATCCAAGTAAACATAAAAATTGTGTAAATAAATATAAAAATACAAGTACAGAAATATGCACAATACCAACACAAACAGTAGACACTATAAAAGAGACATGTCCCAGACATTGGGACTGAGCTCATAACACCGTTCCCCAGTAATGCCTGATGGAAAACACAAGCCCGTAGTCAGACTGCCACACACATCTCGCATGTGTGGACACGTCACTAAATAGGTGACATTTCAGCGACGGATACACAGTACACAAATGTGGTACAAACACACACCCACGCCACTTGGGACTATGTGCCAAAGCGTGCCCAGGGATTTTTCCTGTGGGGAGCCATTGAAAGGGCTGACATCTCACTATGTCTTTTTACACACAGCTAAAGAGTGATTCATCCCCCCCAAAAAATATATATATATACATGCCAATGGATTTCTTCTCTTGGATTAGTGTGACACAAGAAAGCTGTCTGAGAATGAACTAAGAAATGCATGAGGAACACAATGTCATTTTGATTGTAATGACTTACTAATGCCTACCTTCTGTAATTTTTGCTGGAATACAATTCCAAGTCATCCATATTTTTGCGACATACACAGCTGTATGCATTGATATAACTGTGTTTACTGCAGGGAACTCAGCTATCGAAGAAACATTATATGTACTATTTCCCTATGGCTCCTGAACGCAGTCCCATTCCTCTGTGGTATTCGTGAGGCATTACAGTGGGCATTACATGGTGGTTCTGTCCAACAGCAACGGAGCTTTTTCGAAATACCACAGGATTCACAGGTAAAACAGATAATACACCCAGAAAAGACCAGCACTAAAGGCCAGTGTAGGCTTCCGTTGCGCTCCATCCTGGAGAGGCGCACAGCTGCATGCCAAGTGGGTCCGGATATGGGCAGGATTTGACAGTAGCCTTTCAGGAAGCTGCGCTACGCCTTGCTAAGAACAACTTTAGAGCACCCATCTGTTCGTCAATCTCACTGAGAGCTGAGAGGTGGAATGAAGAAGCTTCCGATGCACCTGCCCCACCGGGATGGAGTTGCTTTGGTTACAGACTGTTAGACAGGAAGACAGCATATTTGTTTCACTCACTCTTCTCCATTCTTTCTGAGGAAAGAAGTTTTCCTTTTTTTGTCATTTGTTTTGGCTCCTTAGCCTTAAATAGCCTTAAATATTTCTTGGCATAGGCACGGAGTTCTTGAACGTCCCCTTGATGCCAAGTTTTTAATCCATATATATACCATATAATTAAACCTGTTGGCCTTGGAGCCCTTCTTAACCTGCCCACACTAATATGACACAGCAGTGTGTAATGTGGCAGAGGTGAGGTCCTGGGCTTAGTCCCCTCCAGGCATCAGCCACAATTTTGTAATTCCGCTAAACGCTGAGTCATAGTGCCCAGAGAAAAGGACACTGTCCCCTTCCTCGTCTTCTCGTGAAGGTCAAGCTATCTCTGTTTGCTACACTGCCATTGGCAGGGAATAAAACAAGCTTAAAGTAAACAAACACACCCACTCACAGAGCAGCTAAACACACACATCCACACACACACTCACAGAGCACATCATCTTTCACTCGTCTTTCAGTCTCTCAATTAATAACCTGCCATGAATCAGATACCTGATGGGAAACCGCCACCCTCATGTTTCCATTTAGATCTTAATCACACGGCTCCACAGATAACCATTGTGTAAGTGCTCAGGGCCCTCGTGCGCCTGAATGTAACGGAGTGCTCCATCAACGACACTGAAAGCGTCCCATTTCCACTTCTTTTTTGATCTGTTGAAACCCTCGGTGACCGTGAACACAGCGTGAGCAATATACTCAAACAGAAATTGTGCTTGCTTAGTACATGTGAGGGGGTGGGGGGATGAGTAAAGTTTTCTGATCTGAAAAGAAGCTATTACAGATACAGATAAGACTCCACCCTTCCAACTACTGATCAATTATTTCAATTACATGGACTACTGTATAGGGTTCTCACTCTAGTTTCCTGATAATAATGAACCTTTGTAATACTGTCACCACTTGCTTGACTTCAGCATTTGACATGACACAGACCACTACTGTTATGGTACTTCAGCTTGCTACCTTTCCTGTTTGCTTTCCCATCGTGTTGCTCTCAAGTCCATGAGCGATCGACAGGGTTTTGTCGTAAAAAACGAAGACGGACTATTCACTGATTGTGTGCTCTCTCTCTCTCTCTCTCTCTCTCTCTCTCTCGAGCCTGCGGTCACTTTTTTCATAGCCGATCCCTCCATCTGGCCCCGCTATCCCAGAATACATCTCAACTTGTACACACAGGCATCCCCCCCATGAAATTCATCATATTCTCACCCCAGTAGCTGATAGAGAATGTAAACACACTGAATCATATCAGACGCCTGGCAGCCAGCAATATTCCTGAAGGAAAAGAAGGAAGGTAATCTTGGCAGCTGCAGCGACCCGTGTGTGTTTGACGGAGCGATACGGTCACGGCGACAGCACCTGGGAGAGGCATGGGGTTGAGGCCAGGAGGCCAGGCCGGCAGCTTTAACATACAAGGCACTCTGGAGTGTGGCGCCACAGCTGGGAGCCAACCTGCAGCTTGCAGAAAGTGCATCTGCAATAGGCGGGATTGTGAGGTATTTGATTAGTCTTGTGAAAGGAGAAGCCAGATGATAGAGGCTAGATCATCAGCGAAATATCCCATACCACCGCAAATTAGGCTGACCTTACCAGAGGTTTATTTCAGTGTCTTATTTTTATTTGTCTGATAGAGGAGATCCTCTCACAAGTTCTTTTTTCAGTTATACACAGGAAAAATGTTCAATTCTTTGTGTTATTGGTTGGGGTGGACGATCAACATGCAAGTGAAATTACTGTACACTATTTAGTAAGTAATAGTAATAGTATTTGTAAAACACGTCTTTGATGAAGATAATACTTATCACTGCTGTGTTTCACTGTTTATCATATCTGTGGATAAGATCCCCACCACATATGTGTACTCAGTGTTTTATGAAGCCAAACCATTAACACCACACGTCAATAATTTCACACACCGAGAAAGAAAAACATAAGTCTCGAGCTGAAACGCAAAACCTGGGTGAACAATTAAGACCACCGCTGGCATATCGATAATCCCTGCCGTGGAGAGAGAGCGAGAGCCAGCCCTACTGCATTCAAATCACCATATTCCCAACACACAGCTTCCATATGGTTTCCTGTGGGGGCGCTGAGAGCCTTGGATTAGAGCTGAGTTTACACCCCATACACCACCCTCCCCTTGGCTAGGCTGCCAGCATTGAGGAGACGGGGGGCGGTGGAGAGGTAAGGACGTGCTCCCCTCAGCCTTATGCTTCTGAGGTGCGCGTGGATGGGGAGTGGAGCAGCGAGCAGAAGGCTGACAGCAGGGACTAACTGGCAGAATGGGTGACCAGATGACGATACGAGACACCGGGTTCTCGGATTCAGCCTCCTGCAACATTGCGTGCTCGGAATGCATGGGAAATGTCAACGGGCGCCTCTCGGAGTCAATTGGAAAGGCAACGGAGCAGTGGTTTAAATGGGGAAGAGACGCAAGTTGTCTTTCTGATGAAGCTCTGGTCTAGAGTATCAGAGGGGAGAAAAGGGCGAGCAGCCGGCTAAACAACAGAGCTGTTTTGCTGAGACATCCTCTTTTCCAGTATTTTCTCTATTATATCCTTAGTCATTTCTTTCCCATATTGTCTTCATTCTTGTTCTCTCTGACTTGAGCAATCAAGAAGAAAGCCAGATATCATTTGTCCAATACCTTCTTGTATAATGATGAATTCTTTCATCTGTTTGAACAATTGATTGAACTCATGATGTTTCATGAGTTATTGGAGAATTATTGGAGTGGCTTAGGCCACTTGTGAACAAATCAACTGTCTTTGTTGCTCACATCTTCTCCTTTAATTGCTTAAACTTTGGGGCTTGAAAATAATTGATGACCCACATGAAAATCAATCCAGCTTTGAGATAGGGAGGGAAAAAAGGCTTGTCCTCACAATGAGCTGAAAGCTGCTTTTTCCTTGTCTGCAGTCATTCTGCTCCTTACAAAAGAGGGAGGAATCGTGGGGAGGCTTTGGGTGGAAAGCAGTCAGTATGTCAAAAGAAGCATGGAGGGGTCTGCACACATTTATGTATCTGATCAGGATTATATCTGTGTGAGTGTGTGTGTGTGTGTGTGTGTGTTTGTGTGTGTGTGTGTTATATTACACCACAGAATGATCCTTGCAGTTCTTTCTGCTCCTTATTTTCTTTTTCTCTCTTTCTCTCTATTTCTCACCTAAACAGTCAGACAAGCCATTGGCTGCATGCACAACGCTGCTGCCGGGCCTGTTTCCATGGCAATGTTTAGCGCAGGTCTCCCATGCTGTGGCTGAGCCACTGTCAATGATCCCCACCACCGAGTGAAATTTTAATATTTCATCCACATCTTCAGACACTCTCTCTCTCTTTCCATCTCTCCCTCTCTCTCTCTTTCACTCACTCCGGCTGTTTGTAAAACAAGATGGGTGTGGACAGTCTCATGACTCAAAAGTCTAATTGAGAGAGAATAAGAGATGCATCACATTCATTTGTCGAAAAAAGAGGAGCTATCATGAAACACACACACAGCAGGAGAGAGCAGAGTTCACGGGATGCGATGGATCACACTCGCATGAGTCGACAGGCAGGCAGATACGCTGCGGTAACTAGCGTTGTGGCGAGGAGTTCACTTGAAGCTTTTGCTGGTATCACACAGGCCAGTTTTGCAGAGGAGAAGTAGCATTAGCGGAGGTGCTAATGAGGATAGGGAAGTGTCTCCACAATTCAATCAGTCTCCTCAACTGTGTCCACAAATTCTATTAAAGGAAAGCACTCGACTATAGAGTATATGCTGGGCATAATCAATGAGTCAGTTATTATAAGCCTGAAACACAGTGCTGGTGCTCTTTAGTTTCCATGCAAGGAATGTGCTCTTTCAATTAAACTGCATAATAATTTGATACGATCACATGCCCTAACTGCATTATTCAAATCCAAGGGTTACTCTGCATAAGCTTGGTGATGAGTAGGGGTGGGAACCACAGAGCAACTCAGGACATACCTGTCAACATTTAGCTTTCCAAAAACGGCAGATTATTTTTTTTCGGGGGGGGTCAGTGTTTAAACCGGATCTGTTTGCATATTTAATATGTTTCATACACGTGTTTCAACACTGCATTTCGGTCGTTGCTTTTACCTTACCATTACCTTACGCATGCCAGCTATGTATCCACCAGCTGCCGGCCTGCAGCCTACTTCCAAAACTGCTTGCTGTCAGATTTGGTTCCGAGGGAACAAGTTCAGTGTATCAACAACACTCAATAACAGTTTATGTGATGTGTTAATCAATTAAATTCCCAACAATTTCACAACAGTTCTGGAGTAGGCCATTCATCTAGCCCGCTTGCTTACGACGAGACTCAGGCTGCGCAGTTGGCACCCGTGTCCTTATTTGGGTTTTGGGTTGCCAGGTTTTAGCCTATGACAAAACGGATGAAATTGAAACTAAGTGATCGTGTATGTGTAGGGTGTATTTCATACACAATCTGGCAACCTGAATGCATCAATGATTTTAAAATAATGTTTGATGGCCATGCAAATTACGGGAGTTTTCCGGGAGAAATAACAAAACGGGAGGGTGCTGGGAGATGACCTTGAAATACGGGAGAAACCTGGGAAAAACGGGAGTGTTGACAGGTATGACTCAGGATAGGATACTATGACAACACACCTCCCATGATTACGATGTTATCATGATGCAGCAATAATTCTGCAATAGGCCTAATCTACGATACATCAATAATCTACAATAAGAGACAATCATCTACAAATACATCACAGTATTTGTGTAATTGAGAAGGACGAAATAGCCCTAAAAAGGTGAATAAGAGGAATGATGTATTTACTCACTGGATTTTAGAGTCAATTTCACAGAATCGGACAACTGAGATGAATCAATACACAACAGAATGTCACTTCAGTCTCAACTCCAGATATGAAGATTGACGGTAGTGCTTCCTTGAAGAAAAAAAAAACCAGAATGGTTAGGTGAATACATTTGTTTTTAACTGTCCAAAATTGTTTTTGGTGTCACGATAAAAAATAACATATCACAAGCAGACAAATCTTGATGTATCGACCTCTTACCTCACCCCTAGTGATGAATACTGTACATAGGCCTGTGACAGAACAAGGTAGGCTACTTAATCTACGCGCTGCATTAAATCAACCTTATCTGTTGTACAAAGACCGAGACAGGATTATTATGCAACAAAGAGCGACAAATCATCTTGACTATTATGTGGCACAATTTTACTTCCATACACAACAGACTGATTTGGCTGCACTATTTGAGTGTCTGTGATGATCTGCTCTATTAAACTGGCCTCAGTAATGCTAGAGTTCATCTCTCATAATGACACTTTGAACGTTTTTGGTGAAGTGGTCTGTCTCTGACTCACCTTGTCACGCGTAGCCAGAGCGGGTGAAAGTGCCCATCGAATGAATTGCCCCCCCCCCCCCCCTCCCCCGCCCCCGCCCCCACCCCCACCCCCGCCCCTGAAGTTGCTCCAGTCGTGGCCCCTGCAGCAGGTCTGCCTCTCTGGCAACACTGGCTTCTTTTCTGCCTCTTTTACCTCCGGGCTGGCCACTCAAGTGGAAACACTCCGATGATGAACCCTCTCAATCTATTTCCGGTCTCTCGGGGCAACACCTCACATCTCATAATTACCCTCACGTAAGGGGGGTCGGAATGAAATACATGACACAGAGAGGGGCTTATGGATTCACACCCACGTTTGTACTGTACCTAGGACGAATACACAATGAGGAAAAAATGTATGATCGTATCAATGTTCAGGGCGCCAACTATGCATAATTGGTCAATGCGGTGGAAGGTTGAGATGTGTATGGTGCCTCTAATTAGGCAGTCCGATCTCCATTAGATCTACAGAACATGCTGCTAGCAGTGTTGGGAGACTGGGTTATGACAGGAAGTCTTTCAGTGACCTTTAAAATGAAGCCGACAGCTTCTGACCAGAGGAGAGTGTGGAGATTTCATAATGAACTGCACTCAAGTTCAAAGGGCCCTGATAGACATCCAGTGGGATGGGGGTTGATACGTGTGTGTGTGTGTGGGGGGGGGGGGTGATATGTGCTGGGCACTTTATTCTTTTCAGTGGTGCTTCTAACGTGATCAAAAGGTGACACTGTGATTATAAGGTGACACTGTTATAGATCTCTGACCTGAAGGCCTATGATGTGTGTTGTTTAAAAAGACGGAAAGTGACCTTTCCTGTGTCAAGGGCTAATGATAGATCCATTTCCAATCAGTAAGCAAACTATGGTTTAAAAAGCAATACACAATATTTGAGCGAAAAAAAGATTTTACTCTCCGTATGACAAAAGGCACATCTAGGAGATACAAATCATAGTGTTTCTCTCTTAAAAATGATCAGAACAGAAACTGAAAATAAAGCTTGATTAGATTAGCTCAAGGCAATAACTTCAGTTACACATCTTTTCCTGAAACATGAAGTTATATTATTACGCACAAACACTGTACAATGTTTTTAGCATAATGCATTATTTTGACACTAATACAGACATCTCAAACAGTTCATGTTTTTGCATTATTCTTTTTGACAATCTGAGCTGCACCCTACATGAGATTGATGTTAGACTCAACACAGACATACACACACACACACTCACACACACACAGAGTACAGGTATAGAATTGGAATATGCTACTTTAGCAAAATAGACTAAAAAAGCATTTGGCTTCCCTCATTTTCAGAGCAACAATTATAGTTATGGAACCGTAATCATACCACAATCACTCGATAAGGGAAACTTGAAAGACTTCCAGATTCTCTGACCTTCATTTCCAAAAAGTGACGTTCACACAGAGAAAATGCATACACGCATGCTAGGCCATAACTTCCAAGTTTACAGACCAAAAGAATGAACTTGAACGTAAAACAGAAAGTAAGTGTTTAAGGCTTTTAAAGTCTGTGCACAGATTACGGATCAGGTCCAGGATCCTGGTTTGAATAAATCTCTTTCCCTTGAGCTGGGAAGAGATGGTTAATAACAGTTTTGAAATGCCACAGCATTGCTTGGAGATTCTTAATGAACACCAGGTTGTGTGCAATAAATAAAGATGACTGCATGACCGAACAGGCTACCTGAACACACTCCACGTAAGATCTCTTTTTGTGCTTGCAAGACTATAGCAGAATGTAAATCTGCTATGAGTGAATTTAACAGGCTTTCCTAGATGTATATTCTCAAGCTGCGCTACAAATGCACAAGGGGCCAACTGGCAGTGGAACTCAAGATAAGCCGACCTTTGCGGATAGGTGTGAGCAGAAAGTTGGACAGTTGTGGGGGGTGACCTTGTTTAATAAGTACTGGCCATGTCTGACTGAGGTTTAAAGTGTTGCAGACTGCAAATAGGTCAGGTTTTTTTCTGAGATGATGTCTACATATGAAATAGGCTTGTCTGGATCTATGAAATGCAGTTTTATGGTCCGTTTCCAAATGTGGGTGAATGCATATACTGAATTTCAATAGAATCACAATGCAATGGTAGTGAAACACTTGCCATCAATATGTTCTCGTACGAAATGTTTTGGATTTAGTTCACAATTAATAATTTAAAACAGCCACGTTTGTCCAGCTTGTCCCTCTGATGGTCCATTCCCCTTAACAATGAGCCAATAAAGCAATAAAAAAAACTAAACAGATCAGGAAAAGATAAACAAACCAAAGGAAAACACTAAATGTGTCTATTCCAATGGCATCTTGCTGTTAGGTTATCCAGGGACCTCTATTTTGGCAGGATTCTACAAGAAACAACATCGTCCAACTTGTCAAGAGGTACAAAAAAAAAAATCTCATGGAATGTCTCACTTTTCATCGCATCGCGAGTGATCACAAATAAAAACGAAACCTTGACACGTTAAGGTACGCTTGGCATGCCCACTGGGCACTACCCACACGGGAGGGCATTAAGGGCTCACTGGGTCCTTGGCTGTGACAGTCTGTGGGTAGCTCCTGCCCAGCCCTTCCCTCCGGCATGGCACGGGTCTTGGGTGCTGTGGGGTGCCCCGCAGGCTGGCATCACATTGTCCTGGGGGGCAGCCGCTGCTTGTACATGCCCGCCAGGGCCTTGGCGGCGCCATAGATCATCTGGCGGCGAGACATTCCTGTGAAGGCCTGGTGCCAGTCGGTCCGACTCACGTGCGGCAAGTTCCGCTCCAGAACCTCACCCACCGTCACCAGCAGGCCCGACCAGCGCAGGTTGTAGTCTGGAGGGGTGAGGGATTGGGCCTGGAGAGACAGAGACACACACACACACACACACACACACACACAGACACACACAGACACACACAGACACACACACAGACACCTTTAGGATGAGCCACATAATCCTCCTTGAATTTTGCGAGCAGGTTGAGAGCTGGAACAGGAGAGAACTGCTCTTTTCTCTCAAACTTTCAACACTCAGTTGAACTTTCACAGTCTCTTGACATTTCAACTTCAATCCCCAGTGGATAAAGAGAAATTAGGTCACACTTTATACCATAAGGACAATGCTACAGTATAACTCAACTATGATGTACAGTATTAATAATGACTAATATGTAGTTATGTACATTAACAATTAATGCATTACATTACATGTATACATTATTACAATGTAATAAGAATGATTCAGTATTCAGCAGTGGCTTAAGTTCATTTCGAACGAAAAGGAATAACACTGTTTAGAGATATGACCATCCTCAGTATACTACTGAATGCATTCTCCAGCTCAGAAATCTCACTACATCTCGCTCGATCACACCCACAAAAGACTAACACTCAACACCATGACAATGCAAAAAGTTAACACGTCTCAAAGTTCGCAAAACCTCAAGCACCATTTCTGCCTTTGAGTGCAGCGGCCTCAACCTGGCCTTGACAGTTTCAGGTGCGCTGAGATCAGCCACTTCGGCTGAGAGAAAACCTGACTTGCCTTTGACTACGGAGAAGGGTTTGATGCATCGAAAAAAGCTCATCAGCCAACCAGGAGCTACGCCTCAAACAAACGGCTCGCTCTGCCACCCTGAACTGGATCATTTCAGAGCGCGACTCTTGCTCGTTTAACATCTTCAAATTCCCCAGCTGGCGTCGGGGGCGGTACAGGTAGATGAGAGGAGATGACAGGGCTGATGTGAGGTGACGCGAGCAGTTTTTAATTGCTACAGACACGGGAAAGCTTGGCAGGCTCACTTTTAAGAAACGGAAGTCGCAAAATGGAGGGAGGGTTGGATGTGTGTGTGTGTGTATGTGTGTGTGTGTGTGTGTGTGTGTGGGGGGGGGGGACTTTAATACAAAGAAAGAGACAACATGGCACTTCAAACGCGATGATATGACTTCCAGTTACGTGGAGCGCTTCAGAGCTGTCAGTGGAGCACCTGTGAGTGACTGCCTGGCTTTGACTCAAGACTGCGCCAGTCAGCACCAATGTGTCTTTCCCCGTTTTAACGCCACCCATCTAAGCTCCAGTATTTTCTGCACCTCTAGAGCTTCTATGGTTCTCAACTGTGGTCCTACGTTCCATCTTCACTACGCGCTTCCCATAGCTCCCTACTGTGCTCACTTAAGTGAAGCAAACGCTGTTGATTAGCCAAACTCATCAGATTAAGCCAACCGAGGGGGCGTAATAAACATAATTACAACACTTCAACAATCAGGTTTGCTTAGAGCAGGGCTGTAAGGCGTTTCTCCCTGCTCTGGAGAAATAAGGAAACTACTTCAGTATGAGCTGCTGAAACTTGGCAAACGTCCTCTCTTCTGACAGATGAGGAAAACACTCACAGGGATAAAAGGTCAATCGCTCGGGGGGGCGAGGATGAGGATGATAGGACTCCTCATATCTCCACCTGTCCTGGGAAGGTCAGGCCATGTCACGTCACCTCACATCACGCCCCCAAGGTATGACTGCTGCTTCTGCTACTGTAGCTGGCTCTGTACTTCCCTCTTCAATTCCTCTCTCTCCAGCTACTGGGGATCCATTTTCTTATTTATGTATTAAATAAATAAAAAATTCTGACGGGCTGCTGCCAGATGGCGATGGTGTGTCCCTTACCTGCTGGACGTGTTCCAGGGCGACGGGGGTGGCCTGGGTGAACGTCTCGATGTGCACGCCGTTGCCCGGATCGTCCAGGATCAGACAGCCAATGTCAAACCACCTGCCGGAGGCAACAGCCAAAGTGAGCAATTATGGCCAGCGTGAATTGAGATCACGGGGGTGTAATGGATGTACTGAATTGGCAGGAGTTTGGGGGGCAATGAGAAAATGAAAAGGAGTCCTACGGTCAGAGGGAGTGGTGGTGGTGGTGGTGGGAGGGGTATCAAGAGCAATTTGATAGGAACTCCCGACTGTCAATTATGGAGATTGTCCAAATTACTGAATGTGACTTTTCTTGATATATATATATAAACCACAAATGACAGTCTCTCGACTCGGAATAACGAAGGGCGACTGTCTTTGATGGAGAGGTTTAACCGAACCTGAGGGATAGAGACAGCTCTCTGGGAGTTGTCAGCTACCACATTCCTGTACTAAAACGACCACTGGCAACGAACAACGGTCATGGTCTGCGAACACTTGCAGTTCGACTCCGTTTAGCTCCATCTGACCGAAGTGACTTATATCCTCAGCATTGGCAGCAGCGCACCCTGCTCTTTAAGGGACTTTCCTGTTCTTCCGTGTAAAAAGGGATTGGGGGGGAAATAGGGGTTTAAGAAGATTATCTCCCCCATGCTTACTTCACTGCTTTTTGCTTTTTTTTTTGTCCTGACGGCTCAGCCGGGCTCTGCTGAGTGGCTGTGTTCCGACCTCCACTCCTGTCGGGACAAACAGTCCTTGGTGACTTCTCGTAATGATCACTCACACTACTCTTGCTTCAGGCAAGGGGGGAGGGGGGTCAAATGGGGAGTAGTTTTGTCTTTAATTAATACGACTTGTTCCTTGGCAAATTCGTAGACATAGCTTTTGGCGACATATCTACAAAAGGAACACCTTGCTGAGTTATGTGAACCTTCTCGCGTCTACATCTGACTGCAGAACAACTGTTCAATTTATTTATTTTTTTGTCAATGTGCTTCTTGTGACAAGTCTTAGACTTTTAAGACTACTGCGTACATAAATCATGTCACTGTTTTGGTCCCTTACAGAAACAGAAAAGTGCTGAGAGCTGAACCCGCTGTGTAACGTAACTGTGACCTTGAACAGACCTCCAGCGACTGCGTATGTGGGCGGATGAGATGAGAGAGTAGCAGGCGGAGGGGAAGATAAAAAAGAAAAGGATGCTCTCTTGTGGATCTGGCAGGAGTGCGGAGGGGGAGCAGGGGGTCTTTTCAGCTGCGGATGAGGACTAGTGGTAAGGGAAGGGGATGGTGGACCAGGGGAGTGTGTGTGTGTGTGTGTGTGTGTGTGTGTATGTGTATGTGTGTGTATGTGTGTGTATGTATATGTATATATATATGTGTGTATGTGTGTGTGTGTGTGTGTGTGTGTGTGTAAGACCCCCTGCTACCCCTCCGTGTATGTATATATGTGTGTGTGTGTGTGTGTGTGTGTGTGTGTGTAAGACCCCCTGCTACCCCTCCGTGTATGTATATATGTGTGTGTGTGTGTGTGTGTGTGTGTGTGTGTGTGTAAGACCCCCTGCTACCCCTCCGTGTATGTATATATGTGTGTATGTGTGTGTGTGTGTGTGTGTGTTTGTCTGTGGGGGGGCAAAGGGCTCTAGGCTTACTTGTCTGGAAAGAGCTCGGCGATGAAGTTCTCCACGGAGACCACTGGCTGCTTCTCGTGAATGATGCCGGCGCGGCGGAGACTGTCAATGCGCTCCTGGGCCCCCTGTGGGGACGAGACGGCAGAACACACACTTAGACTTAGACACACACACACACTCGCTTATGCTGTAGGCCACACACCAACACACACCCCCTTGCTTACATGCTCGTTCTAATAAATCACCCCACCTCACCCCACCATACTCACACACAGCAACACACAAACGTGCACACACACACAAACTGTTCAGCTGCACTCTGAATTACAGGCTCAGTCCCTGCCCGGTCATGCTTGATCATCCTTAAGCACACTATGTTGATATTTGATTTAGTTTTTATAGTATATTTAGTATTTTAGTATCATGTAATGTTTATCTTCTACTGTTTCTATTGTACAGTGGAGTTTTCTTATATGTATATTACTTTTTCTGCTGTAAGTGCATGTTGTGTGTGATGTCTGTATGCTACAGCTACTGAGACCTTGAATTTCCCTTTGGGGATCAATAAAGTATCTATCTTTCTACATACACACACACACACACACACACCGGTGTTCCCTGTTGGTATTAGCACGCAGAATATACACACCCAGACAAACTTACTGTCACTCCTCCCTTTTTCACACACACACACACACTGTTGGTATTAGCAGACAGAATATACACACCCAGACAAACTTATTGTCACTCCTCTTTTTCACACACACACACAGTTGGTATTAGCAGACAGAATATACACACCCAGACAAACTTATTGTCACTCCTCTTTTTCACACACACACACAAAATTGAGCTACCCACAGAGTGAAGGAGATAGAGCATAACTCACGTATACTTTTAAGCGCGCGCACACACACACACACACACACACACACACACACACACACACACACACACACACACACACAGACAGGCCTATTCTTTCTCAGACTGTGTGTGCACTGTGGCCTATTCTTTCTCACACTGTGTGCGCACAGTACCCCACAGAGGAATACAAAATGCTTAACCAGAAAATTAATTTAACAGATGAAATCTTTTCATTCCCACTCAGACTGTAGGAGGTACAACTTCTTAAAGGCAAAGCCCAAAACTCATTTCCACTCAGGAAGCAAAAAATTAACCCCTAAAACTAATTTACTTGTGATTTATATCATCCTTAAATTTAATATGGAAAAAAAACAAAAAAAAACGCAAATGTATTACTAGTAAACTTCTATACATTTGCAGACCCACATGCAATACTACAAGGGTCATTATGTAAAGTTGTCATCCTATAGAATGAGTTATCACTCTCTAGCTAGTGTGTGGACGGCTATTTGTGGCCTGACTGGGTGGCTATAGTGTGTGTGTGAGTGTGTGTGTGTGTGTGTGTGTGTGTGTGTTTAAGTGAGTGGTGTTGAAGTGGTGCGTCTACTCCAAGTCTCACCTTTACTCCGGCGGCGTAGCCTACGGGCTGAGGGGCGATGTTGGATTGTCCCGCCTCGCCGGTCACCATGGCCATGCCAAACACCTCCTGGAAGGCGTCGCGCACTGCCCCCACCTTGACCTCCTTATCCGAGGTCACCACAATGTCCACGTCACCACCAGACTCTGTCGGACAGAGGATGGAGTGGAGAGAAAAAAAGAGAGAGAGAGAGAGAGAGAGAGAGAGAGAGAGAGAGAGAGAGAGAGAGAGACAAAGAGAGAGAGAAGGATGGGGGTGAGCGAGAGAGACAGGGAGGTCAAAAACACGGAAGGTCAGCACGACAAGACAGGAGGGACGGTGAGAGATGGAGAAAATGAAGTGGGGAAGTACGAGAGGCGAGAAAAGAACAAGGCGAAAAAGGAGACAGAAGTCATTAGAGAGGGAGAGGTTATAGGAAGGACAGTAAGAGAGAGAGAGAGAGAGAGAGAGAGAGAGAGGGCAATAGAAAAAAAAAGAGAGAAAGAGACAGAGAGATAGAGGGAGAGACTGAGGTTAGGGGAGGTTAGGCTGACCAAAGGAGGAGTCGATCATCAGGTATCCTCCTTTAAAAATTCTTTCCTTCACTTCTGGACATGAGGGATGGTCCAGACGTCTGCGTATGAGGCATCAATCACGGCGCCCCTCCTCAGTAAAGGGCTCCCACGTCATCACCAGAATACTGAGCCCCAGCGTCAGCACAGGGCCGTTCATCACTAACACAGTGCGTGTGTGTGTGTGTCCGCTCATAAGTGACACGACTGGAGGATGTGATGTAATCCATCATTTGGCTTAAAAGGGGTCATTTTTGCCCATTTTTCTTTTATGCATATGTGTTTTGTTATTGCTTGTTCTGGTTTACAAGAAATATTATATTTCTCATTTCCCATTGATTAAATGCACTGTGTTAGTTTACTCTACGTACTGTGTTTGTGTAAGTAAACAAATAACAAATAGAAAACAAACGATTTGCATAAATGCTCCTGAGAATACTGACTAGCTCTAGCCTGGGAATACCCATTCAAACCTTTGGCTAATTTGGGATTTGCTCTGCGTGCTAACCATGCTAGACTAGTTCAGTCTCAATAGCACATTTCCCTGCATGTATTTCCTTCATCATAGGGGATTCACCAACCGGGAATTCATAGACGGCTCTCCAAACACATTGCAAATGTAAGGTAAACAACACAGGTAAACATACTGATGTAGGGAGCCATGCCCGGATCCAGTGTGGTGATCATGGACTCCACTGAGTGCTTCGTCTTATCCAGGACCGTCTTAACCATGGGGTTTCCTGCCACTCCCTAAACACACACACAAACAATAATTCTAACACCTGGCATATCAATAAGCAGCATATTTTAGATTTAAAATGCTATTCCTGTGAACTGCTGTTAAAAAGAAGTGATATGGTATTGACATGCATTTATGCAGTACGCCACGTGATCACCATGAGATGGATGTTGAGGATTACAAATAGAGTTATCATTCTATATAGCATATAGAGATTGAATCCATATCACAACACAGATCGAAGTGAGCTCCAGGCACTGCAGCGCTGTCTCCACTGAGTATGTCAGTGATGCTTTGACTGACAGGTTGAAGGAGTGAGCGACCAACCTTGATGAAGCCCCAGATTCCGCCTCCAGGGTTGCTAATCTGGACCATGCGAGGGTCCTCTTGATCTTCGGGGAATGTGATGGGAGATGCCACCTCCAGGCCTCCAGACATGGCTGGCTGCTGCATCATGGGATTGGTGATGACCCCTGGAAGGAGGGAACAATGATGGGGGAGGAAAAAAGAAAAACAGGTTCCAATCAAAACATTACAGCCGATACACACGATACACACTTCTATAGTTCCATGAATGGGTCTTAAATCAGTTAATCACAAAGGTGATCCCACAACATTTGTGTACACACACACACACACACACACACACACACACAGTCTAAATTCCCAAACACAAGACCTTGAGCGTTCTTCGTGTATCAACTGGCCATGTGAGTGAAATTCTCACTCGCCTGGCACAGAGACTGGCAGAAAGAGCCGGTGTCTCTCTCCAGACTCAGACCCCCCTGGTGACAGACAGATTGAAGCAGGCAGTGGGCTGTTTGCAGATAGCTCAGCCACTCAGCACCACAAGAGAGCGAGTGAGCGAGCGAGCGAGCGAGAGAGAGAGAGAGAGGTAGAAAGAGAGGGAGGGAGAAGGAGACAGAGGTAGAGAGAGAGAGGAGAGAGAGGTAGAGAGAGGGAGTGAGTGAGTGAGTGAGTGTGTGTGAGAGAGAGAGTAAGAGAGAGGACAAGGTGGTTGGCCGATAATGCCCCACTCACTTCCAGCAGCTTTACAATGACTCAGACAACAGCTTTTAATCACAATCCCTGAACCTCACTCCTGCATTCCTGTTGAAGAAGCATAAACTTCTTGCACTCCTTTCCAAATTCAGTGCTGATGGGATGCTTTTGGATGCCGTAGCTTGAGTTGGCGACAACTGCAGTAGATGCTGAGGGCCATTTAACAACTGCTTAATTGAAAATGCCACTTAAATTAAAACCCCTTGTCTTCAAATGAAACCTTCAATACAGAATTCAATTTCAGCTTCATGGCCAACTGACTGCCTGCAAGCCATTTCTGCTTCTTTTAGCTTTCCAAGGAACTGCTGAATAAACCCATGGTCCAATTACATCTCACTCCCTGTATCCACCCTGCCTCTGAACACAGACTTCAGCTGCAGTCCCCTAAGAGCAACTCAGGGCCTGCAGGACAGGAGGAGTACTGTAGCAGTGTTGGAGCCTGGGGCCTTTAGATCAGGGCTGGGAGTAAACAGCTCCAGAGGGTGTAGCTCTTCCCCCTTGGTCCAGACTCAAGCAGACAGAGGTCTCCTCTGGGCCTGATTAGCTCCAGGCGTTTTCCATCATGCTGCTGACTCTGCTGCCTGGCTGGCCCTGCCTGCTCTTGTTGGTGGTGCGGTTTCCCGTACATGGATCCTAGGCTAGTCCTGGACTAAAAAGCTTCTGCCAATGAAGATTTTCATTGAGGTTTTCTTTTAGTCTAAGACTAGGCTTAATCTTTTCATATCCAGAGTCCAGAGTTCAACTAGCAGAGTGAGGTACTGGTAACACCATGGTCAAGGGTTTTATACCCACTAAGGAGATGTGTATCTGTGCTGTACAGTAAATTACTGTACTTTGTATAAAAGAGTCTATAAAAAGAATGTATGATTAAGTGAAGGTAAATGTAGAGATTCTGGTTACAGGCAAGCTTCTCCAAAACCACCTAATCCAGATGCTGTTCAAAGAGGAACAAGGAGCAGTGTACACCTTTGTTCAAGGGAATGTACTGCACTCCACGAATGGTAAGATGGCGCATTAGCAGTAAGCCAAACGTGTTCCAGACCTGCTGATGTATACATACCTGGCACTGGAGGAGCGTTGGAGAAGCTGGGCATGAGGGGTGTCTGCGGCGTCCGGCCTGCATGCCCTCTCGTGATGTCATATCCTGCGCTCATGCTGAAGCCGGCGGTGGGGGGTGGCATGGAGAGGGCTGGACCCGCCATAGGAGGGGCCGTGCCGATGGGTGGCGGAGGAACAGAGGGCGAAGAGAAAGGCACCATGGGGCTGGTGAAAGGGACGCCCACGGTAGGCGGCGGGAAGGGGGAGGCCGTGGTCAGGGGGCTGCTGAAGGGGGGGCCGAGTGAGGGCTGAATCGGGGGCAGGGGGGTGGACGCCGTCATTGCCCCCATCGGAGGCATGGGGGTGGGGGTGGAGAAGCCCTCCATGGAGAAGGTGGAGATGCCGCCGGTGGTGCTGGGAAGGGACATGGGGCTTGTCAGGCCTGTGGGCGGAGAAGCAGAGGGATTAGAGTATGAGAGAGGGGGACGAATTCAATTAATTAAACAAGCTTTTTTTTTTTTAAAAAAAAGACAAGAACATGACATCCCCGCTGCAATTATACCAGCAGGTAGGCGGATGGCTCATGGGTTGAGAGCTGCTGCACTGTTAGAATAGAAGAGCTGAGTAACATGACTCAGCAATTAGTGAATGGGCCTCTATATTCTGGAAAATCCTCTTATATGAACAGCACACACTGATATGGAGAGAATGAATGCTCAGAGACTAGAAAAAGCACACAGAGCTCAATCTCCTACATCTCATTATCTCACACCCGCTCCTGAGTCACTTCACTGGTCAACTGCACAATTACACCGCAACCACAACAACAGTTTAGCCCACAGGGAGCCACTGTTGGAAGAAAACTAGGCAGACATCGCCAGAAGGCCGCTCAACTCTCGAGTGCAACAATTCCTTTCAATTATTTTTCACTAACATTAGAGTTTTACTATGTTGCAATCGCTTTTTTCCCCCCTTTGTGGGTTGTAGGCTGTTTGGCCCCAAAGCGGTAATTATTCCCAAGAGATACACTGCGAGGTCGTAGCAAAGTCAAGTTTACTGATTAGTAGATACATCAACACATGCAGGAGTGAAAACTGGCTGTCGATAATGAGGCCTTCAGAGAATATCCTTGCTCTCACCCAGATATGAGATATCCGACCGACAAATAACTATGCAGCTCCAAGCACACACCCTGATAGATTATACCCTCTCATGGCATATTCTGGTTGCTTGTGATAACGTGACACCTCTGATTCTAGATCAGGCTTGCCTGCCTTGCCATCACACAGCGGGGATCATGCTGATTTTGGAAAACAAAATGGACCTGCTGAGTTGCAACATCCTGAACGAAACATCTTCCACACATAAACTCTTATGGGACTAAACAGTGGACCAGTGGGTGTGTGGTTTCATATTGGATGTGCTAAAGTTGCAGTCACATAATAAATTATTTATATATCACATAATAATATATCACATAATATTTGACACATTATTACAGTGCATGAAAAATTAAAGTCCTCACTACAATAATTCACTGTTAAACAATTTAACCCTTTAAACTACTGAACTTTTTAACTGTTCAGCCATTGTAACTGTCACTTGTCATCAACTATGACTCCTACCCACTGTAGCTAGTTAACATTGTTAACATTGTTAGCATAGTTAACATTTTTAACAAAACTGCTAGAAAACATTAGCTAAGTTAGTTAAGTAGCATGGTTAACATAATTAGCATTGTTAGTATAGTTCAAATTTTTAACAAAACTGCTAGAAAACATTAGCTAAGTTAGCTAAGTAGCATGGTTAGCATAGTTAGCATATCATCCATCAACAACTTTTAAACTATCTACATTCAACTTTTAAACGGTCTACTTTTAAACTATTATTAAACTATCTATCTATTAAACTAGCTGTCTATCAACAACTTAAACTATCTACATTCAACTTTTAAACGGTCTTTTAAACTATCAACTTTCATTAAGCTATGCAACCACCATGTCTACCCTAGCATCACCGTAGTAGTAACCATCTCTGTATTATCTATTTTAACTATACATGATATTGTACATCACAACTTTTGCATTTTCATGCACTGGTAATTCCTTGGAATTGCATTTCTAGTTGATATTATTATTGTAATAGTATGAGAACATATTGTTATTATCATTATTACATATACGAGTACATATTACATATCAGTCATTTTGGCAGGACTGTATAAGTCAAAAGGTGAAGCAACAGCAAGCCTTTGGGCTGCTGACACTGGATGGGCAATATTGCCAGCCAGGGTTCGAAGGTACATAAAGGGGTGTGGGGGGGTGGGATTGTTTTGTAGGGCTTTTGATGGTAGTTATTACACTCTTGTTAAGTACCTCTCACAAACAAACTGGATAACAATATGAATTATAATAATTTTCTGAGGGTTTATTCAGCTGGGGTCAAATTGACCCCAAGGATAAAGCATGTCGGTAAGATTTGAGGGTAACACAAGGGTTAACTTTGCTCTCTGTCTGGTCTTACCGATGGTCAAAGGAGGTGGACTGACTGCGGATGCCACGCTGGGGGGAGGTGGGGGGGTAGTAGGCGGTGTGGTTTCTATTCCACTCTCTTCCATCATCTTTCCTCGCTTCTGCTTTCAGGTGTAGAGAGAGAGAGAGAGAGAGAGAAGGCAAAAGAGAAGAACGGGGAGAAAAAGCAATTAATTCATGGTCGGCTAATGTAGCGCCTCTACGAGTGACAGGCACTTGGATAGATTCGGCGCTTTGTCACGTTTGCCAATTATCATAGCACTGCTCCGTTGTAATTGCCTAGGTCTGACTGCTCGACCGAGAAACGGACGTGGGGAAAAGACCTGTCCATTATCCACAACAGCCGGTGCTTCAGTTCCCAGGACCAAGCTAACGCCAGAATGCAAATATGCCGCGCATTTTAAGTCTTAGCAATCACATGTCCAGTTCAGTGTTTAATCTTGACTTTATTAAAAACAAGACTACTTTAATTATAGCAGCTCATACGCAAGGATGGATTACTGCACGGGCCTACCGGGCCCAGGCCCAGGGGCCAAAGGGGTCAGGGGGCCCTGAAGCCCAAGCTTTTGAATGGAATCATTGCCTCAATATCAATAAATCAGGATGTAGGCTATGAATCTGATTGAATTTAGTATTGGTGATCCCCAAAATGTACCAGAATACAGGAAATCACATCAAACTAATTATTTTTTTTCTGGGGGAGGACCCCCAAACCCCCCCCTCCCACACATACGACAATAAGTGGGGGGCCATTAATACATCTGGGCCCAGGGGCCCGAAAGTTCATAATCCGCCCATGCTCATACGATATCAGACAGCGGATCTACAATACTCAGAGATTTGCAGAAGATCCCTACACCACATAAAACAGCACCACAATAAATCAGCATTGGTCATCATCATCTGTGCAAGTCTAATGAGTACGCTCACCAAGATCATGAAACCTGAGAACAAATTATCCATAGAACTCCTGAAACTTGCATTAGACAAAATCCATATAGTTAAACTAAGTAGACCAACTTAGACCAAAACGTCTATCAAGGACAGTAAGAACTGTTTTAGGTGTTCGCAAAAGTATTCCCTTTAATGAAGAGTGGAACGAAAGGCTGCAGCTACAGTGTCACTCTGGCTGTCAGTCGATTGTTGCCACGTCTTCGACGATAACGTAGTCTACCACAGACACGTTTCCACCGCTAATGAAATGACACTTAAATTTCAGCAATTGACATACAGTGACTCATTATTTTGTTATCAGAGCATATCAAGTTAACACGAGTTGCATTTGAGTGAAATCGCAGAGTATATGCAAGGAAAACGCCAACACCAGTGCGATTGCTTCTGCCTCTATGAATGCAAATCAATCACTTGTTTTACAAAGTGAAGTTCACAAACGTTAAACCTGTAATTGACTGACATTGCACTGGCTTAACCTAAACAGGGTTGTCAACCGGTTTAAAAAAAGCAGATGGCAGACGGAATAGTAGCTAGCGTGCAGAGAGCTTTACAGTGTTTACATTCAGCGGACTAACCTTAGTCGTTTTATTTTATGAAGCAAAGCGAGCTAGCTAACATTAACCTCATCTGTAACATTACGGACGACTGTTTACTTGTCACAAGCCAAGTTGCTCACTGCAATGATGACACCTCTGAAAGCATCACCGCCAAACTAAAAGAAATCCACTGGCAGACTTAACACAAGGCATTTAGGCTAACTTGAGTATTTTCCATACAGCAAACATATGCCCCTGTTGCTGTCAGTAACGTTAATGTTAACAATGCTACAAGTCAAGAGTCTGCTAATTGGCTAACGTTAGCTAGCTTGGCTAGACAGCTAAGAGACTGTCCTAAAGCGGACTGTCCTTCTCCACGCCATTTGCGGACAGGAGAGGAAAGAACATGGATGTGACACCTACCTGATATCAGTTATTCAGCGATAAAAAGTAGATGGAAATCGATATGTTTATCTAGCAAACTCTTGAGTTCACAAGACCACTAACACTGTCGAAAATGGCCGCGTTGTGGTGACGTCAGAAATTGCCACGTCTCAGGATGTAATGGGTGGTGCATGTGGCTGTTGCTCCAATCCCAGTCCAGAAAAATAAAAAATATGAAGGCAATTAATCAGTTTGAGTTTATACCATACCATAACTGAGGATACTGAAGTATTATTGTTTTTGTTTCTTGGGGAAATAATTGGCATTAAAATGTGACCTACAATAGGCTAGGCTAGTCTGGAAGTCTGGAATTTGTATCCAAACTCTAGATTAGGCCTTCTGGCTACTGGTAACCCACCATACAAGCAACCCTGTGTAATCACAACAAAAACAACACAACAAACACCATCTTTGTCATTTTATTGTAAAGCAAATTGCACATACACATAAGCTACTGGAAGACAAACATCGCTATCCAGACTTTCTTTGGGGAGGGAAACATAAAAAAAATGTGCAATTTCAGTGAGTTCTCTGACAAAATAAAATTGAACTGAAGAAACAGATTAAGAGAAAAGAACAAAACAAACAAAGCTGAATATACTATATACACGTACATACACACTGACCAGCACAACTGATGAAAAACTCAGTTGTCCTGATAGTCGATCTTTTTCAATTATCTGACTGGCAAAATGTACCCATGTATCAATTGACATAATATAGAAAAGGCATAAGTAAAATGTGATCAGACTTGAATGGACATGTTCGTACACAATGGTATACAACTAAAAACAGTCACAGGTCAATGTGGATAAACACTGTTCAAACAATTGTGGATTTAGACTCAGAAGAGCTTTTTTATGAATGGCCTAGACACCAGATGTGATATTATCCAAATAGGCTACAGTACTTCTGCTTTAGTAATATACAAAGTAAGGTAGGGTGTTATGTGCACTGTACACACTAACACCATGCAAATGTTGTATTCCCCCTCTACACTGAATTACAGCTATGTACACATTTTGTACAAACAAATTTCACTCCTGGCTCAGACAAGTTCAAGATGTATCCATTCTAATAGGAAAACTAAAACTTGATGTGACTAGCTGGTTTGCTATTAACATGGAAATAATAAAAAAACAGGGGAGTCTTCACAAACCTACTCTAAGATCTAAGATTGGTCAACTCTCCCTTTTGTTGATGTTCTTTACATTAGAATGCAAAAGGCCAGCTTAAGCATAGTTTCTACATACTAAAATAATTAGTTTTTCTCTAAGGACAAAGTTGAGAGTAGAACATTCTTCTGGCTTCACCACACAGAACATAAGACTTGGTTATGTTGGACATGAGACCAACATCTCTGTGTAGATGAAACTCAATCTAAAGCCATTAACTTTATGTTCTTCATAAACTGTAAAATAATTAAATATTGAGCATGGAGTGTGAAGAGAGAATTGTCATACCAAAATGATTACTTGAAACTTTATGATTACTTTAAAATGTTGAAAACTTCCTGTTACGGCCAATTCCATTTTCAAAAAAGAAATTACTATCCGGAAGGCATTTTTATTGAGTAAAATGATGCCATTTGCCAGATTTTGTTGAAGAGGATTTTCCATGGTGTGATTTTGAAATGAGCTGATGACCTAAATTGATTGCCTCAACATGTGCCAACTAACAACCATTTAGCAGGAGAAGAAATAATTATTATGGCACTTTGACTTTTGGTTAAGTTTAGTACTGATCAAGCAGACTAAGACAAAAAAACTGTCAAAAAACAATTAAAGAAAGAGTAATAACAATTCCAGAAGTGTTGACATACAGCACTATACCCACGCTAAACTAAAAACACAAATTCTACCATTTCAAACACACTCACATTCAGCTTATTCTCCCATTTCTAACACTGAGAACATTTTCATTCATCATTACAAAAATAAAATGAGGTTTGCTTTGTATTCTCATTCTATATTTAAGAATAAAGGCAAGTGATATGTCACTAGTGGATGGAATGATTCGTTGACTGTAAGTCATCAGGATTGTTTTTTGTTGATCTGATTAATCAGAAAGTTATTAAAACGACTGCTGATATTCCAGGTTGTGCACCTCGCCAATGCAGAGCAATCTTTAAAGGGAGGACAACAGCAATGAATAATATGTGTGCGTGAATCCAGGCACTGAATAACCATATTCAGTTTCTTTCAGAGAAAAGCGTGCGTAAGAATGATTATAGTGAGGATAAAAAAAATAAAAATTGTAAAAATTAAAGAAACAAAAACAAAACAAAAAATGCATATAAGTGATGGATATATGAACCACTGGAGGATATGAAGAGAATGAGCACACAGTATGCCAGCGTGTGAAGGCCACTGTTTGGTTGAGCCCCTGGAAACAGGCTTATGGTCTCTAGAAAGTCACTTAGAGCTCAACTCAGTCACTGTCCAGTTCTTTGTGCGGTGATGGCGGGCTATCTCGTGTGGGCAGGACGTCGTAGTGACTAGGGACGTGGCTGTTCTTTGGTAGGTCGTATGGATCCTGGGTAAAGGGTCCGTTGCAGTTGTTATTGCTTGGTAAGTGTATGGCATTGACTGTAGGCTCTGTAAACAGACATAAACAACAAATGAACACGAGATTATGATATTACCAATTGTTATTTTCTTCATTAATGTTGTGTAAGTCACTTGGACAAGTGTCTGCCAAATACAATAACTATAACTACATAATGGCTATGATAATTATGATCTATAGCCATTGTTAAGATGAGATAAAACTCTAACCATAATTGGCAAAGCAGTTGGCCCTCTTTTTTACGTGTTAAACAATCCTGTGCATTGTTGTAGTTATCTAGCTACAGATTATCACCATTGAAGAGATTTTTCTTGTGGCAAGAACAAAGTTCTTAGTAATAAAATGTTATGCCGTGACTCACCAACTTCATAGACGTTCTTGTTGGTGGGGCTGGAGTTGTGGATCTCTGCATAGGGCGAGTCGCGCCTAGCAGGTGACTTCATCTCCACATAGCCACACTCTGTGTTCTTGGGCATCAGTAGCGGTGGGTCCTTGATGGTGGCGTAGGGGTTCTCTGAGCTGTTGAGGGAGCTGGTGCTGGCGTGGTAGGGCAGGCCCTTCACCAAGTCTGGGGAATCAAAAACGAACAGTGATGGACTCGTTAGGAACGCAACAAAAAGTAAGGCCTTCACAAAGAAAGAGTTCAAAGTGGACCCTGGAGTCAGAAGTTCAAAAGATCAGGTATTGGAAGGAGCTCTTTGGTGTCGGGAACCCAATAATTGAAGGAAATCTGGGGGGCGGTGGTAGTGTAGTGGTTGTAACCTATAGCCTAAAAAGTTGTGGGTTCAATTCACGGCTTTCACTGCTGTGCCCTTGAGCAAGGCACTTAACCAATCAAGTTGCTACATGGACAATGTAATCCCTTGTAATATAGTTGACATATGTAAGTCACTTTGAATACAGTGTCTGCTAAATTAATAAATGGAAATGGAAATAGGAAATCCAAGACACTCTTCTTTAAGAAAAATATATAAAAAGCCTTTATTTTAATGGCTATGTCATGATTGAAAACTTTAACAAGTGAGCTGAGTGACAACTCATGCGTAGTGGCACAAACATTCAGGCCACGGCAAGATGGTATGAAGAAGCATCTAGTTTAGTTCTAAACTGAGAAAATAAATAATTTCGGACAATACCTCTTAAAGACTTCCCCATGTAGCGTCTGTCAACTCCATATGCTCCTGTACAAAGATATCACAAGAGTTAGAGATCAATTCATCAGTTTTATTTGAAGCATATCCTCACATACATTTCTTTCTTCCATTTAGATTCCTTTCATGGGATAGAATATAACCCTCCTAAATGAGTCCCACAAAGCTATGATTCAATTGCACTGAGAGATAGGGGGACAGTACCAAGCAACTGTAGAGTTACATAAACCAGCTCAAATGTACTAGGGCAGGTGCATGTTGTGGGTGATGCATTGACATTGTTTGTGGTGGTAGAAACGAGCGTGGGTAAGATGGCTTGCTGGAGGCTAGAGGATACCGGGCCCAGAGGACAAGCGATGGGATAGCTCAGAGAAGCTTATAAACAGACATCTCCGTCAGTAGGAGAGGGTTAGGAGGAGAGCCGTGCGCTTTAGTAGGAAGATTTATAGTGGCAAAGTGTGGATCTACACTACATAATGCAGCTGACATTATTTGAAGAGGGGTTTTAATTCCCTATAATGAAAAATGCACAGCTCGAAAATACATATTTACACTATCAGAAAGCTGCCATGTTGATAAGAGGCGGTTTCTAAGGCTCCACCAAGATCAAAAGCTCCCTTTAGTTGGCTGCATTCAGAGAACTGTATTGAAATATGAAGACTCAACTTCAGGCATTCTGAAAGGATTTTCTGCTTATAAAAGTGCTCTGTTCAAGACATGAATGGGTAAAGCATCCACTTTTTTATATTTTTATTTACCTAGTTTACTTTTCCCAGACTATAGAAAACAGTATATTGGTTTCAGAGTGTTCCATTTTCCTTGTTCCCACTTTGTAACCTCTCCTATTTTTATGCGATATATGGCGGTATTAGTAACGTTTTGTGTCTTCAGAGACCCAAATGACACTATAACTAAAACACTTGTTTTACTTTTTGCTGTGCCACTCATGTGTCAGCCATTCCATTATTTGTGCTGAGCTTCTCTGTGTTGCTTAAGGAGAGATTAAAGTCATTACATGTCCATACAATCCCACTAATCAACCGGTTTCTATGGTTCTCACCCAGCTCGTTGAAGCATCCTCCCTGTTTCCAGTCGGCAGGCAGAGTTCCTGTGTGGTCCATCAGGGGAGGCCTCTTTCTGTGGTCCATGTTCTTCAGGTTCACCATCAGCTGGTTGTTCTTTGCCTGGTTACAAGTGGAAAGAATAAAAGCAAACATGGATGACCAAATCAATTGGGGAGTAACCAAACCATCTTAGATATACTAGAAATATACCCATCAAAATCCTAAATGTCAAATATGGCAGATGTTCCAGATGTTTCAAATTGAAAACAATTCAACACCAATGCAGTATGATGTATTGTATGGCCTTTTAAGGACCTTTAGAGGGCATCCATTATTAAGAAGAGAGGGAGGTTGTTATATATCTGTGGTAAAGACCTGAAGTGTCATTTTAAGAGCCTTACCTTGCCATATGGCAGGTTGTTGACGTGGGGAGGACTGGTGCACTGAGTGAGTGTGTGGTAGCTGGGGTTGGAGAAGTAGTTGCTGTTGGGGTGTCCCTCAGTGGTCTGTGGAATTGTCTCTGAAAAACAGAAGCGCTATCGTTAGACACAGACACAGCCAATCAATTCTTATTTATCCCTGTTTGAGAAAAGAAATGAAAGCTGCATGGTAAGAAATGAAATACTTAACGATATTACCATAAAGATCCTCAACTATACTACAATAAAGAGCATAAGAAATATATTTACCATAAATATGAACTTATATTACTGTAACAGACAGGCTACACCAGGCAAGTGACAGAAGCATTTGATTCGCGGAATGTATGCTTCCACTATAATCAACTAAACTGGCTACACCAGATGTGATCGCGGCGCGTCCATTTGAAAAACTCTAAAACTACTTTTATGTCCCACAAAACAGAATGCTTCAGTTACATGCCTGATGTGACCTATGCAATGCTAAAATGTGAAAAGTCCAAACAGCACTGGTGTTCTCTTCAGTTTCTTCCGCGTTTGTCTGGAGTCCGTGCTCACCTGCGATGGCGTAGTCGGCGTTGACCCGCATGGCAGGGGTGTACGTGACAGCGGGCATGGTGGGCTCCTTGCCCTTTTGCTTCTTGCGGTAGATGATGAAGAGGAGCAGGAGGAAGAGCACCAGCAGCACCAGCACAATGATGCCCGTGATGACCCCGATCTGGTAGGAGTCCACGGGCAGTGCTGTGCTGGTCAGGCTGTTCAAGGTCCCAACAATGATAACACCAGCTGGAGTGGAGTGGACACGGAATACATCACTTTTAATGACATGCTTCATCACATTGACATACTGCACCATACCCCCCGCAAAAATAAATGACTTGAACAAGGCATTGTTAAACATAATTGTTAAACTGTATACAATCTGTAAATTCAGTGGAAAATATATCTAAATTAAATATACTAATATTACATTGTACAAATGTTTTAGTATTTCAACAATGACTTAATTGACAGACATTGTACTATAATAAATTGTTTTTGAAATGGGACACTACACAGGACAATGCTGTCCTGGGGGTAATCCATCTTTACCCTGGTCACATCTAGCTCCTTTCCAGCCAGGGTTGCAGTAGCACGTCCCAGTCATGTGGTCACAAGTGGAGTTGTTGAGACAGTCGCACACCTGTCGACAGCCGTAACCATAGGTACCGGCTGGACACTCTAAAAGTGTAAACAGACAAATTGGAAGTCACATAAAACGCTACACAAAACATTGTGTCACAATTAATCACACACATATGCCAGCCTCTCACATCCCTGTAATATGCGACACACTTACACGACACGCTATCTTTAACCTTCTCCATAACAAACTCTGTTTGTGAAAAGTGCAACAGAGGGCATTTGGTGCTAGTAATGCTTATTTTGTAATGGGAAATAACAATGAACTAATGTGACATGTACTGTATGTTTTCATAACGTTTCATTAACGTTTCTCCGTAATGTCACTCAGCAGTGACCTCTGACAGTATTGAAGAAGAGCATCTTGGGTGTGGTTTCCCATGAGCCCTGAGTGTGAGGCGGGACTCACTTTGTTCACACTGCCTCCCCATGAAACCTGTACGACAGGTGCACTGGCCACTGATGTGATCGCAGTCTGCCCCGTTCTGGCACTGGCAGGTCTGGGAACAGTCTTTGCCATAGAAGCCGAGGGGACAGCCTGCAGAACATGTATATACATGAGCCCCACACACATCCATGTCACATCACAGCAAAACAACCATGCGGGCCTGGTGGTTGTTCTCATGCGCTGTTATGTGAAGTTTTGCCCATAATTTGGCAAGATATTCAATGTATGCTTGGATAGTTTGGTGAAATACAGGTAAAAGTTTAGTAAACTGTTTTTCTGACGTTGTGCCAGTCAGATGCTGGGAGTCAGATACTTTTAAAGCAAGACAAGACAAGACAAGAGGGAGGGGTGGGGGAGCTGAAGTAGAAAGACAAAGACAAAACCCTGTAAAGAAACTAAGGAAAATAAGAAACAGAAAAAAGAACGAGAAAAGAAAAAGAGAAGATGACTCACGCTGGGTGCAGTAGAGGCCTGTCCATCCTGGTGTGCATTTGCACTCTCCATCGTAAGCACTGCAGTAAGCCCCATTGTGGCAGTTACACGTGTGGATACAGTTAGGTCCCCACTGGCCCGGTGGACACGCTGCAAAATACATTAACACAATTCAGCATGGAGTTCACACAACTCAACAAGTAATATTGGCAATACCACTGAGCCTAGCAAATGGACAATGCATATTTAATGCAGCTATGGAGCTGGAAATGCCCCATAAAGCAAATCAGTCTAAGGGAATGTGTTTTTTTTACATATAGTAAGTGTATGCATTACAATGGGAAATGGATATTTTATTATCTGGCCTGATCATAACATAGAGTTAATAGCCTACCTTTATTTGCATTTTAATAGCATAGCCTGAGACTGGGTCTTTATTCTCTTTTCAAATTAGTAATACAGTACACCTCTTAAAACACTTTCCTGTAGTATGATTGTTATTGTGTATGGAGGATATATTATTTGGCCAAACAAAGAAGAGAGGCCGAAAACGTGGTCACAAATGAGATGTTTCTAAAGGGGGAAGCCAGAAGTGAGTAATCAGAAAGCATTCACTGCCATGCATTACACTGATCATGTAAACAAGGCCTTGGTGTAGTTTGTGTATCGCTATGAAGCGATTAAATCCCTCGGTTTCCTGACATCTTTGAGAGGTAGCCTACGTCTTCACCTGAGCTTACTCTCTCTCTCTCTCTCTCTCTCTCTCTCTCTCTCTCTCTCTCTCTCTCTCTGTCTGTCAGCCATTTCAATGACAGTGCCATTTTCTGGCTGAATGGTCTGACAACTACCAATTAATTTGCTTCTGCTCCCTGCACTTCTTTTTAGCGATACCCACAATCGTCCAACAACCATAGACAGACCCACAGAATCCTGACATGGATTTCGCCGGAAATGAGCGATTCGTGTCAGGTCCATCGTCAAGGAGATCCATCATGCTACAACTTCAATGGTCTGAAACGATGACGAGACACTTACAGGCAGAGGGGCTTGTTGAATAGAGGCTATCAAAAAAACCCTGTGGCTTGGCAGCTTGCGAATGATTTCATTTCGAAACTATGAAGGATTACACCATTTTGTAAGCAATTTGTGCAAGAAAGTAGCAGGGCCCTCAAGGTCATTTTTGGAGCCTTTTCAATGATCGATTTCATTTGTTCAGTCAAATGAGGGTCACACCTGCATTCCGATGTCTCAGAGAAAATAGCTTTTACAGACACATAAAACACAGAGTCTGCGGGAGTGGATTTTTTACTCCGCAGTCAGTAGTGGCTCACTCAGTTATTGTTCCCTCTGGGATACTCTGTGCTCCGCACCAGATATAAACCCGTGGTAAAAAATGCCAGGACAGATACAGCATGACAACCCTAAGGTTCATTTCGGAGAGGGACAAAATGCGATCCCCCCTCCCCACTTCATACTGGAGTCCTGGTGTTCTTGTGGACAGTGTCAAGGTCAGACATCCCTCACCATGCCGATGTGTCTCAGCTTAAGGTAACTATGGCTGTCTGGTCCCATCATTCAGCTTGCAGAGAGAAAGAAATCGACCGGCCGCCAGGCCAAAAGTAAAAAGTGTAGTCGTTCGTCTCTGAGGGGGCATTAGAGATGTAGGGACAGCCTTCCTGGTGTGTGTGTATGTGTGTGTGTGTGTGTGTGTGTGTGTGTGTGCGTGTATGTGTGTGTGTGTGTGTGTGTGTGTGTGTGTGTATGTGTGTGTGTGCGTGGGGGGGGGGGGGTCTCAACAAGCTCCCAGAAGTCTCAGTTATCACAAAACCTCAAATGTGTTTGAGTTGGATGACCCCATCAAGATTGCGGCAAAATAAAGTGTTTCCTCATTTCACAAGACGCCTGTCAAGTTTCCGCCAAGGGACCTTGTGGAGAACAGTGGTGGTGAGGCCAACCTGCAGCTATGCAGAAACCTGCCACATGTGTTCTCTCTCTCTACGCTGCCAAAAACAAGGCCTTGACTTAGGAGGTTTATTTGGAAGAATCACCTTTCTTTGTTTTTCCTTGTATCGTAACTCAATATCAACAAACGATGTGCTTTCTTTTCCACTGTTACTTTAAATGTCCCATTTGAACCATAACAAACATGACAAATGTTGAAATGGCGGGCTGCCATAATATTGCAGTGTTTGTTTGATTTTGAGACCCTTCTTTATAACCACCAGAAATGATAGATTAAAGAGGACGCCAATGGCAACAAAGTTGAATAAAAGCAACACAAAAAAACATGAGTCAGTATCCAATAAGATAAGTGTTTGTTAGAAACAATATTTACACTTGAAATTATTTTAGGATGAGTTTTCTACATCTCAACCACATAATCAGCAAGCATAAGGTCATGATTTGACATTTATTGCTGCTTGAAATGTCAAACAGAAATGCCAAATGACAGAATTCCAATTCATGATTTGATAGAATGTGAAACTGCAGAAAATATCATGTTGACATTGTGAGTATTTCTCAATGTTTAGCACATTTTCTGAACCCAAACAGCAGTATTTTATTATGCTTTTGAATGGATCTGGGAATAAAAATGAAGCTATCACACTTGTAGTAACACTAACTGAGATAACTGAGGGTAGCTGACAGGAGGCAGGTAGCGAGATGTATATTATATACTTTAAGTGAAGAAATTAGCCTGCTTGTGCATATACACGGGCTATGGTACAGACCTCACAGTCCTTTTTTCTTACTTCTCAAAGTGCATCTTCCCCTTTACCACTTCCAGAGGGTATTCCAGTGTTGAGGTCTAACCAACAGGGGGCACCAGAGGACATTCATTGACACATGACCACTGACTGCGGAGAGCTCATTATTGGGCTTGCCTTCTCAGCATCTCCTTAAACAGTATCCCCACAAGAAATTTGCATCTTCAAAAGCCCAATTATGTAGTGTGAGCAAAACAGCATGTCTATGTCTGGTACCTAAATGAGTTTGGGAACTTGAGAAACCCAAGAGGCCTTCAGTGAGATGTACAGGAGTCACGAAAGAGGCTGAAGGGCGCATACGCCCCAGCCACTCCTTCGCCCCAGCTGTGTTGGCGGGTTATCTGATGAGTGCCAGGGGCGGCTCAAGGTCGTAGGTCGGCGGGGGGCGGTCATCGTGGATCCCATGCCGCACGGAAATATGATACAGGGGTGACAGGCACACCACACCCCCGACTGTCACTGGTGTCAATAAGTACTTAATCAAGAGAAGCAAAGCCCCTTTTACACTGACCCAATGGGGTCAGAGGTCAGATGCTGTGTCACACCTGTTGTGTCACCTGTTAAGTGAGAGTGCCACAGACAGATTTTTCAAGATCTAATGGACACGTTAAGTGTCAGTCGAAAAGCAAGAAAGTAAGCAAGGCATTTAGAAAGAATGTTGGAATGACTCATGATACATGGATACAGATTTCTCAAGATGTAATGGACATGTCATGGGTCAGTTGGACGGTAAGAAAGTAAGCAAGGCATTTAGAAAGAATGTTGGAATCACTTTCATGATATATGAATGAGAGTTTACCAACAGTCAGACATTGACTTTAGAAATTAGGTTCCATTTTAGATAACCATGTACTTACATTTGAATTAATGGTGGTTATTAGGTTTTGGGGTGGGTTTAAAGTTTATGAGAGTGTGTCCTTATATGAGAAGTACAATACATGAAAACTATTTATTCTTATCTCCTTCTTTATTACATACTGGAGTTAATCTAAGGGCACTTAATATGAAGTGGGAGGAAAGACAGCACATGGTAATTGATGGGGCGGGTAGCTATCTGATTTTGTGTAAGGAGGAGAATAGGCTTAATGAATGAGCTGCTATACTCACGCTGCGAGCAGTCGCTGCCAATCCAGCCTGGATAGCACTGGCAAGAGCCTTCGATGGGGTTGCAGGTGCCGTTGTTAGTGCAGGTGCAAGTCAGCGCACAGCTCTTCCCATACCTGCCACTGGGGCACACTGAAAGAGGACAGAGACAGAAGAGAAATGACCAGTCAGTGACCACTAAAATCCCAAACTGTCCTACTGAGGGCAGCGGTGGGGATATAACTGAATTGGAATGTTTATGTGTAAAAAGGATTTTCGTGGCTGTTAATGACAGACTCTCGACAGTGACTTATCGTGGTTTGCGTGTTTGTGTGCAAACACCAGACCAAGTCTGTCCCATTATTCTTAATGTATCATAACTCATCTCAGTGCTGCTGCATGCTTGTGTAACGCCAGCGATGCCATCGCAGTGGTTAGGAAATTGCTCCAATAAATCAGTTGGTGGTTAACGCAATGTTACTCTTGGTTAATGTCCCATTACGAGGACACTGCTGCCAGGCACCACAAACTAACTGGGAAGTGGGCTACAATGACAGCTTGAAGTGGGAAAGGAGGAAGAAGGGGGTGGGATTGTGGGGTGGCGTTGGTCAGTGAGGTCTCACCTTCGTTGCAGAGTGCCCCCTTGAAGCCTGGCAGACAGTCGCACTGCCCGGTGACGTGGTGGCATGGCCCGTTGCTGTGCACACACTGGGGACAAGCCTGGCTGCAGCGGTGGCCAAAATACCCTGGCGAGCAGACTATGGGGAGAAATCAGAGCAGATCATGGAAAGAGTCGCTTCAACTCAGGCATCATACTTTCCATGATCTCAGCAACATGGATATTACTGACTCATTCAACTTTTCACCGTGTTCTGGGTTTTACACCCACAGCAGCTGTCCCACCTTAAGGAGGGTCCCAAGTCTTAAGCTTTTAAGCTCCAAAATGTAATCTTTGTAACAAACAAAACCATTTTGTTCACTTTTGTTTTTTTAAAAAACACATTTGTCTTTCTGGCAAGGGATTATACAAGCATTTAAAGACGATGTGTTTTGCTTTTTCGTCATACAAGGGTTTATTATACGCCTGCACTCAAATTTAACCGTCATACGCCACCTTTTGTTAAGTGCTCCAACAAGGAGACATTTCTGAATGTCACAAGACAGTTTGAACTGCTTAAAGTTGTTTATTTTGTACAGACCTCATGATTTTCACTACTTTGCATACTACAGGGGTAAGCATGGAAATCACAGAATGCTTGCAAATATTTGATGCTAGAGCTACTAAAAAGTACACAAAGCAGTACTTTAGAAGAATAATCAATGTTTCCAGTGTGCTTTTGGATGATGGTTGTTATTTGGGTCTGCAAATGGTTCGTGATTCCGAGTTGAGTGTATGTTGTACTAGCTGTAGGGTTGAACTGTTCCCTGTCCAGAACAAAATATCACATTGAACAAAACCCTCTCTAAGTTCACTGAATGCAACACAGACACTGATACACAAACAAACACACACAGAGAAGGAGAAAAAGAGAGAGAGAGCTGGACACACATACAAACACACACACACACACACACACACACACACACACACACACACACACACACACAAACACACTATCCCTAATGAAATAGGAATGTGGTACTCACTGCGTTGGCAGGTGGTGCCCCTGTAGCCTGGCGCACATTCACAGGTGCCCTCGTCTGGGGAGCAAGACGCCCCGTTCTTACAGTTACACGGCAGAGAGCAGTTAGGCCCCCAACGGCCCTCAGCACACACGCTGTCACAGTGGATCCCTGACACACACACACACACACACGCACAGAGAGAGAGAGAGAGAGAGAGAGAGAGATGCTTATTCTTTATTCTTTATATTACTATGCCATTTATAACACTAGCGTTGGCAACACTGTACAGTCATGCTAACAAAGCACTTTGAATTTTGAGACAGAGAGAGAGAGAGAGAGAGAGAGAGAGAGAAAGAGAGAGTACAGACATGTCATTCATTGACACACTTACACTGACATATTAAACTAGTCATGGATCATATACATGCACAGATTATGAATACGGGCTCATGTGTGTAGCCTGGTCCTCCATCGTACACACACACACACACACACACACACACACACACACACACACACACACACACACACACACACACACACACCACTCTCTCTACCTTGTTTTTATGCCCAGATATGCCCACCTCAACTCATTAAGCTGACTCCAACTCAGTCCTTCATAAAAAAAAAAAACGATGCCCTGCTGCCGTGAGACCCATCTGTGACGAGGGCCTCCCCGCCCGCGTCTGACATGAAACCCTCCACTTCCACTGCCAGACGTCTATCCAATAAATCCACTGATGAGCCTCATTCACTTCCTGATTAGGCCTGGCACTGGGATCCAGCACTCGCCCAGAGTGTCATAAATCTCCCCCCAGCACTCCATACACACATATAGTACACATAGACACACATCGCTTGGCCTCTTGCCAAGACAATGCACAGAGGGGACATAAACAATTAAGGTAATGTTTTTTACATTGTTTGTGTTGCCAGAGTCATAAAGTAGAGCTTGTTTTATTGTCAACTGGCTGCACTTTAAAACACTGTACACGGTGCAAACTTGTGCGTGTTGTCCATGACAAAATGGTCCTGCTAATCAAGCTAATTCTTTCAAACCTAGCCACAAATGAACAAGTGGAACATTCTGGAATTGCCATTTGAGGTCAGTTCATAAATCAGTTAAATGAAATCAATAAGTGGCTGGTCAGCTACGGAAAGGGAGCACTCTTTCCAACATGCTGCCAGCGCTTGTTTTCATTTTGGAGGGAGAAACACAATATGGCACTTGGGACTTCAAGCAATGTGATTGTGTTGGCAACAACAACTTGGCACGGAGGGCAAAAGCTTGTGTGACAGTTCTTGCCATTCTCTAACATTAATCTGCTATGGTCAATTATAAAAAAAATGAAAACAAAACATACTATTCTCTGGCTGTAAGCAGCCGGACTTCAAAACAAATGACAAATCATAAGATCGCAAGTATGTGCAAGGGTGACAGAGGGCGGGTAAGCAGCAAAAATAAAGACATGAAGGGGAGTGAGAGAGAAAGAGACAGGCAGAGAGAGGGGAGAGAGATAGAGAGGAAGAAAGAGAGAGAGAGAGAGAGAGACAGAGAGAGTCTAAAATACTTTATCACAATCAATTGCAACTAACCTAACTTTAAAAAGCCATCCTGACTGTCTTCACAGAGACATACCCTTTTTTGCTGGGAGGAAGGAAACAGAGACAATGTCCATATGGAGATTAGGCCCTATTGAACAGCTCTCGGTCGATTCTATTAAACATAGAATCGACTGAGGACTCACTCTGTCCACTGCCACACACACACACACGCACACACACACACACACACTTTCTCACCCAGTGCCAGGGTTCAAAAGGGAAAACATGAGGCCACAGGGAGTGATCTAATGAGTGATTTTAGCATGACTTGCACGCCACAAGATACTCCTCTCATAGAAGAATAAACTATCAAAACAACAAATTATATTTTTTTCCCTCTCTTTTACTCTCTCACTCTCTCTCCCCCTCTACCCCACTCAACCTCTTATTCCCTCTCTCTCTACCTCTACCCACTCTAATTCTTCCTCCCTCCCTCTCTCTCTCTCTCTCTCTCCCTCTTTCTCTCTCTCTCTTGCTCTCTCTCTCTCTCGCTCTCTCGCCGTGGGCGATAAGCAACGTAGTGATCGAGTGCTGTGCCAAGAGCCTGGGACAAAGAGCCTTTTGAGGGATCCGAGCGCGTTGCTAGGCGATGGCAGAATGCTGGCGATAAACTCGGGCTAAGTAGCCCCGGAGAAATGCCTGCACATTTAAAGGGACCTGCTATGGCCAGCGCCATCATCAGTATTCCGCCGGCATCTGACCACGGGATGGGGAGCTCAAATTCAGAGATGCAGAGACAGACTGAGAGAGAGAAACAGAGAGAGTGAGATATAGAGAAAAAGAGAGGGAGAGAGAAAAAGAGAAAGAGAGGGAGGAGAGAGAGCGTGAAGACAACCAAAGGAAGAGGAGAGAGAGGAGGAGGAGGAGATGGAGAGAATCTCCTTAGCATCGTAGTCACCCTCTCCCTTTCAGAGATGATCTATATTTATTTAAGTTTATGACAGAGCTTTGCAGTTTTGCCTGGTGTTTTTGTTTACCGCATTGCAGCTACTGGTTTAAACATGGCCGAGAGTAGCGGGCTATTTCGAGCATGCACGCTAGAGCTATACAACTGACAACAACAACTCAAATGCAAAATATTTGTACAGCACGTATTCGGAGAACTGTGTGGGAAGCCAAACAAGACTATTCCAACTCTTGATGGATTCAGTTTAAAGTTATACTCCCAAAGTAGTTTTAAAAATGGTAGAACAATAAATATTTCAAAACCCCTGTCAAGACTGTGCTCTCTCTCACACTGGTCCCTAGTCCATATCACATTAATTCTGTCTTTTGCATGCCCAGCCAGCAATGAAAACAACATCACACTGTTTAAATTCCTTCCAATGGGCCAGAGGTGGCAAAACCCTCTGAACTGTTCCGTTAGCTATAAACACCTCTCTCTCTTACAGTTTACTTTCCACTTCTCTGTTGGAACAATGTCTTGCATAGCTATGACATGGTGTGTGAGTGTGTGTGTGTGTGTGTGTGTGTGTGTGTGAGTGTGTGTGTGTATGTGTGTGTGTGTGTGTGTGTGTGTGTGTGTGTGTGTGTGTGTGTGTGTGTGTGTGTGAGAGAGAGAGAGAGAGAGAGTGAGTGGGTGTCTGTGTGTGAGTGTATGGGTGTCTCTTTCTGTGTGTGTGTGTGTGTGTGTGTGTGTGTGTGTGTGTGTTACTAAAGTGAGTCAGTGTCAGTCAGTGAGGGTTCTCATGTCGGGGTGTGAGTGAGTGAGAGATAGAGAGCATCTGATTTCTCAGCGCAGTGGCGCCACCTCAGGCCCGGAGGAGGCTTAGAGAGGCCAATTAGAGCGCCTGTCTGAGACTCAGACTGAGACTGGGGCTGAGGCCGACTCACTCTCACTTCCTCCACTCCTACGGTGCAGACGCATGGCTTTGAATGCTGATCAGGGCTTCAGACAACAGAGCAGCAATGAGAGCGACAGCGGCCCCAAACAATCTTTTCTCCCGACAGGGAGCAGGTGGAACAGATCTGGCCCCGTTCTGGCACAAATGTGGAACAGGTCTGTCCCACACTGACTATCTGCAAAGCCAGTTTGACGGCTTGTTTTGTTAAAAGGGAATCACATTCATACTTTGGCACTATAACAGTTCCTGTTGTTACAGGTGCAATAATTGTGAGACTAGTCACAGTCAAATACCTGTAAAAAAAACACCAAGCTACTCATGCAATAGCTACGGAATGAAAGCCCATGATGAATACAGTACCGGACACTCACTAGACACTAACTAGAGGGCTATATGTGTAAAATCTCATGGTCATTAACTAAATGTAAATATGACTGTATGAGCATATGAGCTGTAAATGCCCATGGCATGTTGGCACGACTCTTACCCGTCCATCCAGCCAGACAACGACAGTACCCAGTGGCCGGGTGGCACCCATCAGCATGGCTGCAGTCGCAGCGCTCTACACAGTCCATGCCATACGTGCCATCCTAAAGGGGTTTAATTGGTTCAAAAGAAACAAGATGGTGGAGACAATTAGGTTAGCTATAAACACCTCAAATCAGAAGTCAGAGGCTGTCTTATTTTGAGTGGACTGTGATGAAAATCCTGTATGGTTTAAATGGAGGATTCTTCTTCGTCTGTTCCTTTCCATTCCAGGAAATAAGTCCTGTAATTGAATTCTGATGCTCTATGCTCACTACATACCACAAGGTTTAGATAAAGGTCTTAATTTTCTCTCATAGCAATTCTCTTGTGTGGTTTCATTTCTATTTTTAAACAAAGATTTGTTAGCTCAGTTCAAGAATTGTAAACCTCCGCTGAAAAACTTCACTCAGAAATTACGAGGACATGGTTAAAAAAAGAAATTACGAGGACAACTGTGAACTATAGATGTATATCTCCATGGATTATTTTATAAGAATGGTGTGTGTGTTAAAACAGCTTCAGCTGTCTCCGCTTGAGATTTACAGGCCAAAGTGCTGGAATGATTTGTGTAAAACTTACACACTGAATGTTTTCTGAATGTATTTGAAATAGAATTTATAAGGTCAAAATCTAAACATAGAATCGACTGCCTGATATGTTATCTGGGGGGTCATTAAATTCCTTTACCATGATTTCGCCTTGAGGTAATCGGCAGCTTATTCCTGCAGGCATGGTGAATACGTTTGGATAAGCTCAAAGCAGATGTAAGAACCGTGTAAGCTATGGCCTCTAAACCTATTGGGCCCAAACCGATTGGGAAGGAAAAGTGGGAGGTTTAATTTGAAAAGTTCCTGACTCTGTGATCACACTAGTCATTAACACTGACAAAGTGGATTTGCTGAGTCACTGTGGAAAAGCCCCACATCAAAGGGACACAATACCCTTGGAAGCATGTGAGCTCTCCTGACTCACTGAGTGTGGCTTTGCTGCTCTTGAAGAGATTTACCAGAAGCCTAAAATATGCTTATAAAGTCTACTGTGACTTAGTATATCATGAATAAGGAGGTGATAGAACTTATTTCTATGCTCCTTTTGCAATGTCTGATATTTGACCAATACTGCACAAAGGTTAGATGAAGGCAGAAGAATCTAGAGCACAGACAGAGCTCAAATGGTTAAAACATTTACAAAAGAATTACAGGTCAAGAATGACGAGGAATCAGGAGTCACAACTCTAGAATGATGTTCTTGTTGTTGTTGTCGTTATTGTAGCTTTTGGGGTCACAACTGAAATCAGCTATTTCCATTTAGTCAAATGACTTAAACGTTTGACAGAGTATGGAGTAAACAGGTGTAGTTTGTGTGTGAATTTGGGTGTGTACTCACACACACACACACACACACACACACACACACACACACACACACGTGTGTGTGTGTGTGTGTGCGTGTGTGAAAGTGAGTGAACTGTGACTGGCAAATGTCTATGTGCATAGTGTGTGTATGTACAGTATATGAACAGCGTTTGCATGTGTGTGTGTGTGTGTGTGTGTGTGTGTGTTTGAGTGTGTGTGTGCACATATGCGTCTCCACAAACC